>NW_019154110.1:12633581-13085350 GCF_002288905.1 Enhydra lutris kenyoni
AGAGAGAGAGGGGAGGAAGCAGGCTCCCTGCGGAGCAGAGAGCCCGACGTGGGGCTCGATCCCAGGACCCTGGGATCATGACCTGAGCCGAAGGCAGAGGCTTTAACCCACTGAGCCACCCAGGCGCCCCTGTGGTAATTTATTATAGCAACTGGAACAGACTAAGAAAATCACTAACCGGTAAAAAACCTCATTGTGTATTATACGGTGGTCAAGGTACCCTGATTAATAAAAATTCTCTGTAACACCATGTCATTAGGTTAAAAAAGAAAAAAGTAGGGCAGTCATTAAATCTAAAAGTCTATCTTACTTTGAGTGCCTCAAGGGTTGGCCATTAAAATTTGCTTTTTGAATATGCACTGTTTTTGAATCAGTCTCTTATCAGTGCTAGGAAGTATGAAAACCTTGTAACAGTATTCAGGGCTACAGTGTATACAGGAGAGTCAAACTGAGTCTTCAATGCAAAGATAAGACTATTATAAAGTTGATAATGTTCAGAATAATATATTAATCTCTTTAAATTTCTCTACTGAATAGGCAGTTTAGAAGAAGATATAAATATCCTAAGGATGTAAAACCAGGTAAAATGTGACATGAATTTGCATAATTGTTGATACTTAACGCAATTTAATCCAATGATATACTGTTTTCTGTCATCTGAAAACAGCCTTTCATCTTTGATTCCTTGATCTTGAAATAATAACTGCCAGTACAATATGTTTTTAACATTTAAAATCTGGATGGATACCTCTCACTTTACTTGAAGAAGATCACTAAGTTGGTCATTCCAAAATATATTCCATAAAATCTATTTAGGAAGGCAAGTTTCAGAAAGAACAAAGAAATATACACTTACCCCCAAAGACATTCCCATTACATAAAAAAGAATTCAGAATATCAAAGAGTTGCATATGATTTAGAAAACGTCTAACACAAGTTTTAAAAAATTTCAAAGCAGGGATACATGCAAAATTTCAAAATTTGTTATAATGAACGAAGAAAAAACAATCTACTGACTTTTTAGATTCTAAGAACTTCAGAAACTTATAGACAATGAAAATAGCCAAGGATTTATAAATAAATCATGAATATTACAATTAAAAAGTAGAATATGCATTATATCAATCAGTTCAGGCAATTTTATGGCACATACAAAACAAACTGTCATATATTAATAGGTCTTTAAAAGTTATCTGCAGGGGCGCCTGGGTGGCTCAGTGGGTTAAAGCCTCTGCCTTCAGCTCAGGTCATGATCTCAGGGTCCTGAGATTGAGCCCCGCATCGGGCTCTCTGCTCAGCAGGGGGCCTGCTTCCTCCTCTCTCTCTACCTGCCTCTCTGACTACTTGTGATCTCTCTGTTCTCTGTCAAATAAATAAATAAAATCTTTAAAAAAAATGAAATAAAATAAAAATTATCTGCAAAATAAGGCTGTTAAAGTTTGTTTATATAGCTGGAGGAACTTATAGCTCTAAAACTCTTTAATTCTATTAAATTTTTAAAACTGAATTGTTGGGATGCTTGTGTGGCTCAGTCGGTTAAGCATCTGTCTTCATTCAGGTCATGATCCTAGGGTTTTGGGATAGAGTCCTGCATAGGCCTCCTAGCTCAGCAGGGAGCCTGCTTCTCCCTCTGCCTGCTGCTTCCCTGCTTGTGCACTCTCTCTCTGACAAATAAATAAGTAAAATCTTTAAAAAATAAAACTGAATTGCTAGTATATAAGATTTATATATAAGATTATAATTCAGAGAATAAGGAGAGGACAAAAAGGAGAAAGGTGGGACACTAATAGACAGGCTATTTTTTTCTAGGTTTGCATTAGAGCTGAAAAACTTCACTGTTAATGCAAATTTTAAACTAGGACAAAATTTTTTCCCTAAATAGAAACCATTTAAATTTGCTTTAATTGAAAAGGAAGAATTATTTTAATTATCCAATCATAGCTAAGACTATTTTTCCAGAAAAATTTTATGCACTTTGACACCTATCAGCCTTTCCAAATTTCCATACCATACCATTCATTCATTTATAAGTAGGCTCCACGCCCAGTATGTATGTATGTATTTATGGGCTCCATGCCAATGTGGAGCCCAACACAGGGCTTGAAGTCATGACTGAGAGCAAGACCTGAGCTGAAATCAAGAGTTGCTTGCTTAACCAACTGAGCCACCCAGGTGCCCCTGCCATACCATTTCAAGCCAAGTTCAGAGAAATATTTTAGGCAACTCAAGTAAAGCTGAGGCAGATAAGAGACAAATAATTTGATAATAACTAGGAGAGCTCTTGGTCAGAAATTAGAAAAAAGGAGAAAGGAAAAAAAAATTTGCTCTTCAGTTTTATCTATTTTTATGGTAAGAATACAGAGAACTGGAACTCTCATACAGTGCAGTGAAAATATAAAATGGTGCAGGTGCTTTGGAAAGAAGTCAGATAGTTCTTCAAAAGGTTAAATATAGAGCTACCATATGATCCAGCAATTACATTCATAATACTCAAGAGAAATGAAAACAAGTCTACACAAAAACTTGTACATAAATGTTCATAGCAGCATTATTCATAATATCCCTAAGTAGAAACAACCCAAATATCTTTCAATTGATTGATGGATAAATAAAACATGGTATATTCATGCAGTGGAGTATTTGATCATAAAAATCAAGTACTGATACATGCTATAACATGGATGAACCTCAAAAACAATATACAGTTGACCCTTGAGCAACAAAGGTTTTAACTGTATGAGTCCACTTATAAACAGATTTTTTTTCAATACAGTACAGCACCATGTATGTATTTTCTCCTCTTTATGATTTTCTCTAACTTATTGTTAAGAATGCAATGTATAATATATGCAACATACAAAATATGTGTTAATCAACTGTTTATGTTATCAGTAAGGCTTCTGATCAATAGTAGGCGATTAGTAGTTAAGTTTTGGGGGAGCCAAAATTTACACACACAGATTTTTGACTGCATAGGGGATTAGAGCACTTTTCAAGGGACAACTAAACCAAATAAAAGAAGTCAGACACAAAAGACCACACATTGTATAATTCCATTTATATGTAAGTTCCAGATAAGGCTAATGCATAGGGACATAAAGTAAATTAGAAGTTGCCTAGGGCTAGGGAAGGGAAAAAGTTAGGGAGAATACGGGGAGTGATTACTAAGGGGTATGGAGTGATAAAAATGTTCAAATATAGTGGCAGAACTTTGTGAATCAAATAAAAACGATGAATTTACACTTTAAATGAGTGATCTGTATGCAAACTATATTGCAATAAAGATGTTATATTGGGAAAAAAATGACATAAATGGCATACAGAACTTCCAAACTACTATGGGAAGAAAGGACAAAAACCCATATTAATTGAATAAGACAAACAAAAGGGGAAAAGAAATAAGTCCAAGTATGCCCAGACTTAAAGAAAACACAAATGAATTTAACTTGTTTATTAAAACTGAGACACTCAGGGGCACCTGGGTGGCTCAGTGGGTTAGGCCTCTGCCTTTGGCTTGGGTCATGATCCCAGGGTCCTGGGATCAAGCCCCACATCGGGCTCTCTGCTCAGTGGGGAGCCTGCTTCCCTCTCTCTCTCTGTGCCTGCCTCTCTGCCTACTTGTGATCTCTATCTGTCAAATAAATAAATAAAAATCTAAAAAAAAAAACAAAAAACAAACAAAAAAAAACTGAGACACTCAGATTGTTTGGGGAAAAAAAGGAAAAGCGGTAGGGAGGGAGGGAAGAGGTGGAGAGAGAAAAAGAAATAATCATCTATATGTTCTTGTTCAAAAGAGACACTTAAAATTAAACCACATAGGAATCTTGAAAATGAATTTATAGAAAAAGAAATGCAAGGCATATACCAAAAGCAATCAGGTGTATCACAGTCATAAAAAATAGACTTCAAAGCAAAAAGTTTTAGAACAGATATATATTCTATATACTTAAAAAGTACATCCACTAAAAAGATGTAACAGTCATGAATCTTCATACACTTAAAACATAGCTTCAAAATATACAAAAGAAAAGTTGACAAGAAATATAAAGATAAACTGACCAATTCGCTAAATAGTACTGAGGATTTCAATGTACCCCTCTTAGCTATCTATAGATGAGCTGGACAAAATTGGTAAGGATAAAGAAGACTGAAGTTTATAAGAATCATCAACTTTGCTCTACAGGCGCCTCCGTGGCTTGGTCAGTTAAGTGTGTGACTCTTGATTTCAGCTCAGTTCATGATCTTATGGCTGTGGAATGAAGTTCAACATTTTCTCTTTCCCACTCCATCTGCCCCTTCACTGCTTGCTCTCTCTCAAAAACAAAGAATCATCAACCTTGCTCAAATATGTGGGGAATTTGGTGCTGAATGGAAAATAGTGATTCTTTTCAAATATGGAATAATATATGTAAAGAACATATCAATGAATTTTTTAAACTTGGAATCATATATATTCACTGGAAATGAATAGTAACAGAAAGCCCTTCAGAACAAAAAAAGATTTACACAGAAAGAGGAAAAATATTTTCCAATTTTTGGGGAACAATTTCCAGGTTCAAGAGGGAAACAAAATGGAAAAAAATTACTTAAAAACATTTTGGTAGGTCTTTTCTGTATAAATTTTAAATCAGATATCAATTTCTACAAAAATGTCAACAGCAGCATTATTTAAACAGCAGAACATAAAAAGACTAGAAACAACCAAAAATATTTACTAAAGGTAATACATAAACTATTTCATAGTCATACAATGGATTATAATAAGCAATAAAAATAACTGGATTAGTGAAAAAAACCAAATGGCAGAAAATGATATCTAATACCATGCCATTAAAAAAAAAAAGCAAAATTAAATAACATTGTTTAGGAATATATATGTATTAGGGAATATGTATGTATGTGGTAAGGCCATTTTTTAAAAAAATGAATGGCAATTACAAACTTCAGGACAATGACTAACACTATGGGGGTAGGCAAAGGGATGGGATTGAGAAGGGGCATCCACATAGCTTTAAAAGTAATATTTAGTTCTTAGGTGGCAGTTTTGATGTTTGCATTTTATTAATTTATAAATATACTTTATAACTCACATCTATATTACATGTGCTCTTATGTAAGCATGAAATATTACATAATGATTGTGAAAATGGAGAATATATTTTTTTGAATGTTTTTAGTAATACCAAGGCGTGGGGATGAAGGGTGGAGATAATAAAACAAATAACAATAAACAGATTTAGCTCATACAATGTGCCAGAAACATCAAAAAAAAAATCTAAGGATAAAGCAGGGAACATCATAGAAAAGATACCTGCCTTCATGGCACTTACATTCTAATGAGAGAACATTACATTCCTAAAGATGCAGAATAAATATGGCCTGAAACTCCAAAATTTGTATCTACAACCCAGTTTGCTCCTTTATGTGCTATATTTTTAAGCACAGTCAAATTCACCAGTTAGATATCTCAAAGGCACCTGAAATGTCTCATAAGAGACCAAATTTAGTGTTTGTTATTTCAATAAAGGATATCGCCATTCCCTTGAGTTGCCTTTGCTAGAACACTAAGTCATACTTAACAATTCCCTCTCCCCCTCAATGCCAGGTACAATCTATTACCAGTCCTCTTAATTTTTGTCTTCTAGCTATCTCTCCATATCCAAAGCCAACACCCCAGTCCAAGCTATTAAAATCTCTTGAAAAATTACTCCAATAATCTCCTAACTGATTTCCTGTTTCTTATCACTCTTACATCTTTACATTTCAGCCAGAGAGTACTTTCAAAACACCAATTTTACCACATGATCCACTCACATCTCCACTTTAAAAATCAGTAAGTATGCATCAACAAACCCTCCTTGCCCTCATGGAAACACTGATTCAATGATATATGGAACAATTACTTTTGTGAGAAATCTGGAAAACAGTTAAGAGGCTCCTGCCCCTAGATGAGTATGAAACCAGCTACATAGAAGGTAGGAAAATTCGTGGCACCATTTGCCTTAGTCCCTCTCCCCAGCTCAGCATGGTGTGACTCAGGGAAAACTTCCAACTCCTGGCTTTTCCCTTAAGAGGGAGAGAAGACTGAAATATGCATCCAATGTACAGACTATCTAGGGAGCTATCCAGAGGACTGTTTTCTGTCCTGCCTAAATCTAAGTACTGACAGGAAATGGTGCTGAGATGGGGGCTACTGAACACAAAGACTAAAGTTTAGACTAGAATGCATTCCCTCACCATAGTCTCGCCCCCTGGCTCAGGTCTTAATTAAGGATAGAAAACTCCCAACTCCCAATTTCTCCAGGGAAAGGAAACTGTTGGACTATGTATCCAATGTTGTACTTTTTCAGGAAGCTGCCTGAAGGACTGGTGGTTTCTGTGTCACCTGTCTCAGAGCACTGACAAGACCCAGCATCCCCAAATGCCAGGGGGCCAATGAGAACAAAAGAGAGAGGTACGTAGCTTGGTGCCTCTCCAGAGGACTAGTAGTACAGCAGACAAACCAATATAGCTTGGTGGTCTCTACCCTGGCTGGGTAGAAGAGAAGAGTGGACTATGTTGTACAACATTCCAGCTCGACACTGCCTGAGGGACTGGTTCCTGTCCCACCTGACTCAGAGAGTTGATGGGACCTGACAAACTCTAAAAGCCTGGGAGCTGCGGGAAAACAAAAGACAGCTAGATGGCTTATAGCACTCCAGAGAACCTGTAGTACCACAGACAAAAACCAGAGGGAGCAAGTGATTTACAAGCTCTTTAAAAAAATTTTAAAAAAATTGGAAAATCCCTCTAATTCAGAATTTATACATAGGAGTCTAGAGAAGACACATCCACAGGAAAGGTTTTGGTGGTCCCCAGAATCCATAGCTCCAAAGCCAGTCTATGAAAGACTCTTTTTTTTTTCCAATATGGGTACATAAAAAGGAATGAAAAAAACTCCAGGAATCAACTATAAAGAAATGGGGGTATAAATTACCTGACAAATAATTTAAAATAACCATCATAAAGATATTCAACAAACTCAGGAAAATGATACATAAGCAAAATGAGAATTTATAAAAGAGACAGAAAATATAAGAGAGAAACAGAAATTTTGGAGCTAAAGAAAATAACAACTGAACTGAAAAACTTACTGAAGAGACTCAACAGCAGATTTAACTCAAATAAAGAATCCACAAACTTGAAGACAGGTCATTAAAAATTATCCAGAGAAGTAAAAAGGAAAAAGAATGAAAAAGAGGGAATAAAGCCTAGGGTATTTTTAGGACATCATCAAGCAACAGTATATACGTATGGGGCTCCCAGTGGGAGAAAAAAGTGAGAAGAGGGCACAAAGTTTATTTAAAGAATAGCCAAGGAGCACCTGGGTGGCTTAATTGGTTAAGAATCTGTTTTCGGCTCAGGTCATGATCCCAGTGTCCTGGGATGGAGCCTCTTGTTAGGCTACCTGCTGCTCTCCCTACTTGTACTCTCTCTTTCTCTCTGTCAAATAAATAAGAGCTTTAAAAAAATTTTTTTTAAATAAATAAAGACTAGCCAATAAACTTACCAAATCAGGGGTGGAGGTGGAGAACAGACATTTAGCTTCAAGAAGCCAAAAGACACCAAATAGCATGAAATCTAAGAGGGTCACACTGAAACACATTATAAATAAATGTATCAAAAGTCAGAGACAATGAGAATTTTGAAAGAAAAGCAAGAACCTCCATAAAACAATGAGTGAATTTCTCAGCAGAAATCTTGCAGGCCAGTAGAATGCTATATATGAAGTGCTGAAAGAAACAAATAAACAAACAAAACCCACCAACCGAGAACATGATATTCAGTAAAAAATGAAGGTGAGATAAAGACTTCCCTAGAATAAGCAAAACTGAGGGAGTTCATTGCCTCTAGACCTGCCTTATAAGAAATGTTAAAGAGCGTCCTTCAAGTTGAAATAAAGGTGCAGATAATAACACAAAACCATAAAAAATGAATTTTCAATGAAAAACTATTAAAAAGACAAAGATATTATATACTGAAAAAATTGTCAACTCATGAAGATGTGATTATAATAAACAGATAAATGCCCAAGAACAAAGCCCCAAAATGTATGAAACAAAAACTAACAGAATAGAGAAATAAACAGTTCTACAGTAACAGTAAGAGACTTCAATATCTCAATTGCAATAATGAACAAAACAACCACACAGAAGTTCAACAAAAAAGAGGATTTGAAAAACACTATCAGGGTGCCTAGGTGGCTCAATTAGTCAAGCCTCTGACTCCTGAATTCAGCTCAGGTCATGATCTCAGGCTCAAGAGATGAGTCCCACATTGGGCTCTGTGCTCAGTGGGGAGTCTGCTTGGGATTCTTGTTCTCCCTCTCCCTCTGCCCCTCCTCACTGCACACACACACTCTCTAAAATAAATAAATCAATCTTAAAAAATATATATAAACGAATTGACCTAACAGATACACATAGAGAACACTCAACCCAACAAAGTAGAATACATGTTCTTAAGTACACATGGAATATCCTCTAGAATATACCACAGATTAGGCCACAATACAATTCTTAATAAATTTTAAATGGATTGAGTGGTTTTTCTGACAACCATGAAATGAAACTAGAAATCAATAACAGAAGGGAAATTAGAAAAATACACACATATGTGGAGACTGAATAATACACCCTTAAACAACCACTAGATCAAACTAGAAATAACAAAGGAAATTAGAAAATATCTTCAGATACATGAAAACAAAAATACACACATATCAAAACTATGAAACAGTATGTCAGTGTTACAAAAGATATTTATAACTATAAATGCATACATTAAAAAGAGCTTAAATTAATCTTAATTGTACATCTTAAGACACTAAAAAAGAGCAAATTAAACCAAAAACTAGCAGAAGGAAAGAAAAAATAAAGAGAGCAAAAATAAATAAAATAGAATAGAAAAAATAGAGAAATGAAAGTTGGTTTTTTGAAGATCAACAAAATTAACAGATAGATTGACTAAGGGAAAAAAAGAAGACTTAATGAATGAGGAAAGCCACAAAAGAAAGTAGAGATATAATTACCAACTTTACAGAGATAAAAAGGATTATTAGACATAGTAATTAGACAATACTATGAACAATTGTATACCGCCAAATTGGGATAATCTGGATGTAATGAATAAATGTTTAGAAACACATAATCTATAATACTGAATCATGAAGAAAAAGAAAATCTAAACAAACCTGTAACAAGTAAGGAGACTGAACCAATAATCAAAAACCTCCAACAAAAAAAAGCTGTGACTCAGATATCTTCACTGGTGAATTCCACCAAACGTTTAAAGAAGAATTCATATATATATATATATATATACATATATATGTGTATATATATGAAGAATTAATATCAATCCTACTCACTCTCCAAAAAACTGAATAGAACACTTCCAAACTCATTCTAGAAGCTAGCGTTACTTTGATACCAAAGGCAGACAAACAAAGCTACAAATATCCCCTATAAATACTGATGCAAAAATCCTCAAGAAAAAATAGCAAATAAAATTCAGCAACATAGTAAAAGTATTATAGAGGTGTCTGGGTTGCTCAATCGGTTCCAAGTGTCTGCCTTAGCTCAGGTCATGATCCCTGGGTCCTGGGAGAGGGAGCCCCATGTCATGCTCCCTACTCAGTAGGAAATCTGTTTCTCCCTCTCCCTGCTCTTGCTTTCGCTCTCATTTTTTCTCTCTCTCTCTCTCAAATAAACAGAAATTTTGAAATTCTTAAAAAAAAACCATATATACACAATCGAATATTATGCAGCCATCAAAAATGAAATCTTGCCATTTGCAATGATGTGGATGGAACTAGAGGGTATTATTCTAAGCAAAATAAGTCAATCAGAGAAAGAATTATCAAATGATCTCACTGATATGTGGAATTTGAGAAACAAGGCAGAGGAAAAAGGGAAGAGAGGAAAAAATAAAACAAGATTAAAGCGGAGAGGGAGACAAACCATAAGAGATTCTTAATCTCAGGAAACAAAGTGAGGGTTGCTGGAGTAGAGAGGGGGGGAGAGATGGGGTGGCTGGGTGATGGACAGTGGGGAGTGCATGTGTTATGGTGAACACTGTGTATTGTGTAAGACTGATGAATCACAGACCTGTACCTCTGAAACAAATAATACATTATATGTTAATTTAAAAATTCTTTAAAAAATAAAATAAAATACAAGTATTATATCATAACTAATTGGGATTTACCCCTGGAACACAAGGGTTGTTTAACATATAAAAATTAATCAATATAATTCACTACAATAATAGAATGGAGGGAAAAAAAGGCACATGGTCTTCTCAACTGAGGCAGAAAAGCATTTGACAAAATTTAACACCCTTTCATGATAAAAACACTCAAACTAGGAAAGGAAGAAAATTTTCTAAACATATTAAAGGTCTTTTATGAAGAGCTCACACCAAACATCACACTCAATGGTGAAAAACTCAAACCTTTCCCCCTAAAATCAGAAGCAAAATAAGGATGCCCATCTTTGCTACTTCAATTAAACAGAACAATTAGTCAAGAAAAAGAAAGAAAAGGTATTCAAAATGGAAAAAAAGAAATAAAACTATCTTTGTTCATGGATAACATGGTCTTATATCTAGAAAACTCCAAAGAATACACATCAACTCCCCCCTTCAAAAAAGCCCTGTTACAGCTAGTAAATGAAATGAGCAAAGTTGCATGATATAAAACCAACATGAAAAGTTGGTTTCATTTCTACACACTAACAGTAAACAACCATAAAAGGAAATGAAGAAAATAATTCCATTCACAATAGTATCAAAAAGAGTGCTCACTTCTGCAGCACATACATAATAGCATCAAAAAGAATAAAAACACTTAGGGATAAATTTAACCGAAGGGTGAAAAACTTGTATACCGAAAACTACAGAACACTGCTGAAAGAAACTAAAGAAACATAAATGAAAAAACATGCCATGTTCATGGATTGGAGGACTTAATATTGTTAACATGACAATACTACCCCCCAAATAATTTATATTCAGTGCAATACCTACCAAAATCCTTTTTTCCAGAAATAGAAAAACCCATCTTAAAATCCATATGGAATCAGAAGGAGATGGATAGCCAAACCAAAAAAAGAACATTGGAGGACTCACATTTCCTAATTTCAAAACTTAATACAAAGGAACAGCAATCAAATGGTGTGATACTGGCCTAAGGACAGATATATAAACTAATGAAATAGAAAAGAGAGTCCAAAAATAAGCCCTTGCATTGATTTTATTATTTTTTTTTTAATTTTCAGTCAGGATACTAAGACTACTGTCAATTGATTTTCAATCAGAATACTAAGACCATTCAAAGGGGAATGGACAGTCTTCTCAACAAACGATGTTGGGAAAACTGGATATTCACATACAAAAAAGATGAAGTTAGGGGGCGCCTGGGTGGCTCAGCGGGTTGGGCCGCTGCCTTCGGCTCAGGTCATGATCTCAGGGTTCTGGGATCGAGCCCCGCATCGGGCTCTCTGCTCGGCAGGGAGCCTGCTTCCTCCTCTCTCTCTGCCTGCCTCTCTGCCTGCTTGTGATCTCTGTCTGTCAAATAAATAAATAAAATCTTTAAAAAAAAAAAAAAAGATGAAGTTAGGACTTGTTTACACAATTTACAAGTTAACTCAAAATTACCAAAGACCTAAATGTAAAACCTAAAACTATAAAGCTATTAGATGAAAACACAGGGCAAAATCTTCCAATATTGGATCTAACAATGATTTCTTAGATATGACTTCAAAAGCGTAGGTAACAAAAGAAAAATATAGAGGAACTGAACTTTATCTACGTTTAAAAACTTCTGTGCATCTAAGGATACCATCAAGAAAGTGAAAAGGTAATTCACAAATAGGAGAAAACATTTATAATTCATTTATCTTATAAGAGATTAATATCCAGACAACATAAAGAACTCCTACAACTCAAAAACAATCCAATTCAAAAATGGGCAAAGAACTGGAATAGACATTTCTCCAAAGATACACAAAGGATGAATAAGCACATGAAAAGATGCATAACTTCACTAATCATTAGGGAACTGCAAATCAGAACTACAATGAGATACCACCTCACATCCATTATGATGGGTACTATAAAACAAACCAACAAACACAAAACCTCAGAAAATAGGTGTTGGCAAGCCTGAAGAGAAATTGTTATCTTTGTACATTGCTGGCGGGGATGTAAAGTGGTACAGCCACTGTAGAAAACTTGGTAGTTCCTCAAAAAGTTTATAAACATAAAATTACCATATAATTCAGCAATTCCACTCCTGAGTATATGACCAAAAGAAGTGAAGGCAAAAACTCAAATGGAGAGTTGCACATCAATGTTCATAGCAGCATTATTCACAATAGCTATAAGGTGGAAACAACCCAAACATCCATCAATGGATGAATGGATGAACAAAGTAGTATATACATACAATGGAATATTCAGCCATAAAAAGGAATGAAATTGTGATACATATTATAATGTAGATAAACCTTGAAAACATGGTAAATTAAATAAGGAAGATGCAAAAGGACAAATATGATTTTTTTTAAAAGATTTTATTTATTTGAAAGAGAGACACAGAGAGCTTGAGCAGAGAGAATAGGCAGAGGCAGAAGGAGAAGAAGACTCCCCTCCTGAGCAAGGAGCCCGATGTGGGGCTCGACACCAGGATCCTGAGCCAAAGGTCGACACTTAACCAACTGAGCCACCCAGGCGCACCTAAGATTCCATTTTTATGAGATACTCAGAACAGACAAATTTGTAAAGGAAGTAATTAAGTAGGATTTGCCGGGCCTGGGAGAGAAGAAAATGAAGAGTTACAGTTTAGCAGATACAGAATTTCTAGATTTGGGATGAAAACATTTTAGAAATAGTGACAGTTGTATAATATTGTAAATGTACTTAATGACATGGAATTGTATACATCAAAAATGGTTAAGCAGCAAACTTTATGTTGTTTTTTACTACTATTTTAAAAATTGAAAAAAATTAACCCACACACGCACAAAAGCAAATACTATACAGTAGTGTAAATGAATAAATTAGTAACACATGTGTCAATAAGGATGAACATAAATCTATAGATGTTGAGTTTAAAAAGCAAATTACTGGGGCGCTTGGGTGGCTCTTAATTTTGGCTCAGGTCATGATCTCAGGCCCCACATCTAGCTCTACACTCAACAGGGAGTCTGCTTGAGATTTTCTCTCTCCCTTTCCCCCTGCTCTATTTCTCTCTCTTTCTCTCTCTCTCTCTCTCTCTCTCTCACACACACACACACACACACACTCTAAATAAATAAATAACACAAAGATTTCATTCATATGAAGTTCAAAAACTATATTATTTAAGCATATGTACATACACACATATATATACTATTTTAAAAATGCAAAACTATTATCTCTTAAGATGGAAGGATATGATTGTGAAGGGGTATGTGGGTTCTTCTAATGTAAGAGAGTAATGTTCTATTTCTTAAGCTGGTGGTGGATATGTCAATGTCAACTTTATTATTTAAGATATGCACATTAGTTTTATATACTTTGTATGCAGGCAAAGGCCCAGTCAAGGATTATATAGGGAAATGCAGTTTACTGAACTCAAGAGTAGTAGTCCTTTATTAAATGGCTTATAAGTTCCCTAAATGCTCTCTGAATCAGCCTAACATCATACTTATTTCCTCATTAATCAAAATAAACTGAATAAATTCTTTGATAGGTTTTTTACTTTATAATTACCTTTTTGAAAATTATACTGTAAAGAAAAGTGAGCAAATTATAAAAGTACTTAAAATTTTAAATAAATAAAATTTAAAATGAATAAAAATAAAAATATTTAAGATTTTAAATGAACATTTAAAATTTAAAATGAAATGTATGATTAGATATGGCAGGGAATGGGGGAAAAGGTTTATAGATGACCCCCATTCTATGATTAGTCCAAATATAGATTGTGGTACCATTCACTCATAATGGTAACACTGGAAAAGCATCAAGATTGGGAGGAAAGATCATAAGTTTGTTGCCTTTGAGATACACATATTGATATGTTTATCTGGCAGTTCAGTATATGGGTATGTGTGATGTTGAGATTTATAAGAAACATATATTTGGTCTTTATCCCTTTTCCTGGTACACAGCTCTTGAAATCCATGGAATTTTCTGAGCAGTAAGAGCTATAGGGGCATCTTTTGTTCCAGTTCCTGAAATAGCTCCAGAGCTGTAGAGATGAAAATCATTTATTCATAATAAGCCTCTTCAACCACACCTAAGTATATATTAATTAGGTAACTTTTGGACAGCCCACAGGTAACCTAAGGATGGTGGTTGGTTCTGCCAGGGGGAACCAACCATGTGATTAGAGGGTTGGTACTTTCAGCCTGTGACCCCAACCTCCAGGAAGGGGCTAGAAGTTAAATCACTTGCCAGTGATGAATCATTTAATCATCCATGCTTATATTAATAAAGCCTGCATAAACCCCAAAAGGATGGAGTTCAGAGAGCTTCTAGGCTGGTGAATGCATCCACATGATGCAGGGTGATATATCCCAGTTTCATGGGAACAGAGGCTCCTGTGCTTTCTTGATCTCACCTAATACGTTTTCATCTGGCTATTCATCTGTATCCTTTATAATAAACTGGTAAACCTAGTAAATGTTTCTCTGAGTTCTGTGAACCACTCTAGCAAATTAATCAAACCTGAGGAGGGGGTGGTGGTACCTCCAAATTACAGCCAGTAAGAAACACAGGTAAACAAACCTGGACCTGAGATTGGTGTCAGAGTGGGGGCAATCTTGTGGGATTGAACCTTTAACCTGTGGGACCTGAGGCTCTATCTCTAGGCAGACAGTGTCAGAATTGAGTTAAATTATAAGACAACCACACATCTGGTGTCAGAAGTGAAGGTGTAGTGTGGCAAATTACTGAGAGGAGGCACATAAGAAGTTTTTTCTTTAGAGTGTGGCACTTAGAGGAGAATTGAACTGAATGCGAAATTGGGAAACCAAGACAACAGGTGTAACTAGAAGAGTGAACACAGATGTGATTAACAAGCAGTACAGTACAGATAAAGAAAAAAGCCCAGAAAGGAAACCTTACTCCCTATCACACGGCACATTCAATACATCAGCAAATCCTGCCAGCACACTTTCAATCATATCTAGGCTCCAAACACTGCTACTACGGTGGCCCAAGCCACAATCTATCATGTAAGTTATAGTAGACTACTACACAGTCCCCTTGCTTCTTCCTATGCTCTCTACAGTCCATTTTTCTAAACAGCAGCCGGTATAATCCTTTAAAAATTAAGTCTAAAGCCTATTCCAGTGGCTTCCTATTGCATTTAGAATAAAACCTAAATCCTTACTGTGGCATGACTTTATTGTAGCTATTTCTCTGACCTCATCCTACTATTCTTCTCACCTCACCCCAACTCTGCTTCAGCCACAGCGGCCTTCTTGTTGATCAAAGCACTCTCTACTTTAAGGTTCCCTCTGTCTAAACATTCTTCCTCCAGATCACAGTGGTTTGCTTCCTCTCCTTCTAGGCCTTCACTCGGTATCACCTCTGACAGGTCATCCAGAACCATCCAATTAAAATTCTAAACCACTTTTCCCCACTCCCCTAGGAGTCTCATCTCCCCCTTCTTTACATTATTTTTTTTTACATAGCACTTACCATTATCCGTACTAGTCCATTCAGGCTACTATAAGAAAAGACCACATAATCACTCTGCAATAGATATATGGAATCAAATCACCACATTTACATGTTATGTCAATAATATCTCAATAAAGCTGGGAAAAAATACACCACAGACAGGGTAGCTTAAACGGACATTTACTTCTTGGGCACCTGGGTGGCTCAGTTGGTTAAGTGTTTGCTTTCAGCTCAGGTCATGATTCTGGGGACCTGGGATTGAGCCCACATAGGCTCCCTGCACAGTGGAGAGCCTGCTTTTCCCTCTTCCTCTGCTGTCCCCCTGGCTGTACTTTCTCTCTCTCTCAAATAAATAAATAAAATCTAAGAAAAGAAAGAAAAAAAGAAAGAAACTTCTTTCTCACAGTTCTGGATGCTGGGAGGTTCATCATTAAGGTACTCACTGACACACTCCTGGTGAGGCTCTATTCTAGGCGTGTAGACAGACATCTCACTGAGTCACAACACCACTTTTCCTCTGTGCTCACGTTGCAGAGAAGACAGCAAGATTTCTTGTATCTCTTTTTATAAGGACACTAATATTATTGGGTCAGAGCCCCACACTTTTGACCTCATTTAACCTAATTACTTCCTTAGAGACCCCATCTCCAAATACAAGGGGTTAGGGATTCAATATATGCATTTGGGGGTGGGAGTTGGGGGGATTGACCCAAACATCCAGTCCATGACACCATCTAATGTATCTTTTTATCTGTCTGGTTTATTTTCTGTCTCATACCTCTGGAATATAACCTCTATAAGAACAATGATTTTTTAAGATTTTATTTTTGAGAGAAAGTGAAAGAGAATGGGGGAGGGGCAAAGGGAGAAAGAGAGAATGAAAAACAGACTCCCTGCTGAGCAGGGAGCCCAACAATGCAGGGCTAGATCCCAGGACCCTGAGATTGTGACCTGAGCCGAAGGCAGACACTTAACCAACTGAGTTACACAGGAGCCCCAGGGCAATGATTTCTATTTTGCTCGCTGCTGACTGTCCAGTACCTAAAATAGTACCTGACACATAGAAAGTACTCAATGAATATTTGTTGAATGAATTTAATAAATGAATGAAAAAGGAAGGGCCAAAATAATGGAAGGTCAGAGAGGAGAGTAAGAAGGGGGGAAAATCTTGTACAACTGGTACCAAAAATCCTCAATAAAAGAGTATTCAAGTGATTTGTAAGATGTCAATAAAGATGAAGGGGAAAGGATGATATATATCAATTAAAAGACATGAGTTCAGAGACTAGAACTTCTGTTGGTGAGGTTTTTTTTTTTTTCTCTCTCTTACCCCCTCCCCTTCCTTCAGGAAAAAAATGGAGGTAAAGGTTTAGAAAGAGCATGGAGAGTAAATAGGATAGCAAACCTGAGTTACTACAGAGAAAACACAGCCATAACCTGACAGAGTTAATGAAGAAATAACATATCTTCTAATTATACACAGATTTTAATTCAGGTAAAGAAGTACAAGGAACACTGGGAGAATTTGGTAATTGTGAGACAACATTTTCACAGAACACAATGTGTTTATTTTAATCTCTTCAGTGGAGGTTTTTAAAAAAGTATCTTAAAAGCCTTCTGTTGAAGATTATACAGCGGCTACATGCAAATTTGGACTGTAGCTCTATAACAGAATCATATGGATTATTTTGGTGAAAATGGTCTATAGCAAATTTTCACTTTTAGATAACAGAATACTCAGATATACAGCTTGTCCATTCTCATTGTAGATGACACTCAAATTACACATTTATACATCTTAATTACTGCTCCCCGCCCCCGTCGAAGAAATCATGCAGATAACTAAAGACACACATAAGTCAGTTGTTTTTTAAATTCTCTTAAGTATCCCAACTAGGCACCTAAAAAGCAAAAAACTTAGAGGAAAGTACATTAACAGAGAGCCATCTCTCAAGTTTTAAGATTTAGGTACATGAAAAATGTGAGGTAAAACTGTGATAAAATAGTTTACTTAGCTCATAGAGAGCATACACTATCCACATACAGAGAAACTAGCTCATATACAGTAATATATAGATGATTTAATCTATTAATTGAAGTTTAAATCATTTGGATTTGGTAAGATCAGATACTTCTTTTTAGTCAGATCTCAAAAATGAAAAGACACTTTGGAATGTTTATGCTTTATCTGGATATCGTTATTTTATTTTTTCAGACTTCTTACAACCATATCTCACTAGGGAGGCAATAAGTTAGAATGCAACCTAGTGGGGAAATTCTGCATTTGCTCAATGTCTATAGCTTTTACACAGTTCCAGATGTTCAGTACATTAATAATGCTCGAACTCAAAGCCTCTTTTTGAAACTTTAGAAAGTGCAAATTGCATTAAGACCTCCTTGCCCTCATTAATGGTATTGTTACAATCCCGGTCCTCTGGAAAATGTTTTTTGGCATGTGTTTAACTTTATAATATTGCCATTTACTCACTTTAATAGCCAGTACTCAAGTCTTAATGCTTTTAATAGGCTTGCCTAAACAGACTACCATCTTTTGTAATCTTTTTCACATAATTTATTTCATAGGTAAAACCTGTCATATTTTTTCCATCTGAAGATGATTCTTCACTATTCACTTCATGAAGTACTGATATTAAAGAAATGTTTATTTTCTTTTAGTCACTTGATATGTACCTACCTATAGGTAGCACATGTTAGGAATAAATTACAGTTCCTTTTAAATAGTAATAAAAAAGAAAATAAAGTAGTAGTGATTTTTACAACTTTTGAAAATTATAGTAAAAACAGGCATATCCTTAATTCTTGCTATATTCAAATGTAAAATATGAGAAAACCAAAAATATAAATATCTTTTGAAATGCTAGATACTTGGTGATATCTGACTCAGCATCCTTCACCTCAAGAGACTGGCTTGGATTTCAGAATCAAACTTTCAATCAATACAGATGCAATGAGTAATGCACTAGGAAGAATATGGAGAAATACTGTCCTAAGTGAAAGTAAATAAGATTACTTGTAGTTGTTGGTTATCTAAATGGAAATGAAAGGTCCTACAGTCCTCTATGACAAGGAGTATTCCCTTTCATAAATTTGTTAAGAGTGAGGACTCTGAAAATGTTAAAGCTGCACTACTGATACTGATATGTTTATTTACAGGGTCATTTATTGATACATTCTGATAAAAATATGTAATAATATTTACAACATAAAAAATTGCATATAAAATGGAATTTCAGAAATAACTCCTACATTTCCCCACAACAATCTACTTTGTTGAAATCTCTTGAAAACAGTATTTATTTATTTATGGAACAAGTCACAAACTCTCTAAAACATGAATTCTGAATTTCTTTTCACTGAATCTACATGGTTGATTCATCAGTGTCTGAAATAACCAATATATTTATTTGACCAGTTTTGCAGCTTTAGAGTCAAGAAGTATTGGCTTAGTAAGTGTTGGCTGAAATCAGAATGAAGAAATCTATTTATCTGTATGTTTCACTCCTTACCTGACAACAAGATTAATTGCAGGCAAAAAAGATGGTGGGGGTGGGGGGGCACAGAGGAGGGAAAGGGGGAGCAACACGATTTGTTTTCTATCCCTCTGTTAAAAGGCTAATAATTAAAGTAGACTATAATGTGGTCAGCACACTTGAACTATTAGAATCTTGGCAGAACCTAGGCTGAGAGGAAAAAATGAGTAAGAAGCAACCACTACAGGACACCTGGGTGGCTCAGTGGGTTAAGCGTCTGTCTTCTGCTAGGGTTGCGATAGATCCCAGAGTCCTGGGATCAAGTCCTGCGTCAGGCTCCTTGTTCAGCAGGAAGCCTGCTTCCCCCCTGCTTGCCTCTCCCTGTGCTTGTGTTCTCTCTCTGTCTCTGACAAATAAATAAATAGAATCTTTAAAAGAAGAAAGAAAGAAAAAGCAGCAACCGCTACTAAGTGCTTCCAGGTACTGCCAACCTGAATCTGCTGTAAACCTGTTGCTGTAAAACCTGAAGATGAAATGCTCTGGGAAAAAAAACACTACCTCAAAATCTAGTGGAGAACCACCCCCCCCATGCCATTCTTAAAATATAATGTGTAAGTGCTATTATAGGTATATGTGGCTAAGCAAAGGAAAGAGTGACTAACTTTGCCTGAGGGTTAAGGATGGCTTAATAGAGTAAAACTCTGAGGTGGCTATAGAGCATAAGGTCTCTGGATAATAAAAAAGTCAGAAAGTGGATTTCAAGCAGGCACAAAACTATGAACATGACTGCTGCATAACAAACTACTCACAAACTTAGTGACCTAAAACAATACCCACTTTTTAAAATAATGCTTTAAATTGCAGTAAAACATATACAACATAAAATTTACCATCTTAACCATTTTTAAGTGTATAGTTCAGTAGTGTTAAGTACATTCACATTATTGTATAACCAATCTCCAAAATTCTACTTACCTTGCAAAACTGAAACTATACCCCTTAAACAACTCCTCATTTCCCACTTCCCCTTCCTCCCCCACTCCCTGGCAATTACTCTTCTACTTTCTGTCTCTATAAATTTGACTACTCTAGGTACCTCATGTAAAGGAAATCATACAGTATTTGTCTTTTTTGTCTGCCTTATTTTACTTGGCAAAATGTCTTCCAAAATGTCTTCATGTTGTAGCATAAAAACACCATCATTTTTTAATCTCAGTTTCTGTAGATCAGAAGTCTAGCGGGGCATCTGGGTGGCTAAGTTGATTGAGCGCCTGCCTTCGTCTCAGGTCAATCCCAGGGTCCAGGGATTGATCCCTGCATCGGGTTCCCTGCTCAGTGGGGAGTCTGCTTCTCCCTCTCCCTCTGTTTGTGTGCTCTTTCTCTATCAAATAAATAAAGAAAATCTTAAAAGAAGAAGAGGAAGAGGAAGAAAAAGAAGAAGGAAGAGGAGGAGAAGTTGTCCAAGTACAGTACAATCAGATTCTTGCTAGGGTCTCATGAGGTTAAAATTAAGGTGTCCGCCAGGGCTGAAGTTCTCATCTGAAACTTGGGTTTTCTTCCAAGGTCACTGGTTGTTGGCAGAATTCATTTCCTACTGGCTGTAAGACTACTGCTCCCATTTTCTTGCTACTTCTGCGCAAGGATGTCTCTCAGCAACTAGAGGCCACCTGTAATACCTTGCCACATGCTCCACTCCTCCCACCAATCAGTTTACAACATGAATACCTGCTTTCAGGCTAGATCGTGTCTGACTTCCTCGTCTGCAACCAGCTGCAGAAAACTGTTTTCTGAAGGCCTGTGTGATTAGATAAGGCCATCTATATAACTCTCCCTATCTTAAGGTCTACTGATTTCACAGCCTAGGTAGTAGTACCTAGATGAGTATTTCATTGAATAAATGGGAGAAGAAGTGTGCCCATTAAGAGCCAGGAAACTTAGGGGACTATTTTAGAATTCTGCCTACTACATATATGTAGGTATGAAAATGCATGTAATAATAAAATGTAACCAAAAAAAAGGTATACACAGAATGGGGGAGTGGAGGAGTAAGGCTGAAAAACAGCCAAGGCTTCTAGGTAATGCAAAGGATTTGGGGCTTTATCTTTCAGAAAACAGGGAATTACTAAAGGTTTTTAACCCCTGGTATACTATTATGGTCCAATGGGCTCATTTTTCATTTCTCAACATTTCTAAGTATTTGTAAGATAATAAATTTCAAATAATTTTATCACTATTTTTTCTCAGAGGACTACCAAAAGAAAATTTACTTAAAACAACAACATTGTATCTTGCGATTACTGTACAGGTTAACTGAACTCTTTTATAATACTAAGATATATTATGGGATCTTACTGATATTATTTTTCCTACATCTTGAAACATTCAGCTATTTCATTATCCTGCAAATTACCCATCACTACCCATTATTACTCATCAATTATTCCTAGTAATGTTAAAAAAAACTAGAATAAGAAAATAGATTAATGATGGTATTATGTAGGATGATGTAATAATAAATAAACTGTCATTCTTTTTTCTTATTGTGTTGCTCGAAGTATTATATCATCTTTTCAGAAGGTATAAAAGAAAATTGAGGACCATATTCATAGTCTGTTTTTAGCTTTTATTGAACAGTGTTGAGAACCAAAAAATTTTCATTTTCTGCCCAAAATGGCAAAAAGAAGGAAATTAACAAAGAAAGATGTTTCATAATTACTAGATGAGTAGAAGATGAATGAAGAGACAGAGAGCAGCACTCCAACTCTAGTGACAATGATGAAGTTGGATGGTGTAAGTTAAATCTCTATGACTCTTCAGATAATAATATCCTAGATAAAAGTTCTCAAATTCAAGAATTAATGAGTGGTCAACATATATCTGAGGACAAGAACGAATCATGGTATTCTCAACAAGTTAATTACTCAGCAGGAAGGACTTCATCATACAATATTTTGTGAGAACACTGACCGTCCCTTCCCATCTCATTGTTCTGAAAAGACATATGACATTGTATTTGTACACCAAAATTTATTTGAAACAAAGAGATTTTGTTATGTCTATACTCTTGTTAAAGTCCCTAATAATTTTTAACTATTCCTTTATTCTTCTATAAATTATTCCTACAATGACTTATATGTATATATGAAACATCAAAGGAGAGCACATCCAGAAAAGCAGCTATAAAACTAAGAAGCCTTGGGCGCCTAGGTGGCTCAGTGGGTTAAGCCGCTGCCTTCGGCTCAGGTCATGATCTCAGGGTCCTGGGATCGAGTCCCACATCGGGTTCTCTGCTCGGCAGAGATCCTGCTTCCCTCTCTCTCTCTCTGCCTGCCTCTCCATCTACTTGTGATCTCTCTCTGTCAAATAAATAAATAAAATCTTAAAAAAAAAAAAATTCTTAAAAAAAAACAAAGAAGCCTCCTTCCCTTGTGTATAATCTGCAGAAGAAAAAACCAGATAAATATATGAAGATGACCTTGTTCACACTATATATAAACTATAACGGACACAAGTACATACCGTGAATTGTCTTAAATATAGCTGTACTAAAGCTCCCACTAAAACCAAAAGTAGTAATAATATTTTAAACTAAAAATTTTTAAACTAAAATATTTTATTTATTTTAAACTAAAATGTTTTAAACTAAAAGTAATAATAATAATAATAATAAATTAAAAAGCTGTAACTACTTTTGCTGGTATACTGAGGGTTAAAGAAGAGAGTAACATGAGCAGTTTGGAGAAAAACTGATGAATGAAATACTGGAGGGAGAAAGACCACTTAATGATAACTGAGTTTAGAGAGAGGATCAAACTAAGACTGATAGTGGAAATATTTTAACATTTAATAAATGAAGTGAAGACAGCCACAAACTGGAAGAAAATATTTGCAAAAGACACAACTGATAAAGGACTATCATCCAAAACACACAAAGAACTACTAAAATTCAACAATATGAAAATAACCCAATTAAAAAATGGGTCAGGGACGCCTGGGTGGCTCAGTGGGTTGGACCGCTGCCTTCGGCTCAGGTCATGATCTCAGGGTCCTGGGATCGAGCCCCGCATCGGGCTCTCTGCTTGGCAGGGAGCCTGCTTCCCTCCCTCTCTCTGCCTGCCTCTCTGTCTACTTGTGATCTCTCTCTGTCAAATAAATAAATAAAATCTTTAAAAAAAAATAAAATAAAATAAAAAAATAAAAAATGGGTCAAAGACTGGAACAGTCATTTCACCAAAGAAAAAATACAAATGGCCAATAAGCTTATGAAAAGACACTCACATCTTAGGACACCAGGGAACTGCAAATCAAAACAAGATACCACTACACTCCTGTAAGAATGGCCAAAAAAAAAAAAAGAATGGCCAAAATCCAAAACACTGACAACACCAAATGCAGACAAGGGTATGGTGTGAACAAGAAATGGTACAGCCACTTTGAAAGATAATCTGGTCATTTCTTACAAAAGTAAATATAATCTAGCAATTGTACTCCTTGGTATTTATGCAAATGAATTGAAAATTTATGTCCATACAAATACCTGCATACTGATGTTTACATCAGCTTTCTTCACAATTGCCAAAAACATGGAAGCAACCAAGATGTCCTTCAATAGGTAAATGGATAAATAAACTGGTACATCCAGACAATAAATAGTATTAAATGCCAAAATGAAATGAGGTAGCAAGGCATGCTAAGAAAGAGGAAACTTATATGCATATTAATAAGTGAAATGGGCTACATATTATATGAATCCAACTACAGAACAGTCTGGAAAAGGCAAAAGTATGAAGACAAAGAGATCAGTGGTTGCTAAGGATTGGGGGAGGGAGGAATGAACAGGTGGAACACAGAGGATTTTTAAGGCAACGAAACTACTATGCATATTATAATAGTAGATACATAATATATATTTATAAAAACTCATAAAATGTATAATACCAAGAACACACTAACATACACTATGAACTTTGCATGATAATGATGTGTCAATATAAATTCATCAAGTATGATAAATGTACCACTCTGCTGAGGGATGTTAATAACATTGGAGGCTATGCAAGTGTGGAAACAGGAGCTCTCTGCACTCTCCACTCAGTTTTGCTGTGTGAACTACTTTAAAAAAATAAAATCTATTAAAAAGAAAAAAAAAAGATTACATGACCTACAGACTTTGCTACATTGAGCTGCTCTATCTGTTCAATCTTTTCCTTGATATTTTTCACATCAAAATCTGTCATGATACCATGACTTTCTAGTTATACCATCTTTAAGATAATGTTAATCTAACCCGGGCAAGTGAGGCAAATTTTACCTCAAAAAATTCAGAAATAGTTCTTTGTTCCAAAGCAAATACCAATGAACTGGTATGAATTCTAACCATTCATTCACCATGTCCTGTAGAAACTGCCATGTCTTTCAAGAGTTTTAAAATGTAGTAACCATTGGGTATCTGGCACCTTAAAATTGAAGTCAAGAGACTGAAAAAAGTCACATCTATAGTTTGCATTTGTTGTATTACTTGAGAATATTCAATTCTAATACAAAAGGCAAGAAACCAAATGGATGGGCGAAATTCACAAGATGTTCAAGCCCTAGATAGAAGCTGGAAACCCATAAAACATGTTAAACAAATAAGCATAGCATATGCATAGGAACACAGATGGAAAGGGAAGGATGGATCAAGTAGACACTAAATATTCAAAATATATTAAATATATCTGAGGCATATGAAACACGCAATATTCAAGAATGCTTAATTCAGCCATCTATTCTTGACACCCATCCTGGCCCCACATATCTTCTGCCCAAGAAAAGTAAATGTATACATGGCTGCCAAGCAAGCTGATTGGTGACTACAACGATAGCCAAGTGCACTCACCCCTACTTTTCCCTAATAAAATAAACATGAGCATTAGCTTTGAGCACTTTCCATTATTGCGGCACCTTACTCAAACCTCATTTTTAGTCTTTGTAACCATGCCATCTGTAAGGAAAACTGAAATAGCAGAGAGATAAAGACAAGACATACAAACACTGTATAACCCAGGATTTAGGTAATGTAGTCCTTCCAAACACTTGTACTCTCACCTTTTTTTTTTTTTTAAAGATTTTATTTATTTATTCATCAGAGGCAGAGGGAGAAGCAGACTCTGCACTGAGCAGAGAGTCTGATGCAGGACTTGATTCCAAGACCCTGGGATCATGACCTAAGCCAAAGGCAGATGTTTAACAATCTGAGCCACCCAGGTGCCCCATTTGTACTCTGTCCTAAATGTATTAACTAACCCTCAACTCTATCCCCTTGCTTCTTCTTGTGGTTTTAAATTTATTTAATAAACTATGTGATTTAAGCATTTTAATGTGGGCTGTGAGCTTCTCTGTCCCATTACCATTGGGAGAGCCTGCCTAATAGGCAATATTTGGAGGCTACCATTGCATCAAGGCGATTCCTACCTGTCAACACCCAAATCATCTAAATTGAAAAGCTGCCAATCTGAAACCATCAGCCAAAAAGAAAAATCCATTGGTTAATATTACGAAGATTAACTATAGGTGGATATTAAAGATTGTAACCAAGACAAATGCCTGGGGCCTCCAAGTGTTTCTGTCTCATATTAAATTCAAATAAATTGCTTTAATATGGATATTGTATAGTAAATTAATCATGAGTTAAACTTAACCAATTTGCCTGTCATTTCACCAAAGTGCTTTCTATATCTATGCTCTCAGCCATGGAAAGTATAGTTTAGAATCAAGGTTAGAGAGTGGGGGATACACAAGCAGTTTGAATGCAGCTTCTAGATTTACTGTTTGACCCTTGCCTCTTCGAGCTAGAAATCTATCCGGCCATCCTTGACTCTAATTAAACTTAACTTCCCTGCTCTTATTCTCCCTAGATTTTTCACTTAAAAAATTATAATCAATATATTTTTATAAAGGTCCTTTGAAGCCAAATATGACACAAATGCACACATATTACTTATAGACAAATGGCATGAATGACTATATGCATGCGTATACAGACACACAGACACACACACATACACACACACAAATAAAGCAAAAAGCTGGTTATTTAAGTAGCTACTTTCCAAATGATCTCCTTTTTTTCAGAACATTTGATCCCTAACTCATTAGAAGCCACTTTTCAGCATACCCCTTCATAGTAGCTCTTATGTCTACCTTCCAAGGATAATAGTTTACCTCACAAACAAAGCTAAATGTGAAAAGCAAATATAAATACTGATATACATATATATATAGGTGTTCATATAAACCTGTATAATATTCTAAATAAAAACAGGCCAAATTAATAATATCAGATCAACTATATTTCATATATCAAACTCTAGAATGCTAGCTATTATGAAGATAGAACTGGGCCAGAAAATCAAGAGTCCTAAGGCACGTGCTTTCATTAATTAAACATATGACCTTGGCGAAGTAATTTGAGTTGTCTACTCAGAATATAGTATGTGCCCAATAAATGTTTGTTAAATAAAAAAAAAAATCGATGAAGGAATGAACAAATGAATGAATATTGTTTAATTAAAAAGAGAATTGTCTTGGGGCGCCTGGGTGGCTCAGTGGGTTAAGCCACTGCCTTCGGCTCAGGTCATGATCTCAGAGTCCTGGGATCGAGCCCCGCATCGGGCTCTCTGCTCAGCAGGGAGCCTGCTTCCTCCTCTCTCTCTGCCTGCCTCTCTGCCTGCTTGTGATCTCTGTCTGTCAAATAAATAAATAAAATCTTAAAAAAAAAAAAAAAGAATTGTCTTTTTAGTAAAGATTTTATTTATTTTTGAGAGAGAGAGAGAGAGAGAGAGAGAAAATGAGCAGAAGACAGGGAGAACCAGACTCCCCACTGAGCAGGGAGCTGGAAGTAGGACTCAGTCCCAGGACACTAAGATTATGACCTGAGCCAAAGGCAGACACTTAACCAACTGAGCCACCCAGGCACTACAAAACAAAAAATTCTTAAGAATTACACCTAACCTCTTATAACCCCAAAGGCCTCAACACCATGAAGATTCTTTCTACTTAACATTGTGGAAGAAATGTTCCTTAAAAAGGCTCGGTTGATTACTTAAAATAAGTAATTTTACTTATTTACAAATTTACTTATTTACTTATTTACAAATCCAGGGTCGCCTGGGTAGCTCAGTGGTTAAGCCTCTGCCTTCAGCTCAGGTCATGATCTCGGGGTCCTGGGAACGAGTCCCATGTTGGGCTCTCTGCTCAGCGGAGAACCTGCTTCCTCCTCCTCCTCTCTCATTCTCTCTCTCTGCCTACTTGTGATCTCTGTCAAATAAATAAATAAAATCTTCTTTAAAAAAAAAATTTAAAAAAAATAAGGCAAATCCATAATCTATAGAAACTTCAAGCATCTAAATAAGAAAAAAAATAGTTTAAACGGAATAATTCAGTTTCTCCTTCAGATTAAATGCAATATAGCTTAAAAATGAGAAAGACAGGGGTGCCTGGTGGCTCAGTCATTAAACTGAGTTCTTTAGTTCTTTAGTCGTTAAGCTAAAGTTCTTTCACACAGGTAACCTGAACTCATGATTATAAAAATATTTTCTATAGAAAAAAATTAAAAACATAAAACTAAAAAAACCTTTTTCTATGACTTTGCTAATATGATGCCCTCAGTCTAAAATACGATCTCCACTACCATATCCACCAGTGCAAATCTACCCACCATTTTTAACACCCACTGAAGTAGCATCTCCTCTAGAAAAGCATCACTGATTCATTCAATCAAATGTGGTTTCTTCCTGCTCTTAACTCCTTATCACTTTTATCTTCCTAATGATTATAGATTTTGTCAAATACCATAGAGATTTGTACACAAGATATTTGATACCACTACCAAAACTGAAATCATCTGGAAGGGATAAAAGAACGAGAGATCTTGTTCATTTCTGAATCTTCAACAGGGCTTTGCAGTCCTTGGCATGAAGTACACATTCAGTAATTATATCCTCAGTGGATCCAGTAGAAAAAAATAAATGTGAATAACATTACTAGATTTCCCAGAAAGTTCTTAACTGTAATATAAGCAAGTTTCTCAATGTAAATAATTTTGGTATTTTTAAAAATTTAATTAAGAATATTAAAAGTTCCTTCTCAATACAGAAATAAATATGCAAGGATTAGAATGTATTGATCTATGGTACAAATCACAGAGATGTTAGCTTGTAGTTCTAAAATATCTCGGATTTTAGACACAATTAGGAAGACTTGGACCAAGGAGAATTAATATCTATCCATTTATGTGTTCACTGAACAAGCATCTATGGAGAACTTATTATGTGCCCGTCATGATGCCTTTGCTACCTGACTGAGATTTCACAAATCTCATTTCACTTTACTCAATCTTCTCTGCATATGCCAAAGAAGCAAATCCTGATCCTAATGGTTCTTCTTAACTCTTTTCTTACCCTGATGATTTACCCCTGTGTAGGAAGAAGTCTAAGATAGCTTCCAAGATTTCTGCCCTCTGTATACATTCTGTGTAAACTTCTCCCCTTCACTCTGAGTGAGATAAATGTGAATAATAAGATTTCACCTCATGATTAGGTTATATTATGTAGCAAAGGTAGAAGGACTTTGCAGATGTGACTAAAATCCACCTCAACTAGTTTTGAGTTAATCAAAAGGGAGATTAACCTGGGTGGACCTGACTTGATCAGGTAAAATCCTTAAAAGATTATTGCCTTCTGAAAAGAGACACCCTTGTTGGCTTTGAAGAAGCTGCCATGTGGTTGAGAGAACCACATGCCTAAGACATCAGGGCAGCCTCTACTTCAACATTATAAAGCAATATATGAAAAACCCACAGCTAACATCACACTCAATGGAACAAGTCAGGAATGTCAGTTTGTACCCCTTCTATTCAACATAGTAGCTTGTATTCAACATAGTAGTTTAAGATCTAGCCAGAATAATCAGGAAAGAAAAAGGAAATAAAAGATATCCAAATTGTAAAAGATATCCAAATTGTAAAGGAAGAACTAAAATGATCTCAGAAGACATGATCTTATAAATAGAAAGCGAAAGATTTCCCACCCCCAAACCCACCAAATATAAAGCATATAAAGCAAATAAATTCAGGCAAGTTTCAGGACACAAAAATCAATGCAGAAAAATCAGTTCTCTTTCCATACAGCAGCAATGAACAACTGGTAAAGGAAGTAAAGGAAACAATCCATTTGCAACAGCATAAACAAATATACTCAGAAATAAATTTAACCAAGGTTAAAGAGTTGTACCCTGAAACTACTAAACATTGCTGAAAACAATTAAAGAAGACATAAATAAATGGAAAGACATCCCATGTCTATGGATTGGAAGAATTAATAATATTATTAGTAATACCACCAAAACAAAATATAGATTCAATGCAATCCCTACCAAAATCCCAACAGCATTCTTTTGCAGAAAAAGAAAAAATATCCATCCTAAAATGCACTAGGAATCCTGAGGAACTCCAAATAGCCAAAACAATCTTGAAAAAGAACAATATTAGAGGATCTACACTTCCTGATTTTAAAACTTACTGCAAAGTTGAAGTATTTGAAACAGTAATGGCATAAGGATAGATTTATAGACCAAGGAAAGAGAATAGGAAGTCCACACTTAAGTCCTTGCATATGTGGTTAATGGGTTCTCAACAAGGGTACCAAGACACTTCAATGGAGAAAAGAGAATCTTTTCAACAAATGATGCTGGGAAAACTGGGTATCCACACGCAAAAAAAAAAAAAAAAAAAAAAAAAAAGTGGACGCGTACCTCACACTATATATAAAAATTATCTTGTGGTGCCTGGGTGGCTCAGTTAATTGAGCATCCAGCTCTTGGTTTCAGTTCAGTTGGCGATCTCAGGATGGCGGGATCAAGCCCTATGTCTGGCTCTACACTCAGCGCAGAGTCTGCTTGTCCCTCTGCATCTACTCCTCCCTGTGTTCTCTCACTCTCTAAAATAAATACATAAATAAATAAAATCTTTTAAAAAATTATCTCAAAATGGTTAAAAGATCTAAACGTAATAGCTAAACTATTGAGCACTTAGAGAAAACATAGGGGGAAATCTTCATGATATTGGATTTAGCAATAATTTCTTGGTTATGACACCAAAAGCTGAGATAACAAAAGAAAAAACAGACAATTAAACTTGATCAAAATTTCACAATTTAAAACTTTTATTCATCAAAGAACACTACCAACAGAGTGAAAAGACAAAGAATGAAGATAATATTTATAAAGCATATCTCTGATAAGGGATTAATATATAGAACATATAAAGAACCCCTAAAACTCAACAACAGAAACAACAAAAACCTGATTCAAATATGAGGAAAGTACTTGAATGGACATTTCTCCAAAGAAGATACACAAATGGATAATAAGCACAACAAACATCACTAATCATTAGGGAGATGCAAATCAAAACCACAAGGAAATACCACTTCATACCCATTAGTATGGCTATGAACCAAAAAAACAGAAAAAGACAAATGTTGGCAAGGATGTGGAAAAATGGAAATCTTTATGCAGTGCTGTTTTCTAAATCTAAAATCTTACAGTTGCTGTGGAAAACAGCATGTTGGATCCTCAAAAAGTTATACAGAATTACCATATGATACAGCAATACCATTTCTAGGTATATATCCCAAAGAACTGAAAGCCAAGGGCACAAACAGGTATCTGTACACTGATGTTCATAGCAGCATCATTCACATTAGCCAAAAGGTGGAAACAACCCAAGTCATCATTGAGAAATGAATGGATAAACAAAATGTGGTACATACAGTGGAATATTATTCATCCATAAAAAATAAAACTCTGATACATGCTATAACATGGACGAACCTTGAAAACATTATATTAAAGAGAAATAAGTCAGTTACAAAAGGACAAATATTGTATAATTCCATTTACATGAGGTACCTATGACAGAAAAATTCTTACAGACAGAAAGTAGAATAGAGATTATAAGGGACTGCAGGGAGGGGATCTAGGGAGCTACTGTTTCATAGTTAGAGAATTCCTATTTGGGATGATGCAAAAGTTGTAGAAACGGACAGTGTTTATGGTTGCATAAATAGCGAATATATTTAACAGCACTAAACTGTATACTCACAGAATGGTTAAAATGATATGTTGTATGTTATGCATGTTTCACCACAATTTTTAAAAAAGAAATAACAATAAATATTAGAGGAATAGGTCAAAGATTTGAGAAGCCTCTGAGGTATAGCACTGAAAAGTGAGAAGTGAGGAAGGGGACTGCTGTTTTTCATCATAATCATTTTTTATTACTTAATTATGTATAAGAATTACTTGGGCAACAAATTAAACTTTTAAAGCTTAAATAAAGAAATTATAATAATTCAAAAATGAAAAACTGGAGAATTTTTTATATGTTTTATAGAGAATTAATATCCATGTGATCTATTAAAATTCATACAAATCAATAAAAAAGATAAATATGGTACAAGGACAATAAATTAGAAAATAAATAAGCAAAACCCCCATAGAACTATCATTCCCACTATTAATAAAAGAAACAAACTAAAACCAAAACAAAATATTTTTGAAAGCTTATTTTCTGTATCTTCCCATTGTTTTTTGTTGAAAAGGTAGGAGAAGAAAAATAATCCATTTGTTAAGCCAATTGATAAACCTGCTAAAAAGTATACTTAAATGTTAGGCTCTGTAGTCACCCAATAATCATCAATTTCAGAAACTATAAAATTAATACTGTGCTAAATCTATTCCAAAAATTAAATTTAGGAGGTAACATTACTTTTATATTTAGAGTAGTTACTTTTCTCCTACCAAGTGATATATTTCACCTAAATATATTAAGAATTAGAATATATTTTTAAACTACTGAAATTGGCTAATGAAAATTTTATTATTTGAGAAAATACTAAAAGATACCAAAAGATATGGTTCATTACTCAACAGTCTCTTTTTTCACTGTAACTTTTTCAATGGCAATTATTGTCAATTTTAATAACTTTATATTAGATTTGGTTTTCCTCTATATACACAAAAAACAGAAACAAACAAACAAACAAAAGATACCAAACTACTTCCTAGCATATAAAGAATCATTCTTACAATGCCTTTGAAGCCTAGAATATGAAATCTTTCATTTACTCAACTGGGCATTTCTGGCTCACTTTCTGGGATTGTTACCGAGATTTTACTCTTCTCTAGTTCCAAGCTTTTTAGTTTTCCTTAACATAGCTGTTTGGTGTAATAAATGTTCAGACTCTGGGATAAACATTGCTTTCTATTAAGAATTTTGAAGATGTTTATGTTCACTTTATTTTTGGATGTTCTTGAAAAAAAAAAAAAACCTATTTGATTCAATTTCTTCTGAAAGCAATTCCTTCAATTTATCTACAGGAAGACTAATTTATTGTCTCTGTTTAACAAAGTATGTGTCTTAGTCTCCTTCGGGCTGCTATAACAAAATACCTCAAGGTGGATAGCTTTTAAACATAAGAAATTCATCATGTACAGTCCTAGAGGCTGGAAAATCCAAGATCAAGGCACTAGCGTGGTCACATTTGGTGAGGGCCCACTTCCTGGTTAATAGCTGGCACCTTTTCTCTATGTCCTCACATGGTGGAAGGGGCAAGGTTTCTCTCAGATCCTCTTTTATTTTTTTATTTATTTTTTTTTTTTTAAAGATTTTATTTATTTGTTTGACAGAGAGATCACAAGCAGGCAGAGAGAGAGGAGGAAGCAGGCTCCCCTAGAGAGCAGAGAGCCCGATGCGGGGCTCGATCCCAGGACTCTGAGATCATGACCTGAGCCGAAGGCAGCGGCTTAACCCACTGAGCCACCCAGGCGCCCCTCAGATCCTCTTTTATAAACATTAATCCTATTCATAAGAATTCTGACCTCATGACTTAAGCACCTCCCTAAGGCCATACTCCTAATATCACCATCTTTAAGGGTCATTTGATAAAGTCTTTTACTCTCAGGAATTATATGTGGTTTTAATGCTGAATATTAGGACTAAAATATACTATAGAACTAAATTTTACACAAGAAAATATTATTAAAAATCAGAATGACTTTAAAAGCTAGAAAAATATCTAGCCAAATACATGAAGTAAAAAACATGAATAACAAAGGAAGTCTGACTTTAGATTCAGATGAATGAAACATTCAAAAGTATAATTTATGGGGCGCCTGCATGGCTCAGCGGGTTAAAGCCTTCAGCTCGGGTCGTGATCCCAGGGTCCTGAGATCAAGCCCTGTATCGGGCTCTCTGCTCACTGGGGAGCCTGCTTCCCTTCCTCTCTCTCTGCCTGCCTCTCTGCCTATTTGTGATCTCTCTCTGTCAAATAAACAAATAAAATCTTAAAAAAAAAAAGTATAATTTATGAAAGTGAAGAATGCTTTCCTTAAGCTATGAAAAAATCAAGCTGTCCCTAAAATAAAAATAATGTACACATAAACAGTCCTTATATAACTAACCTTGCTTGAAGACTTTTAATCTCTTAGAATTTCAAGTAAAACAGTGATTGAGCAAGCAATATTTTAATAAATAAGTAAAATTATATATGATGCTTAGAAAACTAATTCTTCTGTTGCTTCTGAACTCTGAAAGCTTATCATGGTAATCCCGTGTGATTTTTTTAAAGGCAAAAGAAAAAATAAATGTTGCTTTACCTTGTAAGATGGCAAGAAACACAAAATTCCTTGGCGCACAGTATGACACACAGATAACAAAAGTTCTCCCACTTCATCCTGGAACTCAAATGTTTCTGTGTGCTGGAAGGTAGCACAGAGATTCCGACCCTTGGGGCCTGACCCAATGGTGCCCACCCAAACCTAGAATATAAATATGTCATATTAGAGTCATGCCTAAACTACATAAATTAGCATTTAGTTGAGAGCCTTAATTTTATGTATGTCAAAAGAAAATCAAGCAACAAGTTTAGCGGAAATTTATTTTAAAATTGTTGCTGTTTTTCAATTACCATTAATTATATATGTATATATATATAATTTAAAGAAATTTTACTTTAAGCAGACCACTTACCACTTACAATAAAAGCAAAAACTTTTACTTATCCACTTCCTCAATAGCTTTACAAAACTAAGCATGTAACAAAATTTTGTGGGATGTGAACAAATGAAATGAGTAAATCAGAAATGATTCCAAACTCTTACAAGATGTACAGTCTGCTGTAGGTAAGCCTCTAAGACTCAACTATGACAAGAGCTAAGTACATTCAATATTAATATACTTAACAAATTTACAAACTCATTGATGCTCAAAGATCTATAGTCTTAAAATATCAGACCCACCAAATTTTAGTTATTTGCAATTGCTCTACATTCATATAGACCTAGCTTTTGTATACTTAATTTGACTAAGAGAAAAAAAAAACTTATTAGTAATCTAAAGAAAATAAAGGCTTCAGATTGTTGAAAAATGTAATAGTCCTATATTTTCAAATGATGATCTGTCAAGTGAATAAATAAAAACTTTAAAAATAAAATAAAATAGAAAAACTCAAAAAAGCCAAGAGTTTATTCTTTAAAAAGATTAACAAAAGTAATAAACTCAAACTGACACTGATTTAAAAAAAAAAGTAAAACCAGAAAATACAAATTGACAATATCACGTAGGGAATAAGGAGAACATGACAGCAGAACTCACAGATATTAAAAAGATAACAACACACTTCACAATAAAATACAAATTTTTTAAGTTGGGGGAAATATTAGAATTCAACTGAATAATTAGCATTTTTCCTATTATGACCCCTTGACATAACAGATTAAATGGGCTTTTATGTACTAGATTGGGAACATAAAGTCTATAACAATAGTCTTATGAGAAAATATATCTTCATTTTTATTAATGACTTCCCATATTTATTTGGACTTCTAAAAAAGGCAACTTAAAACTACAGAACATAGAGAGCACTTGTTATGATGAGCACTGGGTATTCTATGTAAGAGCTGAATCACTAAATTGTACACCTGAAACTAATATTACACTGCATGTTAACTGGAACTTAAAAAAAAAATCTTTTAAGAATGTGGAACTTGGGGCACCTGGGTGGCTCAGTGGGTTAAAGCCTCTGCCTTCAGCTCAGGTCATGATCTCAGGGTCCTGGGATCAAGCACCCGCATCAGGCTCTCTGCTCAGCAGGGAGTCTGCTTCCCTTCCTCTCTCTCTGCCTGCCTCTCTGCCTACTTGTGATCTCTGTCTGTCAAATAAATTAATAAAATCTTAAAAAAAAATGTGGAACTTAAAAGTGTGTACACACACACACACACACACACGCCTTCAAAAGGAAAAAAAAAATGTGCAATGAGATATATCTTGCACCTATCCGAATGGCAAATAAAAAGATAAGAAATAAATGTTGTTGAGGATGTGGAAAAAAAAATGTGGAACATATATTTTTTCTTCACTATTGTTTGTAGCAATGTCTCTAAAAAGGAGCAGTCTGGCACTATAGAAAGCACAATTCTTGGTTATATAGGAGCTTAACATTCAAGGTCCCAACCTACTAAATATTACAAGTTCCTCCCAAGTAATTGTGAAAACTAAAAATGTCCCTACACATACACCTTGGTTGAAAACAACAGCTTAATGGGGCATCTAGGTGGCTCAGTCAGTTGATCATCTGACTTCAGCTCAAGTCATGACCTCAGGGTCCTGGAATCAAGCCCAGCATCAGGCTCTGTGCTCTCCCCCTTCCCCCACTCATGCTCTTTTTCTCTCCAATAAATAAATAAAATTTTTAAAAAGAAAAAAAAACAACAGCTTTATAAAGAACTAGAAATGTGTTAGGTGCGCAGGTGCTAAGTATGTAGCATCATAAAATTACTTCATAAGAAGAAGCAGAAGGTAGATTGACAAATAACAATTCAAATGTTCCTAGAAAATTAAATAACATTTACGTGGTATTGTTATAAAACATTAAAATCTTAAGTTATAGGACTCATGAGAGTACTTTTAATTCATTTCAGATATTCAAACATATGCTGAATACTTGCTATATATATGTACATATATATGCGAACACTATTGTTCGGTATTAATCTAGGTGCACTGGAGGACTGGGGACATAAAAAGAAGAATAAGGATATACCACTGTCTGTTGGAAAAGAGAAACACATGAACAAATAATTATGCAATAGGAACTATGGCAAACACATTAAATTTTTGTTTTGTTTTTAATTCTCATTTTTAAAAACCTAAAACATACTTAAATGAAGAAACTGCAATATAATCTTTCCATCAAAAGTGTCTATTTTTACTCACTGAACTGAAGGAAAGCTATTTATCAATATTTCCTTCTGTTGGCATTATCAAACAGCTGACAGATTTTTCTTCTGTTCTAAAGCTAAAATGTTGAATTTCCTATCAGGTTATGTTAGTATTTCAGGTACCTTCTGATTTTCTTTATTTAAAATTATATTGCAGCAAAAAGACCGAGAGGCTTCAAAAAACATACTAACCTGTGAGTTATTAATGACATGATTAGCCTCCAGCTGGATAGTAAATGTAACACCAAGTTCCGATGAAAAGGATTTCATTGGTGATAATGTCCCAGATGTCAAAACAATTGTCCAAACTTTGCCATTAATATCTGAAAAGGCCTAAAAAGAAACAATATTAGATACATAAAATCATCTTTACAAGAGTAAAACATTGAGCAAAATGACAGAATTTTCATTTACAACATGATAGGCTTACCACAGCTGGATTTAAGCACCAAAAGTTTAGCACATGAACTGCAGTTTTCTGTCTTGAACGTTTCTTATTTTTTGCCAGAGCAAAGAATCCATTTTTATCTGAAGTATCAATCTGATTTATCCAAGAAAAAGTCTGTTGAATAGCAACTTTATAATCATCTGCAAATCTGGATGAAAATAAAATGGTAATTAGATGGCAAAACTTTATGAAACACATAACGTCCCAGCTACATAAAAATAAAAATTGACTGAATTAAAACCAAATTGAGAGTCCTGGTATTTTCCCACTCAAAGATAACATCTTCCCCACCAACAACCCCCACCTCTAATTAAATTCAGTAATTCTGATAGAAAATGAGCCATTAAAACTTACAATCAACTTCCTCTTAGAGGTTAGATATTATCTAAACATTCATCCCTTAGTATTTACCATCTCCATGTTCAAACAATACATAAATCAAAGGAAAACCGGAATTAAAATCCAGGTCTCCGAAATCCTAGTCTAGAGCTCTTTGCACTCTGTGTTACATTATCACTCACGAAATAGATAACAGTTATCCTTAAAGAAACTAAACAGTGGATTATACTTTTTATTACTTTTTCATTACATGAGAAAATTGAAAGAATTTTTACTCAAAGTTTTAAAAGTTTAGGAAACTAGTTATAAATTTTAAGTTCCTTTATAATATGGGTTTCAGTCTTCATTAACTTTTAATGAAGGTATTGATCTCTGTGATCCCATCCAACTTAAAATTTCTTTCAATAAAAGGCTATGCACACTTCAGCTTAAACAGATTAAAATACGGTATTCTCTACCATGCCTTCACAATAATAGTGACTGTTAAGAGACATCAGATCTCAAAAAAAAAAAAAAAAAAAGAGACATCAGATCTCAAAGTTCAAGTCAGGGACCCTACAATCCTTGGAGAGAATTTTATAAAAGTACTGGGAGCTAAAAACTATAAAACATTTAGAAGAAAACATGGGGGGGCGGTGTGCCTGGGTGGCTCAGTCAATTAAGCATCTGCCTTCTTCTCAGTTCATGATCCCAGGGTCCTGGGATTGAGCCCCTTATCAGCGGGGAGTCTGCTTCTCTCTCTCCCTCTGCTGCTCCCCTGCTTGTGCTCTCTCACTCTCTCTGTCAAATAAATAAATAAAATCTTAAAAAAAAAAAAAAAAAGAAGAAGAAGAAGAAAACATAGGGGAGAATCTTAATGATACCAGATTTGGCCATATATACCAAAAGCACAAGCAACAAAAGAAAAAATAAACTGGACTTCCTCAAAATTAAAAAAAACTTTTGTGCATCTAAGGACACTATCAGAGAGTGAGAACACAACCCACAGAATGGAATATATGTGTAAAACATATATCTGATATGGATTAATATGTAGAATATACAGGTAACTTTTACTACTCAACAACAACAAAAAACCCAATTCAAAAATGGCATAGTACATGAATAGACATTACTCCAGTGAAGACATGTAAATGGACAATAAGAACATGAAAAGATGCTCAATAACATTAGCCATTAGTGGAGGGTAGAATAAATCAAAACTATAAGCAGATACTACTTTATACCTATTAGGATGTCTATTATTCCAAAAGCCAGAAACAAGAAGTATATTTGGCAAGTATGTCAAGCAACTAGAAATGCTGTGCATAGTATGGGAATCTAAAATGTCCAGTTGCTATAGAAAATAGTCTGTTGATTCCTCAAAAAGTTAAACACAGAATTAGCATATGATCCTGAAATTCCACTGCTAGGTATTTACCTGGAAAAATTGAAAGCAGGGGCTCAAACATACTTGTACATCAATATTCACTGTACCATTATTCACAATAGACAAAAGGTAAAATAATCCAAATGCCCATCAACATAACAAGGGATAAACAAACTATGGTATGTACATACAATGGAATCTGACAATATTCAGCCATAAGAAGGAACGGCATTCTGATATATTCTGATATATATTACAACGTGGATGAACCTTAAAAACATTATACTAAGTTAAATAAGCCAGATGCAAAAGAACAATTATATGATTCCACTTTGTAGGAGATACCTAAAAGGGGCGCATCCATGGAGAGAAAAGAAGAGAGGTTACCAGAGGTTGTGGGAAGAGGGAAATGGGAAACATTATTTCATGGGTATAGAGTTCCTGATAAAGTTCTGGGAGCGGATAGTGGTGATGGTTGCACAACCATGTGAAGACACCTAATGCTGCTAAAATGTACACTTAAAATGGTCACAATAGTAAATTTTATGTTATGTATATTTTACCATAAAAAATTGGAACCAGATAGTACTATAATTCAGTGAAGGATTGAGTGAGGGGAGTTAACTGTTTCTCATTTTTCACGTTTCACTAAATAGAGGCTTTACACAATAAGAGACTTTCTGACTATCCTTAAAACCTAAATATTTAAGTTCAGTCATGCACAATTATAAATGTAATACTGCATTAACTTAAAAATGTATTTAAAATATACCTACTTTTTTATTTCAATACTCATTTTCATTTATAAAAACTAATTTCAATTGACCAAAGTCTGTACCAACAAATAAGAAAAATATTTATACCACTTCTTTACAATGAACCTAGATACTCACACAACCTAAACACATGCTGGCACCCAATAAAACTACTATTTTTAGAAGGGAAAATACAAGTCATATATAGTTACTAACCTGCTATTTTGCCTAAAAAGATAGTCAAACACCATAAAAAGTCCTTTGAGCATTATTTGAGTTGATGCACTAATAATCGGTACTACTCTTGCCTCCTCTTTACCATGAATTGGTAAGACTTTTTCTTCTTTTTGAAGAACAGCAGAAAAATGTCCCTATAAGAAATTACCATTATTAAGTACATTGCAGGAAATGGGAAGAGGAAAACAAACTTCTAAAAACCATAAAACTCAAATGAAGTATACATTGAAATTTTAGGCAAACATTGTTAATACACAAAACAGTATGTTTTAAGTTCCCACATATTCCCTCAATTGGCACCCTATACAAAAGTACCTCTTTAAGTCTCTCATACCACCAAACATACATTTTACTTATGCATTCTCATCAATATAGTTATATCATAACTTTTTATTAAGTCAATATTTATTTTTAACAAAATTGTGATTATATATTATGGCTAACCCATAATTATATGGGCTTTCTTATATAACATTTACTTTTAATTTACTTTTTTTAGTGTTTATGCTTAAATCAACCTTTTTTTTTAAAGATTTTATTTATTTATTTGACAGAGATCACAAGTAGGCAGAGAGGCAGGCAGAGAGAGAGAGAGGAGGAAGCAGGCTCCCTGCTGAGCAGAGAGCCCAATATGGGGCTCGATCCCAGGACCCTGGGATCATGACCTGAGCTGAAGGCAGAGGCTTTAACCCACTGAGCCACCCAGGTGCCCCTTAAATCAACCTTTTTAATAAATTGATTATCACTTGTTAAAAATAATAGATAGATATATAGATAGATAGATGATAGATAGATTGCCATATATTCCCAAATTCTCTTCAAAGTCAAAGACACTTTAACAGTAAGTAATACATTTAGGAGCTTCATTACTTCTTTAGGCAATCAGTATATTATTTAGTGCCCTTCAAAAGTAATGAACTAGGCATGCCTGGCTGGCTCACTTGGTATATCATGCAACTTTTGATCTCAAGGTTGTGAGTTCGAGTCCTATGCTGGGCATAGAAGTTACTTTTAAAAACATAAAAACAAACCAAACAAACAAAAAACAGTTAAAAAGGACTAAATAAAAATGTATCAAATGGTTTCTCCAAGAAGAGCTTAAAAGATTTGATATACATGTAAATGCCTGAATTACCTCCAGGTAGTATTCCAATGATGAGAATAATATGACTACATGACAAGAAAAAATTTTTAAATGACTCAAGGAAACAATACATGCTACATACAAAATGTATACTAACTGGCTCATTTGTTTTCAGGTGGCTCTTAAGCTTTAATGTTCTGAAGTCAGATAGCAGTGACTGTTGCATAGTTTTGTGACTAAAAACTACTGAATTGTATATTTTAAAGGGTATATTTTATGGCATGTGAATTATATTTCAATCAAACTGTAAAAAAAATTAAAATAAAGAATTTTAAAACAATACAGTAGGGGCATCTGGGTGGCTCAGTGGGTTAAGCCTCTGCCTTTGGCTCAGGTCACGATCTCGGGGTCCTGGGATTGAGCCCCGCATCAGGCTCTCTGCTCAGCAGGGAGCCTGCTTCCCCCTCTCTCTCTGTCTGCCTCCCTGCCTACTTGTGATCTCTCTCTCTCTCAAATAAATATATAATCTTAAAAAAAATACAGTAGATATATTACTAAATGATGTAACGCTAATAACATAGTGTCTTTTAAATAGCAATAAGACCAGGATGCCTGTTTCATTGCCTGTGATAAACAATGCACTGGAAGTTTAAGCCAACAAAGAAATAAATAGAATGTGATGGAGTTGGGAAGAAAGAAAATAATCATTACTTATAGACAGTATCATTACATAGAAAACTTAAGAATCCATAGACAAATCTGAAAGATAGTTGAGCAAAGTGTTGACTGCAAGATAAATAAATAAAAATCCACTACCATTTTTATACAGCAATAGCTAGAAAATGCAATTTTTTAAATACATCATTTGAAAGAGAAACAGAAACTTTAACATAGTTAGGAATAAACCTATCCAAAACACCTAAAACTTTTAAAAATGAAATAACAAAATTTTATTGAGATGTAGGACATAATCAATGAAGAATTTTATACATCATGTTTGTGAATGGGAAAACTCCTGTACTATGAATAAATAATTCTTTCTAAATTCAGTGAAATTCTAACCAAAATTCCAACAGAAATTTTCATGGAAATTTGCAAGCTAATTCTAAAATTTATTTATCCCAAAGGAAAAGAACAAAGTGAGGAGATACTACCAGATATCAACATTTCTTTTAAAGATTTTATTTACTTATTTGTCAGAGAGAGAGAGAGAACCAGAGAGTGAACACAAACAGGGAGAACAGCAGGCAGAGGCAGAAGCTTAGCAAGGAGCCTGATTCAGTACTTGATCCCAGGACCCTGGGATCATGACCCGAGCCGAAGGCAGATGTCCAACCAACTGAGCCACCCAGGCATCCCGATATCAACACTTTTCTAATGCCAGAGTAATTAACAAATATGAGTTTAGATCATAGAACAAAGTCCAGAAATTCACAAATAAATGAAAATCAGATATGTGGCAGAAGTGTCACTACAAATCAGAAAGAAATGGATGAACTATTTAGTAAATGATGCTGAGAAAATTATCCATATGGAAATAAAATGGATTTTCAATTCACAATATAAACAAAAAGGAATCCTTCATTGATTTTATTAAGAAAAAATAACACTTTTAGAAAATGTAGCACAAGATAAGAAAAGACTGCTTAAACTAAACTCAAATATAATTCATAAAAAAATAATTCATAAATATAATTCATAAAAGATATTAAATGCACTAAAATAAAAACAACTTTTAGAAAAATACTCCATAAATAAACCACAGACACAAGTATATACATGCAATGCAATAAGCAACAAAGAACTAGTATTCACAATACATAAAGGAAACAGCAACATATAAAAAGATATAAAAGATATATTTTGGGGGCACCTGGGTGGCCTGCCTCTCTGCCTACTTGTAATCTCTATCTGTCAAATAAATAAAATCTTTAAAAAGAAAAAGATATATTTTCAAGGATGTTTATAACAAAATTTTTTCTTATTCTGGGAAAGCTGGTAACAACTTACATTTCAAATGCCAGATTAATCAAGTAATTTAGAATATATGCACTCACGAAGCGCCTGGGTGGCTTAGTTGGTTAAGTGACTGCCTTCAGCTCAGGCCCTGGGATCAAGCCCCGTGTTGGGCTCTCTGCTCAGCTGGAGAGCCTGCTTCTCCCTCTACCCCATGCTCTGTCTCTCTCTCAAATAAATAAATAAGATCTTTAAAAAAAAAAAGAAAGAATATGTACACTCACAAAAATCCTACACTGCAATTAAAAATCATGTGAAAGGGGCACCTGGGTGGCTCAGTCATTTAAGCCTCCAACTCTTGGTTTTGGCTCAAGTGGTGATCTCAGGGCTGTGAGATGGCAGTCACTCAGTGCAGAATCTACTTAAGATCCTTTCTCCCTCTGCTTTCCCCCCCCCCCCCCCCCACCCCCCGTTCTAATAATTTTTTCATTTCTAATAAATATTTAAAAAAATAAAAATCATGTGAAAGATCTCTGTTAAAACAGTACTCATAAGGGCACCTGGGTAGCTTAGTCAGTTAAAAATTCCACTCTTGATTTCAGCTTGGGTCATGATCTCAGGGCCCTGAGATTAAGCTCCTGAGAGGCTCATGATCAGTGGGGAGTCTGCTTGAAATTCTCTCCCTCTCCCTCTGCCCCTCCTTACAATTCACACATATGCTCTCTCTCTGAAATAAATAAACCTTAAAAAAAAAACAGTACTCATAATATACCATTAAATGAAAAAAGTGTACAAAGAAATATGAATCATAGAAATCAATTTGTGTCAGGTAAATATATGCATAAAATAAGACAGCTGGATACAAATCCAAACGTTACTAATGATCATCTTTAAGCTTATGAGTTTTCTTTCCTTTGCGCCTTTTGTATTTTCCAAGTTTTTTCCTTTGATGTATATTTATTTGTACATTTTTATTAAATTATAATATATATATATAATGCACTAGTCTTAAGTATACAGCTCACTAAACACACATACACACACCCATGTAACTAACACTCACTCAGGACACAAAAACATTCCTTGAATCCTAGATGGTTCCCTTTTGCCCTTTCTCAACCCAAACTGCCCCTTACCCCTGCACAATAGTAATCAGTGTTCTGACTTCTACTAGCATAATTATGTTTGTCTCTTCTTAAATTTCAGAAGAATGAAATCATACCATTTATATTCTGTGTCTGGTTTCTTTTACTCAACATTATATCTGTAAGACTCATTTATATGAATGGTGGTTCATTTTTTATATTGCTGTCTAGTATTCCACAATGTGAACACCTCACAATTTATTATCCATTTTACTAATGATATGAACATTTAAAATGCAAAGTTTATGCAAAAAATCACGGAAAGATGTCATAATATGGACAATACTTATAATACCACATTGCATTTTTAAAATGCAGGGCAAAAATTCTAAGTATAACCTGATTAAAATACATTTTCAATACTTATATGCCCAAAATGATCATGGCAGCCATAGTTCCTACCTGTTTTGGTTCAAAAACCTCTTTAAGTCCATATGAGAAAAATTACAAAACTGATAAAAGAAATCAAAGATCCAAAACAAATGGAGAGATACTCTCTCTTCATAGATAGGAAGACTCAATATTGTTCAGTTGTTAGTTCTTCCTAGTTTGATCTATAGATTTAATGCAATCAAAATTCCAGAAAGTTACTTTGTGGATATTGACAAACTGAATCTAAAGTTTATTAAGAAACAAATCAGCATAACACAATACTAAAGAAAGGCAGAGAACTGATACTACCCAACTTCAAGACTAACTATAAATCCATAGTAATCAAGACAGTGTGGTATTAGTAAAGGAACAGACAAATCAAACAATGGAAAAGAATAAAGAGCTTAAAAATGGACCCACAAGGATACAGTCAACTGGTCTTTAACAAAGGAGCAAAGAAAATCCAATGGAGAATGATGATCTTTTCAACAAATGCTGATAGAATAATTGGACATCTACATGCAAAGAAATGAATCTAGATACAGACCTTCTATCCTTCACAAAAATTAACTAAAAATGAATCACAGACCTAAATGTAAAATGAAAACTCTAAAACCTTTAGAAGAAAAGACAGAAGAAAATCTGAATGACTTCAGGTTTGGTGGTGAGTTTTTTTTTTTAAAGATTTTATTTATTATTATTTTTTTTTTTAGAGAAAGAGAGAGCGAGTGAGCACAGGCAGGCAGAATGGCAAGCAGAGGCAGAGGGAGAAGCAGGCTCCCTGATGAGCAAGAAGGCTGATGTGGGACTCAGTCCCAGGACACTGAGATCATGACCTGAGGGGAAGGCAGTCACTTAACCAACTGAGCCACCCAGGCATCCCTGGTGGTGAGTTTTTAGGCACATCTAAAGCATGATCCATCGAAGAAAAAATTGGTATGCTGTACTTTATTAAGACGAAAAACTTATGTTCCATAAAAGATACTGTTAACAGAATGAAAAGACAAACCACAGACTGGAAGAATATATCTGCAAACATGTATCTGAATGAAGGACTTGTATACCAAATATACACAAAACACTTAAAACTCAAAACAGGAAGATAAAGAACCCAACTGAAAACCAGGCAAAAGATTGAAGAGGCATCTCACCAAACAGATGTAGAGATGGCAAAAGAGCAAGTGAAAAACATGTTCTACATTAAACATCAGTAGGGAATTGTAAATGAAAAAAATGTAAGATGCTACTACACATCTATTAGAATGGCTGGTATTCAAAACCCAGACAATTCCAAATGTTGGCAAGGATGTATAAAAAAAGGAACCCTCGGGGCACCTGGGTGGCTCAGTGGGTTAAGCCTCTGCCTTTGGCTCAGGTCATGATCCCAGGGTCCTGGGATCGAGTCCCACATCGGGCTCTCTGCTCAGCAGGGAGCCTGCTTCCCCTTCTCTCTCTGCCTGCCTCTCTGCCTACTTGTGATCTCTCTCTCTCTCTGTCAAATAAATAAATAAAATCTTTAAAAAAAAAAAAGGAACCCTCATTCACTGATGATGGGAATGCAAAAATAGCACAGCTACTTTGGAAGACAGCAGTTTCTTTCACAGCTAAAAACAGTCTTACCATACAATACAGTAATTGTAGTAAATATTGATGCAAATGAGAAGAAAGCACACCCACACAATAATATGCACACAAATGTTTATAACAGCTTTATTCAGAATTGTCCAAACTTGGAAGCCACCAGTATGTCTTACAGTAGGTGAATGGATTAAAAAATGGTATCCATATATACAATGAATATTGTTTAGCAATAAAAAGAAAAGAGCCATCAAGCAACAAAAAGACATGAGGGAAGCTTAGTATGATTCCAACTAAATCATTTTAGAAAAGGCAAAACCATGGAGTCATAAAAAAAAAAAAAATCACTGGTTGCCAGAGGTTCAGCAGAGGAAATGAGGTATAGTGAAGGGATGAATTAGTAAGTGCAGCACAGAAGATTTTTAAGGCAGTGAAAATATTCTATATGACACTGTAATGGTAGATACATGACTTTATCAAAACTCATAGAACTTTACAAAACAGAGAGTGAACCTTAATGTAAATTACGGACTTTAGTTAACAATAATATAACAATATTGTATCAAATGTAAGAAAGGTACTATATTACTGTAAAAATGTTAACAGGAGAAACTCTGTGTGTGTGTGTGTGTGTGTGTTTGTGTGTGTGAGACTGAGATTGAGGGTTTATGAGAATCCTGTCCTTTCTGCTCAATTTTTCTGTAAACCTAAATAAAACAACCACTCTTAAAACTAAAGTCTATTAATTTAAATAATTAAGAACAAAAAAGAAAAGAGGATAGGAGGAGGCAAGATGGCAGAAGAGTAGGGGACCTTATTTCATCGGGTCCCTTGAATTTAGCTGGAAAACTATCAAGCCATTCTGAAAACCCATGAATTCAGCCTGAGATGTAAGAAAATATATCTAGAACTCTACAAGTAGAAAAGCAACTGCTTTTTGCAAGGTAGGAGGTGCAGAAACTTGAATCTGTGGGGAGATATCAGAAGATAACCAGGGTGGGGGTAGGGAGCCTCTATAAGCCCGCTGCTGGAAAATGATATAGGCCAGGAGGGCAAAATTGGAACCCTTAGAAATCTGCTCCAATGGGAGACATCCCTATGTGAAAGTGGCTTAGGGAATAAAAAAGGCAGCATTCTAGGTGGGTCACTGTTGTCTCAGGATCCCAGGAGCCACAGAACTAACAGAGGAGCCTGAGCCGGTAGAGTAGAGTGCCCAATCAGTGGAGCTCACTGACCCCAGAAGGGTACTCTCTGCTTGGGTTGCCATAAACTGTGAGCCGGGCAGATCAGGTGACCATTCTCCTACTGAGCAACCTGAAAAGGACTGGAATGCAGGGACCAACTGCCATACCTGGGAGGGGCAAAACGAGTCCCCATGACTGGGCAACAGCTCTCGGGGCAGTCCACAACTCCTCTCAGCCCCAGTAATGCAGGTTCCTTGGATTCCCCCCCTCCCCACCTGACCGCCCCAGGGAGGACTGCTGTTGGCATGTACCACAGGAGTCTGCAGAGTTTGGCATATACAGAAGTGAAGACTGTCCCAGAGCGTTTATTAAAGAGAAGGGACCATGATCTTTCATCTCTGGGGCTGGAGATCAGGGCTCGGCCATTTTTTTCCTGATCCTATAAAGAGGTTTGGAAAGCCTTCAAGAACAAAACCTATACAAAGGACCAGCTTACCCTAAGCCCAGCCCTCTGGCAAGAGGCAGTGCAATTCTGCCCAGGCAAAGACACCTGAGAAGCAGAAGAGCAGAACCCTCCCCCAGAAGACCAACAGGAAGAACAGTGCACAACTAATTTACGGCTCCCACAAGAATGTACAACTCCAGCGCTAGGGGAAAATAGTATATAGAACTTGAGATATTTTTTCTCATGATTTGTTTATCTTTCAGTCTAAAATTTTCCATTTCTTTCTTTTTTTCCCATTTCAACTACTTTCTTATGTGATCAACTCTTTGTTTTTAAGTCGCTTTTTAACCTTTATTTTTTACATCTACATGTTGTAGATATATATTTCGTTTTTGGCCTTTTTTCACTCTATTCAATTTTATTTTGCATATATATAAGTTTTACTTTCTTTGCAATTTTGGGATTTAGTGTCTACTAACACACAGACCAAAATTCACTCAGGAACGAGAGGATCACCCTGCTTTGTCCACCCTGTGAGATTATATATAGTCTCTCTTCCCTCACCCCTTTTTTTCCTTTTTCTTTTTTGTTTTGTTTGCTTTTCTGTTTTAGTTTCCAGCCACTTTGGATTCGTCTAGTGTGTATTTTGCTTGGGTCATGGTTGGTATTTTTGATTCTGCTTACTTGTCCACCCATTCTTCTCTGGGCAAAATGACTAGAAGGAGGAATTCACAACAAAAGAACCAGAGGTAATATTCTCTTCCACGGGTCTAATTGATGTGGACATAAGCAAGATGTCAGAGATGGAATTCAGGATAACAATTATAAAGTTAATAGCTGGGCTTGAAAAAAGCATAGAGAACTTCTTAGTGCAGAAATGAGATCTGATCAGCTCGAACATAAAAATGCTATAACTGAGATGCAGTCTAAATTGGATATACTAACAGCTAGAGTGAATGAGGCAGAAGACAAAGTTAAGTGATCTAGAAGCCAGGCTGATGTAAAGGAAGGAAATTGGAAAAAAAGAGAGGAAAAACAATAATAGTCCATAAACAAAGTTTCAGGAAATTAATGATGCCATGAAACATACCAATGCCAGAATTTTAGGAGTGCCTGAAGGGGAAGAGACAGAGAGAGTACCAGAAGGCATATGTGAACAAATCATAGCTGAGAACTTCCCTAATCTGGGGAAACAAGCACTCATGCACAAGAGGCAGAGAGCACCCTTCCCCAAATCAATAAAAATAGATCAAAATCCTGACACATAATAGTGAAGCCTGTAAATTTTAGAGAAAAATAGAGAATTTTGAGAGCAGCTCGAGACAAGAGGCTCCTTACCTACAGAGGGAGGAACATCAGACTAATAACATCAGACCTATCCACAGAAACCTGGCAGGAAAGGGCTGGCATGATATAAACAGGGTACCAAATGAAAAGAACATGCAGCCAAGAATACTTTATCCAGCAAGGTTTTCATTCAGAATGGAAGGAGAGATAAAGAGCTTCCAGAACAAAAAGAAACTGCAAGAATATGTGACCACCAAACCAGCCCTGCAACAAATATTGAGGGGGATCCTGTAAGTGAAGAGAAAGCCCAAGAATAACATAGAGCAGAATGAAACAGAGACAATCTATAGAAATGGGGGCACCTGGGTGACACAGTTGGTTAAGGTGCATCAGCTCAGGCCATAATCTCAGGGTCCTGGGATTGAGCCCCACGTCAGGCTCCCTGCTCAGTGGTGAGCCTGCTTCTCCTTCTCCCTCTGTTGTTTCTCCACTGCTTATGCTCTCTCACTCTTGCTCTCTCTCAAATAAATAAATAAAATCTTTATTAAAAAAATGTGCGGAAATAGGGACTTTGCGCACAATACAATGGCACTAAATTCACGTCTTTCAATAGTTACTTTGAATGTAAATGGACTAAATACTCTAATCAAAAGACACGGGGTATCAGACTGGATAAAAACAAACAAGACCCATCAATATGCGATCAATAAGAGACCTATTTTAGACCTAAAGACTCCTCTAGACTGAAAGTGAAAAGGTGGAGAACCACTTACCATGTTAATGAACCTCAAAAGAAAGCTGGGGTAGCAATCTTCATATCTGACTTTAAACTAGACTTTAAACCAAAAACTATAGTAAGACATGAAGAAGGACATTATATCATACTTAAAGGATCTATCCAACAATAAAATCTAACAGCTGTAAATATTTATGCTCCCAACATGGGAGCAGCCAATTATATAAACCAATTAATAACCAAAGTAAAGAAACGCATTGATAATAATATATTAATAGTAGGGGACGTCAATGCCCCAATCACAGCAATGGATAGATCATCCAAGCAGAAGAACAACAAAGGAACAAGGGCATTGAAAGACACACTGGATCAGATGGACTTCATAGATATATACAAAACATTCCATCCTAAAACAACAGAATACTCATTCTTCTCAAGTACACATGGAACTTTCTCCAGAACAGATCACATACGGGGTCACAAATCAGGTCTCAACCGATACCAAAAGATTGGGATTATCCCCTGCATACTTTCAGACCACAATGCTTTGAAACTTGAACTCAATCACAAGAGGAAATTTGGCAGGAACTCAAACATTTGGGAGGTTAAAGAGCATCCTACTAAAGAATGAATGGGTCAACAAGGAAATTTAGGAAGACTTTTAAAAATTCATGGAAACTAACAAGAATGAAAATACATTTGTTCAAAACCTTTGGGATAGAGGAAAGGCAGTCCTAAGAGGGAAGTACATCTCAATATAAGCCTCTCTTGAAGAATTAGAAAAGTCTCAAATATAGAAGCTAATCTTACACCTAAAGGAACTGGAGAAAGAACAACAAATAAGGCCTAAATCCAGCAGAAGAGAAATAATAAAGATTAGAGCAGAAATCAATGAAATAGAAACCGGAACAGATCAACAAAACTAGAAGCTGGTTCTTTGAAAAAATTAATAAGATTGATAAACCACTAGTTAGACTTATCCAAAAGAAAAAAGACCCAAATTTATAAAGTCATGAATGAAAGGGGAGTGATCACAACCAACATCAAGGAAATACAGACAACTTTAAGAACATATTATGAGCAACTATATTCCAACAAATTAGGCAATCTGCAAGAAATGGATGTATTCCTAGAGACTTATAAACTACTAAAACTGAAACAGGAAGAAATAGAAAATCTGAACAGACCAATACCCAGTAAGGAAACTGAAGCAGTAATCAAAAATCTCCAAAAAAAAAAAAAAAAAAAAAAATCCAGGGCCAGATGGCTTCTCAGAGAAATTCTACCAAACATTTAAAAAAGAAATGATAACTATTTTACTGAAGCTGTTTCAAAAAATAGAAATGGAAAGAAAACTTCCAAACTCATTTTATGAGGCTAGCATTACCTTGAATCCAAAACCAAAGATCTGAACAGAAAGGAGAATTACAGACCAATATCCCTGATGAACATGGATGCCAAATGTTCACCAACATACTAGCTAACAGGTCCAACAGTACATTAAAAGGATTATTCGAGAGGAGTCAAGATGGTGGAGGAGCAGCAGACTGAGATGACATCAGGTAGCAGGAGTTCAGCTAGATAGTTATCAAACCATTCCGAACACCTACAAATCCAACAGGAGATCAAAGAGAAGAAGAACAGCAATTCTAGAAACAGAAAATCGGCCATTTGTTTGAAAGGTAGAACGTGCAGAGAAGTGAATCCGAAGCGACGGGAAGATAGACCGCAAGGGGAGGAGCTGGCTCCTGGCAAGCGGTGGAGCAACAAAGCATAAAATCCAAACTTTTAAAGTCTGTTCCACTGAGGGACATCGCTCTAGAGGCTAAGCGGGCGTGAAGCCCTTGCGGGTACGGTGTGGTCTCGGGTCCTGCGGGGTCACAGAAGGATCGAGGGTGTCTGAGTGTAGCAGAGCTCGCAGGTATTAGAGCAGGGAAGCCGGCTACAGAAACAGAAGCGAGGAGTGAGATCTCAGCTCAGGGTTACCTTAAACTGTGATCCGTGGCACAGTCAGACCACTGCTCTTTGAGCAGAGACCCAACAAGTAGCAGATCCGGGGAGACCCACCGGAAGAGCAGAGTAAGAGGAATCTGCTGGGTTTGGAAACTCCAAACGGGGCTGTGTGTCAGAGGCAGAAACGCTCGGTCACAGGCCGTGTGAGCTTGGAGACCAGGAAGACAGGAGTGATTGAGCACTTTTCTTGGAGGGCGCACTGAGGAGTGGGGCCCTGAGCTCTTGGCTCCTCCACGTGGAGATTGGGAGGCCACCAATTTCATTCCTTTCCTCCAGAGCTCTACGGAAAGCATTCAGGGAACGATAGCTCCTGAGAGCGAACCCGAGCAGATTACTTAGCCTGGCCCCTGGCAAGGGTGGCGCAATTTCTCCTTGGGCAAACACTTGAGAATCACTACAACAGGCCCCTACCCGAGAAGTTCAGCAAGAACATCCAGCCAAGACCAAGCTCACTCATCAAGGAGAACAGCGGAATTCTAGAGGAGGGGAAAGCAAAGCATGGAATGCATGGCTTTCTCCCCATGATTCTTTAGTCTTGCAAAGTTAATTAAATTTTTAAAATTTCTTATCCTAATTTTTTCCTCTTTCATCTTTTAACTTTTTAAAACCAGTTTATCTTAACAAAACCTTTCTAAAAAAAATCTTTTTAAAAAATGCTCAATATGTGTTTTTCAACATCTTTTTTTTTTTCTAAAGATTTTATTTATTTAGTTGACAGACAGAGATCACAAGTAGGCAGAGAGGCAAGCAGAGAGAGAAAGGGGGAAGCAGACTCCCTGCTGAGCAGAGAGCCAGATGCAAGACTTGATCCCAGGACCCTGGAATCATGACCTGAGCCGAAGGCAGAGGCTTAACCCACTGAGCAACCCAGGCACCCCTAAAAAAAAATCTTTTTAAATCTTCATTGTTATAGTCATGTTTTATCCTTTGTTGTATCTACCTTTATTTTTTGTATACATATAGGGTTTTTTTGGGATACAATTTTTTCTAATAGATCAAAATATACCCTAAATCTAACACAGGGCTTTGTTCTAGTCTCCTGCCTAAGCAAATTCTCCCCATGTTCTTTTTCTTTCTTTTCCCAACTAACTTATCAACTCCTTTTTTAGAATTTTTAAAATTTTCATCTTTATAGTCATATTCCCTCCCTTCATCATGTTTACCCTTATTTGTGTGTGTGTGTGTGTGTGTGTGTGTGTGTGTGTGTGTGTGTAGGTTTTTCTTTAAAATTTGGTAGGTAGATTCTTCTGAGACCAAAATACACCCAAAATCAAGTGGGTGGCTCTGTTCTATTCCCTAGTCTATATTTTTTGTTTAATTTTTTTTTTAATTTTTTTTGAACTTCTTTTAACCCCTTTGCTTCTCCCCTCGATTTGGGGTCTCTTCTGATTTGGTTAGCATACATTTTTCTTGGGTCTTTGCCACTCTTTTAGTATTTTATTCTCTCATTGATATATTCTTATCTGAATAAAATGACAAGGCGGAAAAACTCACCACAAAGGAAAAAAACAAGAGGCAGTACCGAAGGCTAGGGACCTAATCAATATGGACGTTGGTAATATGTCATATCAAGAGTTCAGAATGGCGATTCTCAAGGTGCTAGCTGGGCTCGAAAAAGGCATGGAAGATACTAGAGAAACACTGTCTGGAAGTAAAAGCCCTTTCTGCAGAAATAAAAGAACTAGAATCTAACCAAGCTGAAATTAAAAAAAGCTATTAATGAGGTGCAATCAAAAATGGAGGCTCTTACTGCTAGGATAAATGGGGCAGAAGAGAGAATTGGTGATATAGAATACCAAATGATGGAGAATAAAGAAGCTGAGCAAAAGAGAGACAAAAAACTACTGGACCACAAGGGGAGAATTCGAGAGATAAGTGATAACTATAAGATGAAACAATATTAGAGTAATTGGGATTCCAGAAGAAGAACAAAGAGAGAGGGGGCGGAAGGTATACTGGAGCGAATTATTGTAGAGAATTTCCCTAATATGGCAAAGGGAACAAGCATCAAAATCCAGGAGGCATACAGAGTCCCCCTCAAAATCAATAAGAATAGGTCCACACCCCGTCATCTTATATTAAACTTACAAGTCTTAGTGACAAAGAGAAAATCCTGAAAGCAGCCCAGGACAAGAAGTCTGTAATATACAATGGTAAAAATGTTAGATTGGCAGCAGACTTATCCACAGAGACCTGGCAGGCCAGAAAGAACTGGCATGATATATTCAAAGCACTAAATGAGAAAAACATGCAGCCAAGAATACTATATCCAGCTAGGCTATCACTGAAAATGGAAGGAGATATAAAAAGCTTCCAGGCCAAGTAAAAACTAAAAGAATTTGCAAACACCAAACCAGTCCTACAGGAAATATTGAAAGGGGTCCTCTAAGGAAAGAGAGAGACTAAAAGCAGTAGACCAGAAAGGAACAGAGACAACATACAGTAATAGTCATCTTACAGGCAATACAATGGCACTAAATTCATATCTCAATAGTTACCCTGAATGTAAATGGGTTAAATGCTGTAATCAAAAGACATAGGGTATCAGAATGGATAAAAAACCAAAACCCTTGGGGCGCCTGGCTGGCTCAGTAGTTAAAGCCTCTGCCTTCGGCTCAGGTCATGATCCCAGGGTTCTGGGATCGAGCCCCACGTTGGGCTCTCTGCTCCACAGGGAGCCTGCTTCCTCCCCTCTCTCTCTCTGCCTGCCTCTCTGCCTACTTGTGATCTCTCTCTCTTCTGTCAAATAAATAAAATCTTTAAAAAAAAAAAAAAAACCAAAACCCTTCAATATGCTGTCTACAAGAAACTCATTTTAGACCCAAAGACAGACCAGATTTAAAGTGAGGGGTGGAAAACAATTTACCATGCTAATGGACATCAAAAGAAAGCTGGGGTGGCAATCCTTATATCAAATAAATTAGATTATAAGCCAAAGACTGTAACAAGAGATGAGGAAGGGCACTATATCATACTCAAAGGGTCTGTCCAACAAGAAGATCTAACAATTTTAATTATCTATGTCCCTAACATGGGAGCAGCCTACTACATAAACCAATTAATAACAAAAGTCAAAGAAACACATTGACAATAATACAATAATAGTAGGGGACTTTAACACCCCCTCACTGAAATGGACAGGTCATCCAGGCAAAAGATCAACAAGGAAATAAATGCCTTAAGTGACACACTGGACCAAATGGACATCACAGATATATTCAGAACATTCCACCCCAAAGCAACAGAATACACATTCTTCTCTAGTGCACATGAAACATTCTCCAGAATAGATCACATCCTGGGTCACAAATCAGGTCTCCACTGGTACCAAAAGATTGGGATCATTCCCTGCATATTTTCAGACCACAATGTTCTGAAGCTAGGACTCAATCACAAGAGAAAAGTTGGAAAGAACCCAAATATATGGAGGCTAGAGAGTATCCTACTAAAGAATGAATGGGTCAACCAGGAAATTAAAGAAGAATTGAAAAAAATGCATGCAAACAAATGAAAATGAAAACACAACTGTTCAAAATCAGTGGGACACAGCAAAGGCAGTCCTGAGAGGAAAATATATAGCAATACAAACCTTTCTCAAGAAACAAGAAAGGTCTCAAGTACACAACCAAACCCAACACCTACAGGAGCTGGAGAGAGAACAGCAAAGGAAGCCTAAACCCAGCAGGAGAAGAGAAATAATAAAGATCAGAGCGAAATCAATGAAATAGAATCCAAAAAAAAACAGTAGAACAAATCAACATAACTAGGAGCTGGTTCTTTGAAAGAATTAATAAGATGGATAAACCCCTGGTCAGACTTATCAAACAGAAAAGAGAAAGTATCCAAATAAATAAAATCATGAATGAAGGAGGAGCGATCACAACCAACACCAAAGATATACAAACAATTATAAGAATATATTATGATCAACTATACACCAGCAAATTTGACAATCTGGAAGAAATGGATGCATTCCTAGATATCTATAACTACCAAAACTGAACTAGGAAGAAATAGAAAACCTGAACAGACCCATAACCAGTAGGAGATTGAAGCAGTCATCAAAAATCTCCCAAGAAACAAGAGCCCAGGGCCAGATGGTTTCCTAGGGAATTTTATCAAGCATTTAAAGAAGAATTAATTCCTATTCTCCTGAAACTTCCAAAAAATAGAAATAGAAGGAAAACTTCCAAACTCATTTTATTAGACCAGCATTCCCTTGATCCCAAAACCAGTCAAAGACCCCATCAAAAAAAAGAATTACAGACCAATATCCTTGATGAACACAGATGCAAAAATTCTCACCAAAACACTAGCCAATAGGATCCAACAGTACATTAAAAGGATTATTCACCACGACCAAGTGGGATTTGTTCCAGGGCTACAAGGTTGATTCGACATCCGCAAATCAATCAATGCGATACAATACATTAATAAAAGAACAAGAACCATATGATACTCTCAATAGATGCTGAAAAAGCATTTGACCAAGTACAACATCCTTTCTTGTCAAAACTCTTCAAAGTGTAGGGACAGAGGGTACATACCTCAATATCATCAACGCCATCAATGAAAAACCCACAACGAATATCATTCTCAATGGAGAAGAACTGAGAGCTTCTCCGCTAAGGTCAGGAACATGGCAGGGATGTCCATTATCACCACTGCTATTCAACATAGTACTAGAAGTCCTAGCCTCAGCAATCAGACAACAAAAAGTAATTAAAGGCATCCAAATCAGCAAAGAAGAAGTCAAACCATCACTCTTTGCAGATGATAGGATACTTTATGTGGAAAACCCAAAAGACTCCACTCCAAATCTGCTAGAACTTGTACAGGAATTCAGTAAAGTGTCAGGATATAAAATCAATGCACAGAAATTGGTAGCCTTTCTATACACCAACAGCAAGACAGAAGAAAGAGAAATTAAGGAGTCAATCCCATTTACAATTGCACCCAAAACCATAAGATATCTAGGAATAAACCTAACCAAAGAGGCAAAGAATCTGTACTCAGAAAACTATAAAGTACTCATGAAAGAAATTGACAAAGACACAAAGAAATGGAAAAATGTTCCATGCTCATGGATTGGAAGAACAAATATTGTGAAAATGTCTATGCTACCTAAAGCAATCTACACGTTTAATGCAATCCCTATCAAAATACCATCCATTTTTTTCAATGAAATGGAACAAATAATCCTAAAATTTATATGGAACCAGAAAAGACCCCAAATAGCCAGAGGAATGTTGAAAAAGAAAGCCAAAGGTGGTGGCATCACAATTTCAGACTTCAAGCTCTATTACAAAGCTGTCATCATCAAGACAGTGTGGTACTGGCACAAAAACTGACACCTAGATAACTGGAACAGAATAGAGAGCCCAGAAATAGACCCTGAACTCTGTGGTCAACTCATCTTTGACAAAGAAGGAAAGAATGTCCAATGGAGAAAAGATAGTCTTTTCAAAAAATGGTGTTGGGAAAATTGGACAGCCACATGCAGAAAAATGAAACTGGACCATTTCCTTACACCACACACAAAAATAGATTCAAAATGGATGAAAGACCTCAATGTGAGAAAGGAATCCATCAAAATCCTTGAGGAGAACATAGGCAGCAACTTCTTCGACCTCAGCCACAGCAAATTCTCCCTAGAAACATCACCAAAGGCTAGGGAAGCAAGGGCAAAAATGAACTATTGGGACTTCATCAAGATCAAAAGCTTTTGCACAGCAAAGGAAACAGTCAACAAAACCAAAAGACAACTGACAGAATGGGAGAAGATATTTGTAATGACATATCAGATAAAGGGCTAGTATCTAAAATCTATAAAGAACTTATCAAACTCAACACCCAAAGAACAAGAATTCCAATCAAGAAATGGGCAGAGGACATGAACGGAAATTTCTGCAGAGAAGACATCCAAATGGCCAACAGACACATGAGAAAGTGCTCCACATCACTCGCATCAGGGAAATACAAATCAAAACCACAACGAGATACCACCTCACGCCAGTCAAAATGGCTAAAATAACTAGTCAGGAAATGACAGATGCTGGCGAGGATGCGGAGAAAGGGGAACCCTCCTACACTGTTGGTGGGAGTGCAAGCTTGTGCAGCCACTCTGGAAAACAGCGTGGAGGTTCCTCAAAAAGTTGAACATAGTTACCCTACGACCCAGCAATTGCACTACTGGGTATATACCCTAAAGATACAAATGTAGTGATCCGAAGGGGCACGTGCACCTAAATGTTTATAACAGCAATGTCCACAATAGCCAAACTATGGAAAGAACCTAGATGTCCACCAACAGATGAGTGGATAAAGAAGATGTGGTATATATATACAATGGAACACTATGCCATCAAAAGTAATGAAATCTTGCCATTTGCAATGACATAAATGGAACTAGAGGGTATTATGCTGAGCGAAATAAGTCAATCAGAGAAAGACAATTATCATATGATCTCCCTGATATGAGGAAGTTGCGAGGCAAAGTGGGGGTTTTGGGAGGTAGGGAAGGAAAAAATGAAACAAGGTGGGATGGGGAGGGAGACAAACCATAAGAGACTCTTCATCTCCCAATACAAACTCAGGGTTGCCGGAGGGAGCAGGGGAGGGAGAGGGTGGTTGGGTTATGGACATTGGGGAAGGTATGCGCTATGGTGAGTGCTGTGAAGTATGTAAAACTGGTGATTCACAGACCTGTACCCCTGGGGCTAATAATACATTATATGTTAATTTAAAAATAAAAACACCTGACAAAATAATTTTAGAACTTAAAAATATTGACTTCTTTGGTTTTGAACAAAGAAATTCATTCCTTTAAGCCTTATTTCTTTCAAACTAAATAATGCTATTTTTTAATTCAAAATTTACACTGTTAGTTAAAGATTAGCAAACTTAGATAATAAAATATAATTTTAAAAGTTAAATTACAGTTTTTTAAGTCTGGATTAACTTATTCACTGTTAAACCATTTCTAATGCACTAAATAAATGTCACAGGTAGAAAAAAAATCTTACCTGCAATATTGGAAAAGTAGCAGTGGTAATGCCCATTTTGTGTAAATTTAAGAGCATTTCACTTCCACTCCATATTTTACATGATGATTCATAATCCCTTTCCACAAGATGTTCAGTGTTTGCTTCTAACCAACTAAAATAAAATAATTCCCAAATTAATTAAAATAAAACAATTCCATCAACTAATATCATCCTTACATGCACTATTTCAACAAATCAAAGAACTGTGATACATTGATCATATTCCTTGAAACTCTTGGGATACAAATGTGAATTAAGACATCTTTTAAAATGCATGCATGTTTCATATTGCATAATAAACACTTGCATAGTTAAAATGTTTTATTCAGAAAAGAAAAACATGCATGTGATTTCCCAGTTGTGTTTTTTTAGATTCACACCTCTTTATCTCTTCAACTGAGAACCAGGTATAGAAGCTGATCCCAAATTGCATAAAGGAAATATAAAACAATCTAATAAAAAAATTAAGCTGTTACTTTTTTTTTTAAAAGATTTTATTTATTATTTGACAGACAGAGATCACAAGTAGGCAGAGGTAGGCGGCAGGGTGGGGGGGTGGGAAGTGAGGCAGACTCCCTGCTGAGCAGAGAGCTCCATGCAGGGCTCAATCCCAGGACCCTGGATCATGACCTGAGCCAAAGGCAGAGGCTTTAACCCACTGAGCCACCCAGGTGCCCCTAAGCTGTTACATATTAAATCAAAAAAGAGTTACTAGAAAATATACTCAGTTTTACGTATACCTACACATTTTTACATTTAGTAAGTACTTAAATGCCTGTATTATGCCAGACACTGTACTGGTACCAGAAATACAGCAATAAGTAAAATAGGTACGATCCTTACTCTTATGAAAATTACTTTCTACTAAAGAGAGAAATAAACTTAGATATATGAAACAAGAAAATATCAGGTACTGAAAAGTTATATAATGAAAATAAATTAGCTTAATGTAGTCTACTTGCTATTTTAATGTGAATGCCAAGGAAGTTCTCCCTGAGGTGACATTTATTCTAACAACAGAATGCAAAAGTACCCAGTCATGAAGGATCAGAAAAGGAAAAACAAAACAAAACTCCAAGCAGAAAGAATAGCTAGTGCAAAGATTTTGAAGTGGTTAACAAATTTTGCTTAAAGACCTGACAGAAAGCCACTGTGGTTGCAACACAATGGGCAAAAAGGAATAACATTATGAACAATGTTAGAACAATGTTAGTGTTAAGCAGGAATCAGATCATGTTGAGCCAAGGTAATGAGTCTGCATTCTATTCAAAATCCAGTGGGGGCGCCTGGGTGGCTCAGTGGGTTAAGCCGCTGCCTTCGGCTCAGGTCATGATCTCAGGGTCCTGGGATCGAGTCCCGCATCAGGCTCTCTGCTCAGCAGGGAGCCTGCTTCTCTCTCTCTCTCTCCCTCTCTGCCTGCCTCTCTGTCTACTAAAAAAAAAAAAAATCCAGTGGGAAGGTTTTTAATGAAGTATTGATTGACTGACTGAAAAAATGCGGGCCTGTGAGCAGGGGGGTAGGGAGGACCACAGGGAGGAGAGAGACAATCTTGAGCAGGCTCCACACCCAGCACAGAGCCTGATATGGGGCCTAATCCCATGGCCTGAGATCACGATCTGAGCCTAAGTCGAGTCAGATGCTTAACTGACTGAGCCACTCAGGTGTCCCTTAAATGGAGTATTTTAAATAAGAGACAATCTGGGGCACCTGGGTGGCTCAGTTCATTGATCGTCTGACTTTTGATTTCAGCTCAGGTCATGATCTCAGGGTCATGAAATCTAGCCCCCTGTCTGGCACTTCCAGAGTCTGTTTTAGATTCTCTCTTCCTCTCCCTCTACCCTTTCCCTGACTCACGTACTCTCTAAATAAATAAATACAATCTTTAAAAAAGAGAGAGAGAGAAAATCCATTTTAAATGTTTAAATGGTGATTCCAGTTTCTAAGCTAGAATGGATTATAGGCAAAAGGCAAGAGTTAAAGCAGAGACCTGCTGGATGCTGTTAAAGAATTCTGGTTAAGAGATTATTCTAGGATAATAGCTATGAGATTGAAGGATTTGGGATATATTGTACAGGTGGCATTTATTAAATTTAATGATGAGTTGGATGAGGTGAGGCAGTAATTAAGGGTAACAGATTTTTTATTTGAGGAACTGGCTGGTACTGTTTGCTTAGATAAGACTGGGCATTTGGGGGGAGTAGGTAAGGGAAGGGAAGGAGTTCATTTTCTAAAGTTGAAATTAAAATCCAAACAGATTATAAAGTACAGTTGGATATATGAAAATAGCATTCCAGAGACAGACTAGAATCTAGATTTATTACTGATTGGGTTAGGCACAGATTCAGGCCTTACTAGTACTACTATGGTACTCAGTTATATAATTTAGGCAAAGTACAGTGATAGAGAAGAAATGAGGTCTCAGGACCAAGTCCTGAGGCACTTCAACATTTAGACATCAAACAGAATAAGAACTATCAAAAGAAATTGAGAAAAAATGAACTGTGAGGAAGAGCAAAACCAGAAGGTCTCATAGAGGTTGTCTAGGAAAAAGTACTCCTCTATGTCTCCTCTTGTCTCACTACTTTACTTCTGACATATTTGGTCACTAAATTTAAGTGGGGTTCTTTTTTCCTTACACTAAGCAATTCTCCAATACACTAGGTGGATGTCCTAGGATTCAATTCAATGCTGACACTAACTGGAGTTAGCACAGACTCCACAGGCGAAGTATTCAGTATGACAAGACTGCCCTCCCCACCTCTTCACCTCAGATGTCAGCATTAAAGTCCCAGTTGTCATCTGTGCTTCTGACCAAGCAATTATAAATCAGAGGTTCCTAGGACACTGCCTCAGGTTTGACTATTTACTAGAACAATCCTCAGAACTCCAGGAAATACCTGTTTACCAATTTTTATATAATAAAGGATACAGATAAAGAGCCAGATGAAGAGATAAATGGGGAGAGGTTTGGAAGGGTATGAGCACAGAAGCTTCTATACCTGGAAAGGTAGGATGCTCCAAGAACATAAATGTGTTCACCAATCTGGAAGCTCTCTGAAACCTGGCTTCATCACATAGGCATGATCTATTATCAACTCAATCTGCACCCCCTCTCCCCTTTCCAGAGGGAAATGGGGCTGAAAGTTCTAAGCTACTAATCATGGTTTAGTGTTTCTAGTGACCACCCCCATCCAGAAGCCCACCAAACACCGCCTCATTAGAAAAAAGACAGTCCTAGCACCCAGGAAATCCCAAAGGATTTAAGAGTTCTGTCAGGAACTGGAGTCAAACATGCTCTTAGTGATCTTATCACTTAGGAAATTACAAAGGTTTTAGAACTTCTGTATCAGAAACTGGGGACAGAGAGCAATGTGCATATATTTTCCATTATTTCACAGAAGTTAAGCCAAAAACATTATTCATAGAGATAGTAGTCCACAATACCCAAATGACACTGCTGAACGGCTGAGTAAGATAACAGAAAATTAACCTTTGGATTGGAACATACGGATCACTGGTGACCTTGATAAGAACAGTTTTAGTAGAATTCTGCAGACAACCCAACTGAGATTAGTAAGGAAAGATTGGGAAGTGAGAAAATAGAATTAACAACTATAGGCAATTCTTTCCACAAATTCTTCTGTGAAATAAAAATGACAAACTGCTACATGACAAAAATACAAGGAAAGATGCAACCACGTGGCAAAATAGGGGGAATGTATTTGCAACTTTTATCATAGACAGGCAAAGGGTTAATGTGCAAAGAGCTTCTACAAATCAATAAGAACCATAACAAAACAAAAAAAAAAAAGAGAGAGAGAGAGAGATGTCAACAATCAACAGAAAAGGAGATATAAATAGCCTTTAAAAATACTTAATATTGGGGTGCTTGGGTGGCCCAGTAGGTCAAATGTCCTTCTCTTGGTTTTGGCTCAGGTAGTGATCTCAGAGTTATGAGATTGACCCCCATGCTGGGCTCTATGCTCAGTGCTGAATCTGCTTGGGACCTGTCTCCCTTTCTTTCTGCCTCTCCTCACCCCCCAACCTGGTCTCTCTCTCTCTAAAACAAATAAATCTTTTTTAAAAAATGCTTAATACCAATCATATTAAGAGAAATGTAAGTAAAAAACTACACTGGATGGGGCACCAAAGTGGCTCAGTCATTAAGTGTCTGCCTTCAGCTCAGGTCATGATCCCAGGGTCCTGGGATTGAGCCCCACATCAGGCTCCCTGCAAACTCATCAAGTTGTATATACATTAAATATTTACAGTTTTGTGTATGTCAATCATACTTCAATAAAATGGCTTTAAAAATAACATTTTTATGCTTAAAATAAAATGACAATGGGGTGTCTGGGTGACTAAGTCAGTTAAGCATCTGACTCTTGATTTTGGCTTAGGTCATAATCTCAGGGTTGTGAAATCAAGCCTTATATAATCAGGTTCCATGCTCAGCAGGGAGTCTGCTAGAGATTCTCTCTCTCCCCCTCCTTCTGCCCTTCCCCTCACCTGCATACACACTCTCTCTAAAATAAATCTTACAGAAAAAAATGGAGAAGACAAAAAAATGAAAATACAGTATGCCATCACTTAGGTAAAAAAGGAGGTATAGGGAAAAGTATCTATATTGGCTCATATATGCATGAAATTTGCTTGTAAATATGCACTGAATGATACACTTGTTCAGGAGGAGAGGAACTAAGCAGATGGGGTGGAAAGGAGTTTTTACAACATAAATTTGTATACCTTTTATGTTCAAACATGTGACTACATAACATTCAAAAAAAATTTTAAGAAAATGGAAAGAGAACAGAAAAATGCTGTAGTAAGTGGAATAGGATGTAGGATCAAGAACTAAGATAAAGAGATTCTAGATCAACAACCTAATGTCTAATAAAATGGAATTCAATGTAAACTTTAATAAAACTATTACGAAATCTAGTAGAGTATTGAGATCTTGATTAATTAAAACTCATCAAACCAGAGTCCTACTCAAACTGAAAGATAAAGCAATAAATCAAAGCTATAATCCAAAATTTTTAAATATGTTACTTAAAATCCCCTTTAGTTTATGTTTAGTCCAATGTCCTATATACATCATACATGGGGCTGTTAAATTAGAAATAAGATTCACAATTATCAATTTAAAAATTGAATGTTTATTATATTCTTTGAACAAGACAGAAGTTTGAACTGGCCTATTTCTAAAAGTTTAACAGGCAAGGAATAATCCATTTCCCAAGTTGCCTGATCAAAGTTTACTAAGTAAAATACTGTGGCATAATAAAGCATGTTTTTAATACAAAGGCAGCAAAAATGACACTGTTAAGAAAATGTTCTTACTTAATTAGGCTATAGCACACAGCTCGTAGGGGTTCATGGTCTTTCTTCCTTATATTATTGTTGACCATACTATCTAGTTCATCTCGAGCAAACCGAAGCTGAACTTCTGTTACACTGTAACTTGCTGATTCCCGAGCACACTCTTCAATGTTATGAGCTTCATCTAAAATGACAATCTGTTCTTTGAGATTGATATCCATCTGTAAGACAAAAAAATTTTCCTGTAAAACATTCAGGAAAATGGACTTAACAGCAGTAGGCAAGATATTTTGATTTAAAATTTCATATTACAGGCAACATGGCAAGGATAATTATATAAGTAACTGATTCTAGGTCTTAAAACTTTTAAAACACTAAAGCTAACAAATATCAGCTCAACATTACAGTTTCTCATTTTTCACTCTCAAAATACTTTGCAAACCTATCAACCAAAATACCTTTTAAGTGAGTCTGGATTAAGGTATTGATGGCCACATCAAAGTGTATAAAAATCACACTATACAATCTCCAACATAATGTTAAAAGGGGGCAAACAAGGTGACATGATCATCTATCTAAAATCCCAAGATGACAACTGAAAAATTATTAAAAATTAACAAGATAAATGTATTCAAAATAAATGTTCAGAAATCAACAACAACAAAAAAGCGGGGGGGGGGGCAAACAAAAAAACTTTAAAACTAAAATAATTATACAGGATTCAAAAGACTCTCAAAATATAATACAGCATGTATCTATTTCATTTATGTTGTTCCTACATCCCTTCATTTTGAGAATTATTCTTCCCCAGCTACATGTGACGTGGATAGAACTGTTAATCTGTTAATCAAGGGACATCACCACTCTCACAACACAGACTCAGAACCCAGGCTTGTCAATTAAATAAAGTATTCCATCCCTCTACAGTCACAGGTTCAAGAATGGAGATGAGATTCAAGGTAGGCTAATCAGAGAAATCTGGGTAGTAAATTTAAGATCATGTTCTTTTTTTCCAGGTTAGGTGGCTGCTTGAGGTTATCTTTGTTCCCATTGGAAAGAAACAGCCTGAAAATAAAGCCTTCACAATGAAATTGGTCAAGTATTTTTTTCTTTAAGCTCTACTGAAGCTGGGTTTCTGTCATTTGCAATTGAAAGAGGCCTGGCTTATATGAAGAAATGTTACAAAGTATTTGCCAGTGAGTTATTCTGAGGAAAATAATATATAGAGTTGACAATGACTAAAAAAGAACCATGGGAGAATAAGAAATATATTGGGGTTCAAAAGATGAGTAGAGGGGTGCCTGGGTGGCTTAAACTGGTTAAGTGTCCAACTCTTCATTTCAGCTAAGGTCATGAACCCAGGGTTGTGAGATCAAGCCCCACATCAGGCTCCCCACTGGGCATGGAGCCTGCTTAAGATTCTCTCTTCTTCTCCTGCTGTCCTCCACCCCTCTCTCTCATAAATAAATAAATAAATAAATAAATAAATAAATAAATAGTGAGTAGAATTTGGATTTGGATAGCAAAGGAAGTCAGGCATTTCAATATAGGCATCATCAAAAGCAGAGATATAGTTAGGAACAAGGTATCCTCAGGGGACTATGAGGTAATTTTTGAAGGGTCCAAGTTGGGAGTTTGTAGCGGATATATCCGAAAAGGCAGATTCAAGCCAGACTATTGAGCATCATGAGAGTAAGCTTAAGAGAAATGGACTTTAATCAACAGATGAATGGATAAAGATGTGGTGTGTGTGTGTGTGTGTGTGTGTGTGTGTGTGTGTGTGTGTATATATATATATATAATGGAATGCTACTCAGCCATCAAAAAGAATGAAATCTTGCCATCTGCAATGACACGATGGAACTAGAGGGTATTATGCTAAGCAAAATAAGTCAATCAGAGAAAGACAATTATCATATGATCTCATTCATACATGGAATTTAAGAGACCAAACAGAGGATCATGTGGGAAGGGAGGGAAAAATAAAACAAGATGAAGGGGAGACAAACCGTAAGAGACTCTTAGTCATAGGAAACAAACTGAGGGTTGCTGGAGGGCAGAGGAATTGGGGGGATAGGATAACTGGGTGATGGACCTTAAGGACGGCACATGATGTAACAAGCACTGGGTATTACATAAGACTGATGAATCACTGAAATCTACCTCTGAAACTAATAATACACTATATGTTTATTAATTGAAATCCATTTTTAAAAAAATTTTAAAAATTAAATAAAATAAGAGATATGGACTTTAACTCATGAGCCAAGAGTGCAATATATTTTCAAGCAGAAGAAAGATGTAATAAAAGTAATATTAGGAAGACTGACCTGGCATTGATATGTACAGTGGCTCAAATGAAAGGTGCCTAGCCAAGAGGAAACCAAATAAGAGGAAAGCAGGAATAGTAAATATAATAATGCCTATCAAGTTTAAGTAGAAAGCTAATGAGAGCTGTGCAGTCAGATCTAGAGAGAAAAATAACAGGTGAATATATGAAATTATTCTTTTTTTTTAAGTAAGCTCCATGCCCAGTGGGGAGCCCAAAGTGGGGCCCAAACTCATGAACTTGGGATCAAGACCTGAGCAGAGATCAAGAGTCAGATGCCTAGGGTACCTAGGTGGTTCAGTGGGTTAAAGCTTCTACCTTCAGCTCAGGTCATGATCCCAAGGTCCTGGGATCAAGGCCTGCATCGGGCTCTCTGCTCGGCGGGGAGCCTGCTTCCTCCTCTCTCTCTGCCTACTTGTGATCTCTGTCTGTCAGATAAATAAATAAAATCTTTAAAAAAAAAACAAAAAGAGTCAGATGCCTAACAGAATGAGCCACCCAGGCTCCCCCAAGTAATTCACTTTTTCTCTTATGCTGCAACAACTGGATGGTTCTAAGAACCATGCAAATAAACACAAATACGATATCCAAACTTCATTTCTCAAAATCTCACAAAGCATAATTTACATAGTATACATATTCTCCCCACAAAGTTCTTCAAACTATAGATTTTTCAGATGAATGTTTTAAAATAATTCTGACCATTTATAAATAGAAGGAATGATACTTATTATTGGGTCTCAACTGGGAGTAATTTTGCCCCCCAGGTTATATTTGGCAATGTCTGGAGACATTTTTGATTGTGACAGCTGTTAAGGGTGCTACCAGTGTCTAGTGGATAAAACCAGATGCTGCTCAGCATCCTACAGTGCACAAAATAAATGACCACAACAAAACACTGTCAAGCCCAAAATGTCATTATTATAGGCTGAAAAAACCCATCAGAATCCCACTCTGTGGGGCACCTGGGTGGCTCAGTTGGTTAAAGTAGCTGCCTTTGGCTCAGATCATGATCCTAGGGTCCTGGGATTGAGCCCCGCTTCAGGCTCCCTGCTCAGCGGAGAGCCTGCTTCTCCCTCTCCCTCCACCTGCCACTCTGCCTACTTGTTCTCTCTCACTCTCTGTCAAATAAATAAATAAAATCTTTAAAAAAAAAAAGAATCCCACTCAGTACTAGCTCTTTAAAAGTATACTAGGTCCTCAAAAGTATTAATTACTTTAGACATTAAAATGATAAGATCTAAAATTCAGTTTTTAATACATCTCAGTATATGTTTTCAGTACCCTAATCTGCTTATACATTTACATAAATTAAATATAAAGCAAAAAAAATAAAGTAAAAAGTAAAACATCTAAAAGCTTTCACATTGATCATTCATATTCCAATACATAGGAGAAAAGTTCTAATTTTCACACAGTTACTCACACTTTCCCTTATTTGTGCATCTAGAAGATAGTTGTAAGGACAAAATATTATGTGAGCATCTTCTATTAGTTCTCGTGCTGTGTAATACGGACATGCCTTTAGTTTTTTCCCCAAGCTGACAAGTTCTTCTATATCCCAGGCTTTGCACATCCCTTGAAGAGTTTGTAATGTGTGTTGATCACTAATTTTATGTACACCATGATAAAAATAGCAGGATTTGCCCTAAAAATAAACAGCCATTATTGAAATGTGAATCAATGCTGGAACAAAAGAATAAAACAAGTTTATCTCAGTATTTTCAGAACATCATTAAAACCACAAAGATTTTACAGGAGAGAAATTATACTGTATCCATAATCACCACCATTTTAAAGAAACTCTATTAGTTGACTCAGACAGAGCTCCAGATCAGTATAGCTCTAGATACCCCAAATTAACCTGAAAAAAGTTTTTAATTATGCTTGTTGTGCCTTTGCTTTGATTATAAAGTGATATTAGGCAAAAATATTTCTTGAAAGATACAAAAGAACAATGGTATCACTGGTTGCTTTCAAAGATGACACTTAAGTGACTTGGGGACAGGAGTGAGAGAGATTTTTCTCTATAAACAATTCTGTATATTTTCAGTTTGAGCCATGAGACTGTATTACTTAATCAAATATAAGTAATAAAAAGAAAGGAAGAAAGGAGAAAGGGAGAGAGGAATGTCTTAGGGGAAACAATAAAGAGTGTTCACTATAAAATATCTAGAAGATACAAAGGAGTACAAAAATTCCACTAAATTATCTATAATTCTATAACAGAAAGAATGTACTAGTAACATTTTGATGTATTTTATTTATTCTTCATCTATACATAAGTATATATGGACACATCTATAAAATGTGACCCAACATTAAAATAATGAGAGCATGGTTATTAACCATTAAATCTCATCTTCACAAAAAACATATTTTTCCATACCTAAAATAATTTTGTAGAATTATTTCTGGTGCTAGTTAATTATTTTTTCTTAATTGAAACAAAAATTAACTTTCAGCAGATAAATGCATTGCTTTTCCAGTATAGGAGCACTTTCGTTAAAGAAACAGTGAACAAAAACACATGTGCCTTTGGATCAAGCCAAAAAATCAGAAAGTTTACACTTTAAGGGCACTTAGAACGACACTCCTGTGAAGAATGATAGCAAAACCAGAATGGCTCATCCATTTTAGCAGTGTAACACAATCCTGAGGGGAGACTGTCAATTGAAGTGTTATCACACTTTAAACTCCTTTTTACTCAAACTGTCAGTTATCTATTTATCATTTCGCTTTGGTAATTCAGCCATAGTAAGCATAGACACCTACAGTGACTTTGTAATTGGCCATCATTACAATACCAAATTACCCTAAGGACTTGAGAACAAGAAAAAGAATGTTCATGTTTGGCTATGAGCTAAGCATTCTGAGGCAGAATTAGGTCCAGACAAATAACTAAAAGCAGGTATCTTCAAGTATTTATAAACAAGGAGAAAGAAATGCATAATACAAAATAACTTATTCACATTACATGGGTAGAAGGTGATATACCAATTAAATGAAACTCTAGGGGCTATGGCTCATAGTCTTTTGTGTAGAACCAATTCTGTTCGACAAAATACTAGTGAAAGAACTTTCAAAATATATTAATTTATCACTGATCATTTCACAGACTATCAATTCATTATTCATGAATAAATTCTGAGTATATTCCAGACTTGTAGCCAGTTTCAGACTAAACAAGTTATTAAACTGTACAGACTACCAAACTAATACCATCAAAAAAATTATTTACTAAGAAAGACTTCTCAATTTCTACCTTGACCAAATTCATATTCAAGATTTCCCTGGAATACTTTAAAACCACCAATGACATATCTTTAAAGTTAATAATTTCATATAACTTTTTTTTGAAAGAGAAGTTTATACTAATCAAAATTACAAGATAGGATAATCATTATATTTCTCATTCAACTAAAAAACATTTAAAAATTTACTCAGAAAGAGACCCTAAATAAACTATCTTCTAATTAAGTTTTAAAATATATAAAATATATTAATTAGATTAAATTTAACTAACTTATTTAAATACTTTATCTTCTCCTATGACATCATCCATATCTGACTATTTTTGGTAGTGGGATTTCAATGAGGTAAGAAGATATCTGACTAAAATGGGAATTAATTTCAAGGAATTAAATATCCCAAAGCTTTAGAACCAAAACCTGTCATTTTAAACTTACGATTTTCTTTTTTTTTTATGTTATGTTAGTCACCGTACAGTATGTCATCAGTTTTTGATGTAGAAAGATTTTATGGTAAAGTTACTTTTTAAAAAATAGCAATACTAGCAATTAATTTGATTTTTGTAAGTTATTTGACTATCACGGGAAATACACATATAAAACAGAAAATGAATGCGTAGAAAATTGAGCAAATTGAATCTTTTCAGCCTTAATTTTTTCTCTAAAACAAAATAACTTTACTCACATTTTTTCCATCCAGCAATTCCATGCACTTTTCATTTCTGTTGAAGTTACCTACTACTTCAGGATGGACGCAAGTATGATCCCTGCTGGAGAGAATAGTCATTGGGACCCCTGAGTACGCTGTCCTCCGGAGTTCTCTAGTAATCTGAGCTATCTGTTTGTGTGTGCGTGTCCCAAAATATATTTTGGGTATCTTGGATTTCCCCCCATGATCCTTCTTAGTGGCATTTGAGGAATCTTGACTGCTTCCTTGTTTAGTAGAACAACAACACCTGGAACAGTGACCAGGGGTCTGTAACAAAGGAAAGAAAAGACAATTTATGTCTGGCATGCCACAAAAAATGTTATCAAACCTCTCACAAAATCAGAATCTGTAAGTAATAAAACACAACTATCAAAGAGAAATGTCAAGATATTACATCATCTAAAACTTGCCATTAAAGAAAAAAAATACAAATTCCATTTCAAATTGGTTTTCTTGCACTCTTCAAAATTATAAACAATGTTTCCACATTTGCATGGCTTTCTAACATATCATTCCGACACTCAAATTCTAAATGTTTTAAGAGGTTTTAATTCTAATTATAAAAATAAGATAAAATGGAGGACAATTTTCATTTTTGCTTAGGCTTCAAGTAAACTCGTAATACTACAGCTTAGAGTTGTTAATTTTATTTTTGTTCACAGCATAGCCCATTCAAATATTCTGTACCAACATTTTAAAGAGCATTTTAAATATAGCTTGCAAAAAATAGAAATATCAAGTCAAATCTAAAATATCATTAAATATAAGAAAAATATTATCTACCATAGGGATGCAAATGAATGCAAATTATTAATATGTATTAATAAAGGCAGGTTGTTTGTCTGGAACAAGTACATCTGAAATTTGATTACCTGTCATGGAATTCAAATCCATGAGTATAATTTTTCAGGACTGCTTTTTCTGAACAATTTTATTCATAATTCAGTTCCATAATTAAAATAATTAGATAAATGTCTCCTTAAACACAACATATGGAACAGCAGGAATATAGTCTGTAATTTACCTGATTTTCCTCTTCTGTTTCCCAACTCAAAAATAAAATAAAAAATCTAAGGCTATACATTAGAACCATGAGTTCTTAAAACTATTCTATTTAATGCTATACATTAGAACCATGAGTTCTTAATAACTACTCTCTCCTCAATCCCAATTACTATACAAATGAGACAAAATGCAGTTTAATTTAGGAGAAATACTGTGAAATAGTTACAGAAGGGGTCACTGATGGGGAAAAAAAGCTAAATAGCACAGCAGCTTAAGAGAATTTGTTCAACTGAACAAATACACCATTTAACTGAAGACTTTTTTTTTTTAATCATAATCAGTAAGAGTAGCCTTCATCAACAAATGCTAAGTCATTGCATGTTACACCACAACACTGGGGATCAAGCTGTCTTTTAGCCTCAACTCGGTGGAAAAGCAAGTTCAAATTACTCCCAGTCTCGCTCAACCTTGTCCGCCATTAAATATTACAATACATGATAGAATGGATGTAAATGTGACCCTTCTGGAGCTGTCACTCACTGGGATAAAAGGTTCACTGATGTGCCAAATAAACAGTCAGTCAAAGAAGATAAAGTTACAGTCATGCTGGAATTGTTACATTCCCCTCTCAAGTTGCCAGTAGCAGCAGATTTCATTACAGAGTGCTGCCACATTAAATAGCCAGTTCCAAATATCCTGCCTTCTATATTGAATAATTACTTATTCACTGAAAGGATAAAAAGAAGAGTTATGAATGGAGCTCTTGTCAACAGTGAGGCAGGAAACAGCTGACATGTGGTTTATGTTACATATGTTGCAATATCTAACAATTTATGGTCATACAGAAAATGGAATGCAAATTATATCATGATATCTCTGACTGAATTTTTTTGGCCTGTGCAATGATCACATTAATTAATTAACCTAGTAAATGAGGTAAAATAACTCTAGGTAGCAGAATTAGTTTACTTTTCAATCCCTTTAATCTTTTCACTCAATTATACTATTTCTCTTCCCTATGATATAAAAAATTAAATACTGAATATTAAGTTGAATATTGGAATGCTATATACTATATGGATATATTATATCCAAGCATAAAAATAATCTAATAAAGTGGTCTTCTCTCAAGGCTTCGAAAACCTCCTTTTTGATGAAACACTTTGAACATCAATTCCACTTAAAGCTTTACCACCTAAACCTTTCATTTTAATTCCACTTTTTTCTAACCAAAAGTCCAAACAATATTGAAATAAACAAAATGAGTCAACCACCTATGACAAATAATGTAATATATAACCTACAGACCCTCATACATATATATCTCCTATATAATTTTTTTCAAATAAAAAGGGATGCTATTATACAGTTTCATAATGCTGTTTTATATTAAAACTTTTTTTTTACTTTTTAAAAGGGATGAATTTGGCATTACTAATTTTAAAAAAGGATCTCCCTATCTTAAAATGTTATGATAGTAGCTATAACTAACAAAAATAAAAGATCGAGAACTAATTTCAGAAAACTTTTCCCATTATAGCAGCTTTATTTAGGTACTTTAAATCTGGTTTTCACTCCATAACTGATAAAACTATAAGCTATGGTTAATTCTATATTAAACATGTTTTTGTTCATTATGTCTTACAGTGGTCTGAAGTAATTATATCTTCTAAGAACATGGTTTTCTAGTGGTTGTTTAGGCAAGTATTGTAGAAGATGGAAATTAAGAAAGAAAGTTGATTCTTTTTCCTTTGCAATATTAAAGAATTATTTCTTCAGGTGTGACTATCTATTGAAGTTCTATTTAAAGGATTTGGTACAATCATATTTAATATAGGAAAAAACTGAATGTGGCAAGAGAAGAGAGGCTTCAAAAAGACATTTGGAATTATTTGCACCAAAATCACTTATTTTCAGGGGCGCCTGGACAGCTCAGTGGGTTAAAGCCTCTGCCTTCTGCTCAGGTCATGATCCCAGGGTCCTGGGGTCGAGCCCCGCATCGGGCCCTCTGCTCAGCAGGGAGCCTGCTTCCCTTCCTCTCTCTCTGCCTGCCTCTCTGCCTACTTGTGATCTCTGTCAAATAAATAAAATCTTTAAAAAAAAAATCACTTATTTTCAATTCTGTAAGAAAACTAGAGAAAGAATACTGAAAACAGTCAAGACAGAAGTCCTAATATCCTCCAATCCAATTAATAGGCTAACACTTTATGGACTCTTTCTCTGAAACACTTTGACCTAGCCGTCTTTAAACAATAAATGAACAAAATTAAATAATTTTGTACCTTTCATTAAGTATTTCTCCTGCTAACCAGCTATTGGGTTTATCTTTCAAAGATATATTTTCCTTTTGCTTTTGACCTTTGAGTTTATAGAGATTGCATGAGGAAGTGGAGAATAAATTAAAAAGTATTCATTTTCATCTAACATATCTGAATGTCAAGAAAGATAAAACATATAGGCTTCCTAAAACCCAAACCTTTCCCCACAAAAACAATATAAAAATTTCTATGCCTAGGGGCACCAAGATGGCTCAGTTAGTTAAGCATCTGCCTTCAGTTCAGATCATGATCCTGAAGTCTGAGAATTGAGCCCTGCATTGGGCTCCCTGCTCAGCAGGGAGTCTGCTTCTCCCTCTGTCCCTCACCCCACTTGTGCTCTCTCTCTCTCTCTCTTAAATAAATAAAACCGTTAAAACATATATTAAGAGGGGCGCCTAGGTGGCTCAGTGGGTTAAAGCCTCTGCCTTCGGTTCAGGTCACGACCTCAGGGTCCTGGGAGCAAGTCCCGAATCAGGCTCTCTGCTCAGCAGGGAGCCTGCCTCCCCCTCTCTCCCTGCCTGCCTCTCTGCCTACTTGTGATTTCTGTCTGTCAAATAAATAAATGAAATCTTTAAAATATATATATATTAAGAAATAACTATGGTTGGGCACGTGGGTAGCTCAGCCGGTTATAGCCTCTGCCTTCGGCTCAGGTCATGATCCCAGAGTCCTGGAATCAAGTACCGCATCGGGCTCTCTGCTCACAGGGAGCCTGCTTCCCTCTCTCTCTCTCTGCCTGCCTCTCTGCCTACTTGTGATCTCTGTCAAATAAACAAGCAAACTCTTTAAAAATAAAAAAAAAGAAATAACTATGGTTAAATAGTTGAAAAATAAAAATGAGCACAGTGACTAAATACATTTTAAAAATGGAAAATAATAAAGGAAAGCTATGAACTATTGTATTGTCAGAGAAGTTATTTTGCTAATTCAAAAATCAGGTAACCTTCTAAAAGAAGGCTATGAATTAAATTCTAAACACAGACATAAAAGGGTATATTGATGCAAAAAATAAATATATAAAAGAGAGGGGAAAAGACTAAAAGGAAGTTTTGTAGGAAATAAAGGGAAAACTAGGTCCATAAAATAATTACATACTTTTCTGAAACTTTCCATATCTGTATTGTCTTTCAACCACACTGTAAATTCCTTGAGGACATAAACTATGCCTTACATTTCTTTATATAACTCATTCATTAAACATGGTATTTTGCATATGACTATAACTTAAAATTTTTTTAATTGATGGACTGTGACTTATGTCGCCAAGCCAAGTACTGTACATATACAACACTGTTGTTATCCAATAGATGCATAATTGATATCCTAATTTGAAGTTCTTCACATATCAAAAAGTTACTTCGAAATAAAAATGTTAGCTTGTAAAGGAAAAAGTACAGGGCAATCTGTGATTTTCAAGGCCAAAAAGAAAAATTATCTTGTTATGCTAATATTTGGGCCACTTTATAGTTGTGAGCAACAAATACATATCCTGATATATTCATTATTAATAATAACAATCATTTATTAAGGCTGTCCCTGTGCTAAACACTTTATATGTTCTATCTCATTCATTCAAGAAATATTAGAATTCCTGATATATCAAGTCAAGTAGAAGATAATGACAGGGGTTACCTCATCTCACTGACAATGCTTCATTCTTTAATTGTTCTACAAAGCACAGGTTTTCGAGCTTATCACTACCAGTTTCACTCATGAATTACAGAATTGTTTAAAGTTAGTACTCAAGTGCATTATTTACCGAATGCAATTATAAAATATTCCTAAGGGTAAGGCATAAAATTCAGATAAAAAAAAACATTTTAATTTATTAGTTGACTTTAAGTCAAATATTTTCTAACAGGATTTACATTATGTTCCTCAAGGCGGGGGGGAACACCTCTCAATTAAGAGACTCCTTAAAGCATACATCAACAAACTTTTTCTGTAAAGGGCCAAAGAGTCAATATTTTATGTTTTGTAGTAAATAAGGTCTCTGACTCTGTACAGGAAAGTATCTTTATGATCCCAATGTGGGAAAGGATTTCTTAAACAATACACCAAAAACACAATGACTGAAGACACAATCTCATTAGGGTGTAAAATTTCTATTTAAAACTGCACTTCCCTTTATTAAAAAAAAAAAAAGAAAAAGAAAAAAGGCAGCATAGACTAAGAAAGGATATCTGCTCTGCATATAACCAAGGACCAGTATCTGTAACATATGAAAAATTCCAACAATTCATTTTAAAAGACAAATCCAAAAGATGATCAAGAACAAAAGAATCACAGAAGAGAAAAGCTGAAAGGCCAATAAACATCAGAAAAGATATATAGTTTAATGCTAACCTCATTACTAATTAGGAAAATGCAAATTAAAACCATAATTTGATTCCATTTCCCATCCATCAGATAGGGTGTTCGAGAAGATTTGAAGCAACTCTCACACACTGCTGACCCAAATATAAAGTGGCACATCCACTTTGTAGAGCAAACTGGTGATCTAGTGAATCAAAGATACAAAGACACTCTGACCCAGCATGACACTGTTAAGTATAAATACTAGAGAAAGTCTTGCACATTAAACAGATACAATAGCGATATTCTTTGCAGCATTGTTTAAATAGTGAGGAAAACAAGCTAAGTGTATCAAAAAAGAATGGATAAATAAATTGTGGGGTTTTTTTAATCAATAGAATACTATCTGTAATGAAAAAAACAAAAATGTAATGAAAAAAAGTTTTTATTTTAAAAAGCATGTATCAAAGTAGATAAACATCAAAAAAACAAGGTTGAGCAGACCGAGTATAACTTAAATTTTTTTCTCCCCCTAAAATTCCAAACAAACTGATGATAGGAATAAAACTATAAAACTTTAGGTACAGAATTAGGAACCCCCACTGTAGGAGATAATCTGTAGAGCTAAGAATTGTAATGGGCAATATACCTAAAAAATGCTAAATATTCAAAAGAAATCGAGCACAGCAAATACAGTCCCTTCCGGTTCTTCCTCAGCTGCTTATTAACACAGAATAGTTTTCATCTTAATACCTCTTGACCAAAATATTTCAACCTCATTTATTAGGAAATAAGTTTTTAAGTTAGGATCCATGAACTGTTACAGAAGAGAGGGTTTGAGATCACCCAGAAACTACAAACACAATTTTGTGTGCATTTCTAGAAAGTCAGTCCAAACTTTCCTCGTGTGCTCAAGAAGACTGTGACTTACAGGGTGAGGGCTTTCTTCCAGAATGTACATCTGATTTCATAATGAAAATCAAATGGAAACCGCATTTTCTTTACAACCAACTTGGCCAGACACATTTATTTGGTAAAGGAATAAACAAGCTGATAGTCCAAAGAAGGCAATTTTACAAAGGTTCCTCCACTGCTTGTAAATTCATTTATCTTTTATGTTTGTTAATTACCTAATTTTAACATAATTCTAAAACACCCAGTTTATTGCCACTGCTTATTTCTAACTCCATTTCACAGATTAAAAAAAAAAAATCTAAAAGAGTTCCTCAAGTTGTTATAAAATACATAATAAATTTGTGGAAAAGTTGGAACTCATAAACTTACACATCAAAACAAAGCCTTAGTAAGTTCATTTTCACCTACCATTTAACTTGGCAAAAATACAAAATATTACCCTTTTTAATTTCAGAATGCCATGCACATAAAAAGCTAGTGGTAAAAAGCCAATGAAGGTAGAATTATACTATGATCTTTGAGACATAAAAAAGAGGGTTTATTGTTAATCTTTATCAACCAATTGCTATTGTCCAAGCCATCTAAACAGGTACTGAATGCCTGTTGTGCAAAATCTCACATAAGCACACACTCTAGTAAGATAGCAAAAGTGACATAACTATACCTTCTCAACTATTCTTTTTAAAAAATTCAAACAGTAGTACTCTACTGCCAGTTTCATGATTAAACTGCACAAAGCAGCTGTTTATCCACTCAGAGCAACCAGCAGGTGAACCTGATTCAATATTTATCACGGGCTTTCACAGATCACTGCTAACCAAGCAAACGTTTTAATTAAGCTGGAACTTGCTTCAAAGAGCTCATTCAAGATGTCAATCAGCTGGTAAGGGATCAGATACAGTGTCAGGTGAGAGTGTGTAATATAAATCCACAACTTTCTTCATCCCATCGCTGTAAATTAGCCTGCTCTAAAGTTCAGACTCTGATTGTAACAGACTGCCAGTCTCCTGGAATGTGTAACTGAAGTCACTCAAATTCTATTGTGAAGGTTGTAAGCAATATGTTAAACTGCAATGGGCTAGCACATTAAGACAGATCCTTTTCACGGTTGTTTTTTGATACCGTAAGTGTTTGTTACCCTACTCTCCACTTACTGTTTACTTTCTTGCCTGGTGTAAATGGGAATTCCTTAACACAGTTGCCCCAGTTTCTGAAAAGCTTATGTTTCAGTAGAATTAATCAAAAAAAGATCCAAAGTGGTATAATTTTTTACCTAAGTTTATAACAATTATGGTCTATAAAAGTTCTCATTTTAAGAATAATCACATGATAAAAAATGACCAACTGCTATAAAGCAAAAATTCTCTTGGTTTAACAGCCCTTTACACAGAAGTGCCTATAGCAACAAGTCTCAAAGTATAGTAAGTCACATGGGCCAACTTCAGGAGACATACCTGGTGTTTATAACAAATAAAGAAAAGAAAAAAAAGAATCAAAGATGATGAGGGGGAAAGGGAAAGCTCTTCCTTAAAGAATATCAGCTAAAAATTGTATGTAAACAGAATGAAAGAGTTTCTAAAATTACCATCTTGTAACTCCTATGTAATAATTGATTCCTGAAAGCTACCCAAATGGATGGTAAAATCATTGAGTAAAAAGTTGTTGGGGAACAAGATAGTCACACAGCCTCCAAATATCACCCCACAGATTACTTATTAACTGCAAAAGAAAAATCTGTCTTTATCATGGAGACCTGGTAATCACCAGTCTAACCAAATGGTCAAATGATACAGTGGTCAGACAAACTGGGATCAATGTATCTCTTTTGTTTTTTTTTATTTTTTTTTAAGATTTTATTTATTTGAGAGAGAGATCACAAGTAGACAGGCAGGCAGAGAGAGTGAGAGGGAAGCAGGCTCCCTGCCGAGCAGAGAGCCCGATGCAGGACTCTATCCCAGAACCCTGGGATCATGACCTGAGCCGAAGGCAGTTGGCTCAACCAACTGAGCCACCCAGGTGCCCCAATCAATGTATCTCTTGATGTGATATTAGAAAAAAATTTATGTGCTCTTCTTGAACAAAACTACATGATTGTGAAAGTCAAATAATCAGACATGAATCAAATAGAACCCAGAAAGAAAATGTGTTAAAAAGATTATTTGGTTGGTGAAAATTAATCCAATTGCATACTTAATATTTTTCAAACTTCCTTCAATGAACTTTTTTAAATGAGAAAACAAAGCTATCCTGTGATATACCTTTCCTACATAATTGACTAAAATGCTACAAGCAAAACTCACACAAAATAGATTTTTTTTTTACTCTTTCATGAGCATTAAAAAAGGAATAAGTTATTATCGATATACAAGCCTCTAAAGCAGCACTACCCGACAGAACTTTCTGCAATGATAGAATGCTCTTTATCTATACTATTCAATATACTTGCCACTAACAACTACATGGGCCTAGTGAGTACTTGAAATGTGTTCAGTGCAACTAAGGAACTACATTTTAATTTTAATTAATTTAAATAGTTACATGTGGCTAGCAGCTACGATATCAATGTATATTTAAAATACTACAACAGTTTCTAAATTTAATCTGGAATATAAACTAGTGAGAATAACCAAAATTATATGGAAAGGAAGATGGGCAAGAATGGTATTTTTACGTATATAAGAATTTAGTGTACATGATAAAGATGCTGTGCTAGGCACCTCTTTAGACATGTGCACAACCCTATATTCTTTTTCTTTTTTTAGATTTTATTTATTTGGAAGAAAGAGAGTTTAAGCAGGTGGAGGTAGAGGGACAAGCAGACTGCACTGAGTGTGGAGCCAAAGGGGGTTCAATCTCACAACCCCAGCCGAAATCAAGATCAGACACTTAACCGACTGAGCCACCCAGATGCCCCAACCCTATATTCTTTTTTTTTTTTTTTTAAAGATTTTATTTATTTATTTGAGAGAGAGACAGTGAGAGAGCATGAGCGAGAAGGTTAGAGGGAGAAGCAGACTCCCCATGGAGCTGGGAGCCCGATGCGGGACTCGATCCCAGAACTCCGGGATCATGACCTGAGCTGAAGGCAGTCGTCCAACCAACTGAGCCACCCAGGCGTCCCCCAACCCTATATTCTTAAAAGAGTTTATCATCTGGGGCGCCTGGGTGACTCAGTGGGTTAAAGCCTCTGCCTTCGGCTCAAGTCATGATTCCAGGGTCCTGGGATCGAGCCCCACATCGGGCTCTCTGCTCAGCAGGGGCCTGCTTCCCCCCTTCTCTCTCTGCCTGCCTCTCTGCCTCCTTGTGATCTCTGTCTGTCAAATAAATAAAATTTTTAAAAGAGTTTATCATCTATAGCCCCTGCTAAAAATGTGGACCTAGTAACACATGACCATTCCCAAAATACTCCCAGGCAAAGCAAGACCAGTAAGATTCACTTTCCAAGAACTTGTATTTGGAGTATTTAGATTAGGGAATCTAATTACTAGGGAAACATTCCTAGAAATTTGGGGGGAAAGCTCTATCTTAAATGATACCACGAGGATAAATTCAAACAAATCCTGAATATAAGAAATCCTACAAGACAAATAATGCAGTTTTCTCAACAAGTAAATGGCATCCCTCTTAAAAGAAATGCCATGCAATTTCCTTGTTTAGATTCTGATTTTTAAAAAGCCAATTCTAAAACAACATTTTTTAAACAATCAAAAACAATTGTAAACAGACTGGGTATTAGACAAAGAATTACTGTTAATTTCCTAAACCACAGTAATATTATCTTTAAAATGTTAGAAATATATGCTAAATTATGCATGGGTAAATATATGTGAAGTCTAATAGTTGCTTTAAAATGTTCCAGTCCCATTAAAATGTAGGGGCACCTGGGTGGCTCAGTGGGTTAAGCCTCTGCCTTCAGCTCAGGTCATGATCTCAGAGTCCTGGGATCTAGCCCCGCATTAGGCTCTCTTCTCAGCAGGGAGCCTTTCCCCCCCCCCCCCCCCCCCCCGCCTGCTTCTCTGCCAACTTGTGATCTCTGCCAAATAAATAAAATAAAATCTTTAAAAATTTTTAAAAATAAAATATTCAGTCCTTCAGCCCCACTGGGTGTAGAAGTTACTTTTAAAAAATAATAAATAATTTAAAAAAATAAAAGCAGCCCCTTTTGGGGCCCCTGGCTGGCTCAGTTGGTGGAGCATTCACCTTGTGATCTTGGGGTTGTGAGAACAAACCCCACGTTAGATGTAGAAATTACTTAAAAACAACCTTTAAAGGGGCACCTGGTGGCTCAGTGGGCGCCTGCCTTTGGCTCAGGTCATGATCCCAGGGTGGGATCGGGCCTGCATCGGGCTCTCTGCTCAGCAGGGAACCTGCTTACCCCTCTCTCTGCCTGCCTCTCTGCCTACCTGTGATCTCTGTCTGTCAAATAAATAAATAAAATCTTAAAAAACAAAACAAAACAAAACAACAGAACCCTTAAAAAAAAAGTTCGGTTTCTTACTCTTTCCTCTTCTCATCTCTCTCAAAAAAAAGAAAAGAAAAAAAATAGCAAAGGGTAAATAAAACAAATAGGGGAGGCAAATTGGCACAATATTAATAATTATAAAAGCTGAGTAATGGGCACAAGCTTGAAGTTCATTATAATGGTCCTCTTCTCTGTGAATGAAATTTCCTTAATGAAATATTATTAAAGAAAATTTACAAATTCATTTTTTTAAAAGATTTTATTTATTTGAGAGAGAGTGACAGACAGCACGAGCAGTGGGGGGAGAGGGAGAAGCAGGCTCCCACTGACCAGGGAGCCTGACTCAGGGTTCAATCCCAGGACCCCGGGATTGTGACCTGAGCCAAAGGCTGACACATAACTGACTGAGCCACCCAGGTGTCCCTACAAATTCCTTTTATAAAACAAGTACATTGATCCTAAAGCAAATCTGGATATACTTTTTCTAACCAAAAATATGAAGAGATCAAGTCCATTCACATATGAATATTTTAACAATGAATTCTAAATGTTAATAGGAAATAGGATTCTTCTACATGTGTGCGCGCACACACACACAACCAAAAAGCCAAGAACAAAAGGATAATTCAGTATTAGGATCTTTTAAAGATTTTTATTTATTTATTTATTTATTTGACAGGCAGCGATCACAAGTAGGCAGAGAGGCAGGCAGAGAGAGAGAGCGAGAGGGAAGCAGGCCCCCTGCTGAACAGAGAGCCCTATGCGAAACTCGATCCCAGGACCCTGGGATCATGACCTGAGCTGAAGGCAGAGGCTTTAACCCACTGAGCCACCCAGGTGCCCCAGTATTAGGATCTTTTAATGTAGTTAACATATTAAAAAATAAAATGTGAAAAATCATATTCATATCCATAGTTTAATATTCATTCTTGATGAAAATGCTGAGTAAAATAGGAATGATTCTTCTCAACCGTGACAAAAAAATTATATGTAAAATTAATATATTAGTCAAATATATAATTTACATATACATATATAACTTGTATAATTTAATATATTTATAGATTTACAGATATGATGTATATATAATTTTCAAAAGCCACTGTCATGCTTTATGAAGAAACCCTAGAAGCATTCCCATTAATATTTCAAAGAAGACAATGATTACCATTACTTCCCAATGTGCCTAGGACAATCTCAGTTTAAATCTGTTGCTTCAGCTTAATTATTAATAATGCCCCCCATTACCTTCATTCTCAAAAGTGTCCTATTCTGGACAATAAATATGATTCTTCTATCTTACTATGATTACATTTAAGTTGGAAATATATAAAATTGCAAAGAAGGTAAAATGGGCACTATTTACAGAAAATATGATTATATACTTGGAAAACCGGAGAAAATTTATTGGAACTATTAAAATAAAAGAATTCATTAATGTGGCTTGGTAAAAAAAAAAAAATGTAAGTGTAGTTTAGAGAGAAATCAGTAATCTTATAAAACCATATCAAATTAGGAAATGTAACTGAAGAACAAAATCCCAATTATATAGAAATAAAAGATAAATTCCCCAGGAATCAACTTAAAAATATACTGAAGGAGTTAACAGGATTTACTAATTAGATGGAGCAAATCCCTTTACAACCTATACATATATCAAATCATCATGATTTATACTTTAAGTATCTTAGAATTTTACTCATCAATTATACCTCATTAAACCTGAAAAAAAAAGTTAAGAAAACTTTAAACAGTATTGAAGAAAATTAGGAAAAAAAACAAAGAAAATGGAAGCAGAACATTGTCTTAAATAGAAAGACATCATAAAGAATTCAACTCTCTTCCAAATAATCTATAAAATATGTCAAGAATTTATTTTTAGCTAGTCTAATTCTAAAATATATATGTAAAAATAAACAATAAATAAATAGGTAATAAGGAAGAACTAGACACATAAAATATTAATGAGTACAATAACTGAAACTGTATATTGATGGAAAAGAAACTAGAAAGTCCAGAAGTAGAACCAGATACATTAAGGAATCTAGAATATCATAAAGTCATAAAAGTTGCATCTCAAATTAGTAGGGAAAAGAACTATCAGTAAGTGATGTTGGAATAATGGGGTAGTAATCCAAGGGGGGGAAAAAGTTACATATTCATATCACATTACTATTTACCAGAATAAATTTCAGATTTAAATATAACAACTTAAAAATATTTAAATCACCTGAGTAAGAAAGGTCCTTCTAAGTATGACCAAAACCCAGAGGCCATAAAAGACTGACAAATTCGAATACATAAAATAAAAATTTCCTGCATGATAAAAATCATTATAAAAAAGTCAAAAGATGGGGTGCCTGGGTGGTGCAGTCATTAAGCATCTGCCTTCAGCTTAGGTCATGATCCCAGGACCCCACATTGGGCTCCCTGCTCTGTGGAAAGTCTGCTTCTTCCTCTCCCACTCCCCCTGCTTATGTTCCCTCTCTCACTGTGTCTCTCTCTGTCAAATAAATAAGTAAAATCTTAAAAAAAAAAAAAAAAAACAAAAGACAATAACAAACTAGGAAAGAAAAAAAAGAAATTTTTGCAATTCACAACATAAAGGTCTAATTTATACTGAAGAACCCTGTAAAGTAGTAAGAAAAAGACGAAAAATCTAAGTGACAAAAGGAATAACTAGATATTTGAAAAGATACTCAACCTTACTCATAACTTATTTGCAAGAGTGGTAACATGTATTCATGTGTGTATGTGTATTATGTGCAACTTACCTTTATAATATATATATATACTACATAAATACTTTTAGAATACTAAAATATTATATATATGTACATATACATATATAAGTATCTATGAAAGAAATAACTGATAAACTGGACTAGAAGAAATATTTACAAAAGATACATCTGATAAAAAACTATTATCCAGGGCACCTGGGTGGCTCAGTAGGTTAAGCCTCTGCCTTCAGCTCAGGTCATGGTCTCAGGGTCCTGGGATTGAGCCCCACATCCGGCTCTCTGCTCAGCAGGGAGCCTACTTCCCCCCCTCTCTCTGCCTGCTTCTCTGTCTACTTGTGATTTCTGTCAAATAAATAAATAAGATCTTTAAAAAAAATTATTATTATCCAAAATACACAAAGAACTCTTAAAACTTAAGAAGAAAAAAACAAACAACCCAATTAAAAATGAGGTTTTTTTGGCCTTTTATTTTTTTTTTAAGATTTTATTTCTTTATTTGAGAGAGACAGAGCATGAGCAGTGGGGCAAGGCAATGGGAGAGGAGAAGCAGACTCCCCATTGAGCAGGGAGCTTGATGAGGAGCTAAATCCAAATCCCAGGACCCTGAGATCATAACCTGAGATGGAAGACAGATGCTTAACCAGCTGAGACACCCAGGCATCCCTAACCTTTAGACCTCATTAGACACTTCACCAAAGAAAATATACAATGGAAAATAAGCATATGAAGAAATGCTTGATATCATATATCAGGGAAATGCAAAATAAAATGGCATACCACTACACACATAATTAGAATGGCCAAATCCAGAACACTGACAACGCCAAATGCTAATGAGAACGTGGAGAGCAACATGTACTCTCATTTATTGTCAGTGAAATACAAAATGGTATAGCCATAATGGAAGACAATTTGGAAATTTCTTACAAAACTAAATATACTCTTACTGTAAGATTCAGCCATCATACTCCCTGGTATTTACCTGAAGGAGCTGAACACATATCCACACAAAAACCTGCAGAAAGATCTTTATAGCCACTTTATTCATACAAAACTTGGGAGCAACCAACCCTTCAGCAGGTGAACAAATAAGCAAATTGTGGGACATCCAGACAATAGAATATTTATTCAGCATTCCAAGAAATGAGCTATCAAGCCATGAAAAAACAGAGGAACCTTAAAAGCATATTACTAAGAAGATGCCAAACCAAGGGCTACATATTATTTGACTGCCAACTACACGTAACATTCTGGGAAAGGTAAAACTATGGAGATAGGAAAAAGATCAGGGGTTGCAGGAGTTTTCAGAGAAGATAGGAAATGATGAATAGGTGGAGCACAAAAGATTGTTAAGGTAGTAAAAATGCTCAGTATGACCCCATAATGATGCATACATGTTATACATTTGTCCAAACCCATTGTATATACAACACTAAGAGTGAACTGTAATATAGATTATGGACTTTCGGTGATTAGGATGTGCTGATGTAGTTTCATTAATTGTAATAAATGTGCCATTCCGTTGGGGGATGTTGATAATGGGGTGGCTATGCATGTAGGTAGGGGTAGGGAATATATGGGAAATCTCTGTACTTTTCTCTTCAATTTTGCTGTGATCTTTAAATTGCCCTACAAAAATAAAATCTCAATAAAAATATTAAAATTTTAAAAATATAACTGAGATGCCTGGGTGGCACAGTCTGTTAAACATCCATCTCCTGGTTTTAGCTCAGGTTATGATCTCAGAGTTGTGAGATCAAGCCCCCTGTTAGGCTCTGTGCTCAACGTGGAGTCTGCCTAAGATTCTCCCTCTCCCTTTGCCTCTCCCGCTTGTGTTCTCTCTCTCTCAAATTAATAAATAAATATTTTAAAAATATAACAGATGATTTGAAAAAAGTAATAAAATACTGTGTGGAAGGGGTTATGGAGGGTGGTTGGGTTATGGACATTGGGGACGGTATGTGATATGGTGAGTACTATGAAGTGTGTAAGCCTGATGATTCACAGACCTGTATGCCTGGGACAAATAATACATTGTATGTTAATAAAAACAATTAATTAAAAAAAATACTGTGTGTATCCAGTAAAATATATAACAAAAATTGCACAAAAGATGAGGGTGGAAATGAAAGTATAGTGGTAGAAGGTTCTTACACATTATATGTGAAGTAAAAATTTTAAAGTACAGTGACAAATTTGAGATGTAAATTATAAACCTGAGAGTAACCCCAAAAGAGATATAGTTAAGAAAACAAAAATAGGGGCTGCCTGGGTGGCTCAGTGAGTTAAGCCTCTGTCTTCAGCTCAGGTCATGATCTCAGGGTTCTGGGATCGAGTCCCGCATCGGGCTCTCTGCTAGGCAGGGAGCCTGCTTCCTTCTCCCTCTCTCTCTCTCTCTCTCCCTCTCTGCCTACTTGTGATCTCTCTCTGTCAAATAGATAAAATCTTTAAAAAAAAAAAAAAAAGAAAGCAAAAATAGAATCCTAAAACCTGTCCAACTAATCAAAAAGAGAGCAGAAAGAAAAGAATAAAAAACAAATGGGGCAAATAGAAAACATACAGCAACCATAGCGATAATTACATTAAATGTAAATCATGTAAACATTCCAATTAAAATGCAGAGATTGTCAAATTGGGGGGGAAAAAAAGGAAGATTCAACTATGCATAAGAAGTCCATTTATGTATTTATTTATCCTTTAAATGTAAAGACAGATGGGTTAAAAGTAGAAGGAAAAAAAACACTATGCAACACTAAGCATAAAAAGCTAGAGTGGTTATATTAATATTAAACAAAGTAGATTTTAGAACAGATTTTCCTAATGACAGATGGGTTAAATCATCAGGAAGACATAATCTTAAATGTGTATACTCCTAATAACAAAACTTAAAATCTAAGAAGTAAAAATTGATAGAATTGAAAGCAGCACAAATCCATGATTATAAGGCCTTCAGCACTCTTCTCTTAATTTATAAATAGACAAAAAAAAAAAAAAAATCAGTAATACAAAAGACATAAACAACATAATCAGCCAAACTGACCTGACATTTATAGATGACTATATTGAATAAGTGAGCAGTAGTCTATAAATGAATACATATTCTCACCAAGAACTCAGAGCATTTACCAACCGATCATTAAAAATATAAGAACTGCAATCATATAGAATATGTTCTCTAGCACCACAAAACTAAATTAGAAGTAAGAGAAAAATATCTGTGGAAAAAAACACCTACTTAGTAGGTTTATTTAGAATTGTAAATAAAGGGGCGCCTGGGTGGCTCAGTGGGTTAAGCCGCTGCCTTCGGCTCGGGTCATGATCTCAGAGTCCTGGGATCAAGCCCCGCATCGGGCTCTCTGCTCAGCGGGGAGCCTGCTTCCTCCTCTCTCTCTGCCTGCCTCTCTGCCTGCTTGTGATCTCTCTGTCAAATAAATAAATAAAATCTTTAAAAAAAAAAAAAAGAATTGTAAATAAATCTTGGGTCAGAGAAGAAATCACAAAAAAAATTAGGAAAAAAAAAAAACCTAACATCAAAATCTGTGTGATACAGATAAAGTAGTGCTTACAGGGAAATGTATAACTTTCAATGGCTGTCTGAGAAGGGGCGGGGTGGGGGGAAGGTCCAAACTCAATTATCTAAGCTTAAACCTGAAGAAATTAGAAAAAAGGCAAATTAAATCCAAAGTGAAACAAAGGAAATAAAGATAAAAGCAGAAATCAACCTAGTAGAAAATAGAAAAACTTTACAGAAAATGGAAAAGACAAAGTTGTTTTTTAGAGATAATAAAACTTATAAACCTCTGCCTACACTGATCATAAAAGAGAAACAAAGTATGAAAATCAGAAAGGAAGAGACATCACTACAGATCCTGCAGACATTTTCTTAAAGAGAATATTTTGAGCAGTATGCCAATAAATTCAAAAACTTGAATGGAATGGACAAATTTCTTGAGAAATACTAATTACCAATTCAAAAAGCAAGAGAAAGTCTGAATAACCCCATATTTATTTTAAGAATTAAATGTGTAGGGACACCTGGGTGGTTCAATCAGCTAAGTCTCTGACTCTTGATTTCAGCTCAGGTCATGATCTCAGGGGCATGAGATCTAGCCTTGCGTGGGGCGGCGCCACACTTCATGTGGAGCCTTCTTCGGATTCTCTCTCCTCCCGCTGCCCCTTCCCTCACCCCCACTCCTCTTCCCTCTCTGGCTCTCTAAAATAATTTTTTTTTAATTAAAAAAAGAATTAAATATGTAAGTGAAACCCTTTCCAGAAATAAGATGCAAGGTCCAGAAGTCCTCACTGGTAGAGTCTATCAAAAATTTAAGGAAGAAGTAATACCAGTAATTCCCAGCTCATTTTATAAGGCTAGCATTACCCTGATATCAAAACCAAAGCCATTATAAAAAATAAAATTACAGACTAATATCCAACCTGCATGCACAAAAAGCCTTAGCAAATTTAGCAAATCAAATCCAGCAATATATAAAAAGGGTCTTATACAATGACCAAGTGAATTTTACCCCAAGAATGTGAGTTTAGGTCCACAACCAAAACCCAATCATTGTAATTCACCATATCAACAGGATATAGGAGGAAAATCTTATGATCCTACCAAGAGATGCAATAAAATTTAAAAGAGAAAATTCAATATCCACTCCTTATAAAAACATTCAGCAACCTAGGAATAAAAAAAAAAAATTTCTTAACCTGATAAAAGACATATGCAAAAGACTGATAACAGGGGTGCCTGGGTGGCTCAGTGGGTTAAAGCCTCTGCCTTCAGCTCAGGTCACGATCCCGGGGTCCTGGGATCGAGCCCCGCATCAGGCTCTCTGCTCCACAGGGAGCCTGCTTCCTCCTCTCTCTCTGCCTGCCTCTCTGCCTAGTTGTGATTTCTCTCTGTCAAATAAATAAAATACTTAAAAAAAAAAAAAGACTGATAACAAATATCATATTTAATGGTGAAAGAGTGAATGAATGCTTTCCCCCCAAGATGTGAACAAGGCAAGGATATCCACTGTCAATACTCTAATTCAACCTTGTACTATATATCCTCGCCACTGCAATAAGGCAAGAAAATACATTAAAAGCCAAACATTATAAAAGAAGTAAAATGTTTACTAGAGAATGTAAATGTACAATTCTGTGTACTTACAAAGTCCCACAATATTCCCAACATCAACTAGAACCAAAAAGTCATTTAGCAAAGTTGCAGTTTACATGGTCAATACACAAAAAAGAACTCTATTTCTATAATAAAAACACATAACTGGAAAAGAAAATTCAAAGGCGAATCATACAGTATTTGTTCTTTTGTGTCTGTCTTATTTCTCTTAGAATGATCTCTTCAGGGTTCATCTACATGGCAGCACATATCAGAATTTCCCTCCTTTTTAAGGTTAAATATTCCATAGTATGTATATACCACATTTGTTTATCCATTCATCTCTCAAAGGACACTTAGGTTGTTTCTACTATTTGGCTATTATGAATAATGCTGCTATGAATATTGGTATACAAGTATATGTTTCAGTATCTGCTCTCAATTCTTTTGGATACATACCAAGAAATGAAATTGTTGGAACATATGGTAATTCCATTTAAGTTTTTGAAGAACTGGGAACAAGGTTTTTCAGTTAAAAAAATAAAAAGTGAGAAACTTAGAATGAACCCTCTGGTGTTGAAATGGAATTGGATGTATGGATAGAAACACATAATTTTCAACATACAGATAGAAAAAGTATAAATATAAATACATATGAGTGTATATTTGCACATACACACACACATAATTCCTAGCTCTGTCTGCTGAAAGGGCCGTGAACAGCAATCCCAACAGCAATGAACAAAACTAACACTCAAAACCTGGCTTCTAAATATGCCAAAACCTGGCTTCTAAATATGCCAAAAGGAACCAGGGCTCCCTAGAAAAATGGCTGAATCCAGTCCTGGGGCAGAGAAAAGATAATATAAGCCTGGAACATCTTGTGCCAGAAAGTAAGGAAATGCTCCAAGAATGAAGACATGTGTCAGAAATACACTGACAACTTAAGTAAACTCCTACTTGAATATCTAAATAAATCATATAATGGATTATCACCCACTGAATAAAATGGGAAATCATGAGTCCATAAAAGTATAAAATGAATAAACTGAATGTTTAGTGAGGAAATGTTATTTATAAAGTTCCAGAGTTTCTCTCCACAATTATTAATTACTCTCCTCTTTAATTATAAAAGGAAAAAAATAACTTTACAGTGATGCCTTCCAGTCATCGCATTAATCAAATTATCAAGGTAATCATCATTAATATAACAAAATGAAACTATTTGCCACCTCACAGAATGCAGTTGGTAGAATCGCAGAATGGCAAGCATTGCTTCTGTGACATTCCTCCCAAAGATATATAACCTTCACCTAATTACGATAAAACCCAAAATTGAGACACATTCTACAAAGGCTATGATCTTCTTACGTATCAAGGTCATGAAGTCAAGGAAAGACTCAGGAACTGTTCCAGACTGAAGATAGCAAAATGACCATTAATGCAACACATGATTCTGAACTGCTTATAAAAGCTTTACTAAGATAACTGACAAAATCTGACCTGGTTCTGAGTATTAGATAACAGAAATGACTTAGTTTTAATTTCCTGATTTTTATGGTTTTACTGTAGTTATACAGAAGAATGTCTTCACTTATAAGAAAAAGAGAAATAAGTATTCCAGAGTGATGGAATATCAGGTCATCACTTTACTCTCAAATAGTTCCAGGGGAAAAAAGATCTATTTGTATTGTACTTCCAATTTTTGGATAATATTGTGGCTATGTTGAATCTTAAAAAAGCTAAAATAAACAAACAAATAAATCAACTGGCCAGAAAATATGTCAATTAACAAAGCAATGTTCTAAAGTAATCTTTCTATACCCACTATCCCTGAGTGAAAAATTTCTGTATGGCAATTGTCGACCCTATTGTCACTAAATACATACACATGTAGGCTGGATTGGTGTAGATATTTCATTAGGTATTTATACATATCAAGAAAAATAACTGTCCATCCTTCTAAAACATTCATGAAGTTCACACAACATGATAAAAAAGATTTGAAATTTTTGAGATTTTTCCTTTGTATTTCCACTGCAGAGGTCACTATTGGGTTTTCTATAAATGTTCAAAAAAAAATCACAATTATTGGAGCTGAAGGAAATTCATTCAAGCAATTACTAATCGATTCTACAATCCTGTCCTTAGGTAAATTTGCAGATAAAGCAAGAAATTCAAATTAACCCCACTAACTTCTGACCTCACTTACCAAGATTAAAATAGCATAGGACAAGGGTTAGTAAACAATCTCTGAAGGGTCAGAGATTAAATATTTTAGGTTTTGTGAGCCATATGATCACTGTCAAACTTCTCAGCTCTAACACTGCACCAAAAAAAGCAGCCACAGACAATATGTAAATGAATGTAAACTATGTTCCCCAAAATTAATAAAAAAACAAGCAGCAGGCAATATTCAGCCTATGATTATAGTTTGCCAATTCCTGCAAAAATTTGATGCAAATTTGATGCAAAAAGTTACATCAAAAAAGTATGCATCAGGGGCGCCTGGGTGGCTCAGTGGTTTGGGCCGCTGCCTTTGGCTCAGGTAGTGATCTCGGGGTCCTGGGATCGGGCCCGTGTCGGGCTCCTTGCTCAGTGGGGAGCCTGCTTCTCTCTCTGCCTCTGCCTGCCTCTCTGCCTGCTTGTGCTCTCTCTCTGTCAAATGAATAAATAAATAAATAAATAAAATCTTTAAAAAAAAAAAAAAAGTATGCATCAAAACAGACCAGTTATGATTTGGATTTTTAAAAGCCTTTTCTATGGGCGCCTGGGTGGCTCAGTGGTTAAAGCCTCTGCCTTAGGCTCAGGTCATGATCTCAGGGTCCTGGGATTGAGTCCCGCATCGGGCTCTCTGCTCAGCAGGGAGCCTGCCAGTCCTCCTGTCTCTCTCTGCCTGCCTCTCTGCCTACTTGTGATCTGTCAAATAAAAAAAAAAAAACAAAAACAAAAAAAAAACAAAAGCCTTTTCTATGACCATGATATATTAGGTAAAAAGTAAAAGCTATATATATACACACTATAACCCAAATTTTTAACAAAAATTAAAAATGCAGTATATGCACAATACATATTATATATATATACATATATATATATATATATATTTTTTTTTTTTAAGATTTTACTTATTTGACAGTGAGAGACACAGCGAGACAGGGAACACAAGCAGGGGGGAGTGGAGGAGGGAGAAGCAGGCTTCCTGCTGAGTAGGGAGCCTGATGTAGGGCTCGATCCCAGGACTCTGGAATCATGACCTGAGCCAAAGGCAGACGGTTAACGACTGTGCCACCCAGGCACTCCTATATATATGTTTTATACATATATGTTATACAACAAAAATAGCCACAAATTCTTCCCATCTCTATATGTAAGACCCTTTGCAATGTCACTTTGTAGGTCTTCCCACCAAGAAGTGAACCCTACCACTTGAATCTGGGTTTGGCCATGTGACTTGCTTTGGTGACTAAGACATTAGCGAATGTGACACAATCAGAGGCTCAAATGGTATTTGCACATTGGGGTTTGCTCTCCTGCTGCTACCTGAACCCTCAGTCATGACAGATAAGATAGATAGATAGATATCTATATATAGATATGTCAGGATTAGATAATGAGAAATACCCACTAGTCCCGGCCAATTGCCAACCAAGCCCATGAAACACTGCCACTATGTTGTCCTGCAGCTGACCTGCAGCTGACCATAGAAACATAAGTGGCCCAGCTGAGATCAGCAGAAGAAATGCCCAGCTGAGCCCAACCTAAATTGCTGATCCCCAGAATAGTAAGCTAAATAAATGGTTGGTTTCTTACATAGTAATGGGTAACTAATTGTGTGTGTGTGTGTGTGTGTGTGTGTGTGTGTGTGTGTGTGTGTTAAGAACAGTGGATAGCAGGGGCGCCTGGGTGGCTCAGTGGGTTAAAGTCTCTGCCTTCGGCTCAGGTCATGGTCTCAGGGTCCTGAGATCGAGCCCCACATCAGGCTCTCTGCTCATCAGGGAGCCTGCTTCCCCCTCTCTCTGCCTGCCTCTAGGCCTTCTTGTGATCTCTGTCTGTCAAATAAATAAATAAAATCTTTAAAAAAAAAAACAAAACAGTGGATAGCAAGCAAAATATCAGGGTTGATACTAAGGAAAATAGTTGAATTAAAGATTAATATTAATAACATAAGTACACATTTTGGTGTTTTCCAAATTTTCACTAAGAAATAGATAATGCCTTTGCATCCAAAAAAATTCAATGTCAGGGTCGCCTAGGTGGCTCAGTCAGTTGAACATCCAACTCCTGACTTCAGCTCAGGTCATGATCATCTTGGTGTTGTGGGATCAAGCCCTGCATCAGGCTCTATGCTGGGTGTGGAGCCTGCTTGGGATTCCCTCTCTGTACCCCCCACCTGCATGTGCTCTCTCTCTAGGGGGGGAAAAAAAAAAAAAAAAACCTCAACGCCATTTAAAAAACACATAATATAATTCAATTATCAAAAAAGTATTTTTCATGGGGCGCCTGGGTGGCTCAGTGGGTTAAGCCTCTGCCTTGGCTCAGGTCATGATCCCAGAGTCCTGGGATCGAGCCCCGCATTGGGCTCTCTGCTCCACAGGGAGCTTGCTTCCTCCTCTCTCTCTGCTTGCCTCTCTGCCTGCTTGTGATTTCTGTCTGTCAAGCAAATAAATAAAATTTAAAAATTTAAAAAAAAATTAAAAAAAATAAAAGTATTTTTCAGTATTTTAGTGAAATACTGAGAGTATAAAAATATGGACATCCCTGACCCGATGCATTTGAAAGAGCTGAAAGATTTTACATTCTAGCTAAGTTTGAGCATAGTTACAGTTACATAGAAAACTAAACAGCAGTGCCTGGATGGCTCATTTAGTTGAGCTTAGGACTCCTGACTTCGGCTCAGGTCATAATCTCAGGGTCCTGAGACTGTGCCCCGAGGTGGCAGGCTCTTCACTCAGCACGGAGTTCGCTTAAGTTATTCTCTCTCCTTCTGCCCCTTCCCCGACACACATGTGTGCTCTCTCGCTCTCTAAAATAAATAAAAGAGGGGCACCTGGGTGGCCAGTCGGTTAAGCATCTGCCTTTGACTTCAGTCATGATCCCAGCATTCTGGGATCAAGGCCCACACTGGGCTCCTTGCTCAGCGGGAAGCCTGCTTTTCCCTCTCCCTCTGCCCCTCCCCCCTGCTTATGCTCTCTCTTTCTCTCTCTCTGTCAAATAAAGAAATAAGATCTTTAAAAAAATAAAAATAAAACAAAAAAAGAAAATCTAAAAAAAAGAAAGAAAACTGAACAAATGAATAAAACCTGGTTTGGGGAAAGAACATAATCATAGTAGACTATTTGGCTCTGTTTTTAATGATATTTATGTAATTACAATAATGTAAACACCAAATGTTATGAGATTTAAGGTAGAGAAGTAATGGGACAATTAGAAAGGATACTGTGGGGGGGAGGTGCACCTGGGTGGCTCAGTCATTAAGCATCCGCCTTTGGCTCAGGTCATGATCCCAGGGTCCTGGGATTGAGCCCCAGATTGGGCTCCCTGCTCAACAGAAAGCCTGCTTCTCCTTCTCCCACTACCCCTGCTCGTGTTCGCTCTCTCACTGTGTCTCTCTCTGTCAAGTAAATAAATAAAATCTTAAAAAAAAAAAAGAAAGAAAGAAAGAAAGAAAGAAAGGATACTAGGAAGGTATCTAAAACCAAAAATTCAAGAGCAAAGCAGTATGTATATGTTATTCTTGAATAAATACCAAAATACCTAAGTAAAGTGATTAAAAATTATTGACTTTAGATAATAGAAACTAGAGGATGGAACTAGGGCAAAAGTCTACTGATTTTTGTTCAAAGTCACGTAGAACTCTTTGATTCTGACTATATATACTTTGAAAATAATAAAAATTTAAAGAGATAAACAGTCTAGGAACCAATCCAAATCTATATAAGCACTCAGTGTATGAAAATAACAAAACTTCAAATCAGGAAAAATTATTCTTTAATTGACACTGGGATGACTGATCATCTACTTGGGAAGGTGTACAATTAGACCCTGAACTCATACATATACTAAAATAAATCCTATAAATAAAAGGGGTAAGTGTTTAAAAAAAAAAAATTTAACTATATTGAACTATGAAAAATAACTGTTGCAAATTTCTACAAAAGGATCCAGAAAGATTCTCATGAAAGTGCTCATCTTGTTTACTTCTGGGAAGAAGTAAGGGAGGTGTGAATAATGTTTAAAGGAGAATATTTTAATTTTTACTCTGCAATGGTTTAAAACACTATTAAAGGTTTTTCGAATAATGTATATTACTCATAATTTTTAAATTTTAGTTTATAACTCTTTAGTAGATAAAATACACAAAATGTTTAAGATAATTTAGTTTACTTTAGTTTTACTTTAGTTACTTTAGTAACTACAGATTAACTACTTAAAAGTAATATTAAAAACATAAATAAAATAAAATAAAATAAAAGTAGTTATTTAATGCCAGACATACTGAATAATAAAATCCATTTTCTCTTGCATAGTGATTTGGTTTTTTCCTCACTGGCCAACAAGAAAAAAAAAATTTCCCAGCCATTCCTTTTCTCTCCTTTCTCCCCATTTATAATCCATGAATCTATATGCACTCAATTATAGAGCTAGGCTCAAATCGTGGTTCCACCATTTACTTGTAGTAGGATCATAGTCAAATAATTTAATATCTTTGGGCTTCAATTTTCTTACCTGTAAAATGAGTCTAAAGTCTACTCAAAGGGCACCTGGGTGGCTCAGTGGGTTAAAGCCTCTGCTTTCGGCTCAGGTCATGATCCCAGGGTCCTGGGATCGAGCCCCACATCAGGCTCTCTGCTCAGCGGGGAGCCTGCTTCCTCCTCTCTCTCTGCCTGCCTCTCTGCCTACTTGCGATCTCTGTCAAATAAATAAATAAAATCTTTAAAAAAAATAAAAATAAATAAAGTCTACTCAATTTTCTTCACAGTGTTGATACAACAAATAAGAAAACATAGGGGTGCCTGGGTGGCTCAGTGGGTTAAAGCCTCTGCCTTCAGCTCAGGTCATGATCTCAGGGTCCTGGGATCAAGCCCCACATCGGGCTCTCTGCTCAGCAGGGAGTCTGCTTCCCTCTCTCTCTCTCTGCCTGCCTCTCTGCCTACTTGTGATCTCTCTCTCTCTGTCAAATAAATAAAATCTTTAAAAAAAAAAAAAAAGAAAACATATAAATTGTCTGGCACAAGTATATAATCTAAAAAACTATCATCCTATCTTTATTAACCCTTTAAGAAATATAGGTTACTGTTAAAGTGTCTGGAATGTAACAGGCTTCAAAAATTTTCCTGACTTGGGGTGCCCGGGTGGCTCAGTCCATGAAAGCCTCTGCCTTCGGCTCGGGTCATGATCCCAGGGTCCTGGGATCGAGCCACATCGGGAGCCTGCTTCCTCCTCTCTCTCTCTCTGCCTACCTCTCTGCCTACCTGTGATCTCGGTCTGTCAAATAAATAAATAAAAATCTTTAAAAAAAATTTTCCTGCCTTGAATAAACTATACTTCAATTGGCTGGTAATATTATCTAATAACTTGTTCCTATAGCAGCTACAGAAATCAAAAGGTGTTTCTAATCTTCTTTATATTAAGCACCAATTTGCCGCTTACCCTCTGAAATCATTGTTTGATATTTTGTGTGTCACTACATAAAAAACTGCCTCCAAAATGTACTGCAAAAGAAAAAAAATTTTAAACCTGCTTTAAGTCTTCTCTATTTCACAGTACTATTACACCTCCTTTAGTATATGGATATGAGTAAAAGTTGTAAGCTACAATAGGAAATCCTGCATTTTTCTCAACTGGCCATTTTTTCATTCAATTTTTAAATATGTCCGTACCTACTAGGTGCAGGTCCTATGCCAGATGCTGGTTATTAAAAAGGCAGCAAGAGACACACGTAACACTTGTCCTTATGGACAGCCTGACAAAGAGGCAAACAAAACAATTAAATCTACAAATAAGTATATAATTATAAAATTTGGTAAGCATTGTAAAGAAAAGAGCAGGATGCTGAGAGAAAGACTAAAAGAGGAATGAATCTTAAATTAATTATCTATATAGTACTGAATATAATATGGCCTGTAAAAGTACAAAAAAGAACTTTCACCCAAGGTCATCTGGAAGAGTTTATTCACAGACAGAATAGTGAGGTGATTGAGAGAATCAATTCTAGGGCCAGACTGCCTGGGTTTTAAACTAGCCTCTACTCATCAGCTGTGACATGAACAAGCCACTTAAATTCTTGTGCCTCAATTTCCACATATGTCATTGAGGGAAATATTTATACCTTTCTAAAGGGCTATTATAAGGAATGAATTAAATTCCTTCATTTTATTTGGAAAACTGTCAAATCCACAGAAAAGTTAAAAGAACTTGCAATAGGTGTTAACTCATAAGAACCTGTTTCTACCAGATGAACTAATATTTCTAGAATGTTTAGAAGAGTTTCTGACACACAGTAAGCATCATATCACTATGTAAACGGTAATACTAAATAAAAGTAAATTAAACTGTTAGAAAATGACTTGTAAAATAATTTCAGAGAAAACTATTCATTTTCTCTTGAGATCCTAGAGAACATCTTAAATATTGATGGGAGGGAGAGGAAGAAAGGGGAAGAGAGAGAGGAAAAGACAGAAAAGAAAGAAAAGACAGGGGCATGTAAGAAGAAGAAAAAGGAGAAAAACCCCAAGGTTTGCCCAACATCAACACTTTATCGAAGGTCAACAGCGCACTCTACTGGACCCATATCTCTTCTACACACTAGGCAAAAATAACAAATGCTACTGCTGTACTAAATCAAAAAATGCTTTTAGAAAAGTATACAGTTGATGTTAGCATTGATTTAATGAATAAATAAAAATCAGGTATAAGCACAAGAATGAGTCTATAGCAATACCTCAGCTATTGTGAAGATTTAATAAAAGAGTAATGAGAACGGAAATAAATTCTGGAGAAAATGATTATGCATGGTGGAACAAAGTAAAATCAGAATGGTAATATTATTAAAAAAATAATGTTTCTCTTTAACTATATTTCGATCTGGAGACTAATGCCTTAGTAGACCTTTAATGTTTGAATTATCAGTAAAAAAGAGAATCTAAAATGTAAGGAAAGAGAATAGCAGTGGACAATGGAAGATAATTATGTAAGGAGGAGGTATTGACACGATTTTCTGACTTGAAGAGACAACAAGGACACTTGAGATGGTAGGATGGTAAAAAGACAGCTATCCAATCTCCTCCAATCGACAGGCTGGAAACTAAATTATTTCAATGGAAACTATGAAAATTATAAAGAAAAACTTAAACTTTAAACTTAAAAAGTTTAATGTTGAATTCAGAGGAAAAGAGAAATCATTATTTTTTATCATTGCCTTTATGAAGGAAAGTTTTTCAAAAGAAAGAAAAACTATGGATTTTAAATGTATAAAGACTGCAACATATACATTTTTGTAGGGGTAAGAGAACTAAACCATTAATTTATGAATCCAAATAACTATTCCCCCAAAAATAAATTCTGTCTTCCCCTAAATCATCTTATAAGAACCAAAACAGAGGGGTGACAGGATGGCTCAGTGTGTTAAGAGGCTGCCTTCAGCTCAAGTCATGATCCCAGGGACCTGAGATCAAGCCCTGAATCAGGCTTCCTGCTCAGCAGGGACCTGTTTTTCTGTCTTTCTGCTTGCGCTACCCACCCGCTCGCCCCCACTGCTGTGCTCACTCTCTCTCTCTACCTGTGTCAACTAAACAGATAGGATCTTAAAAAAAAAAAAAAAAAAAAAAAAAAAAGAACCAAAATAGAAAAAGCATCCTTAGAATTTAGAAGTGTTAGAGCTAAAAGCAATATAAGGTATATTAAATCTAGTCCCACCTTCTTTTCCCTCCAATTTGAAGGAACAGGTCCTGAAAAAAATGTTAATTGCCCAAGTCTCTCAATTTATCTTATTCAAGATGTTTATTTTATCTTGATTAAAATGTGATCTATCGATCTACCAAATGTGATGCATGCGATAAATCAACTAAGAAAAGATCTAAAATATGGACTGCACTTTAAACATTACTTAATCTAAGGTTTTGGTGATAAACTAATTTCAGAAGCTGCTATATAATATTAAATCTTACAAAACTATATATTTTCCTTCCACTTCCTTATGAAATCAGATATTCCAAAATTGACAGAAAACACTTTTGTGATTTATATAAGCCACTCAGGGGGCACCTGGGTGGCTCAATGGCTTAAGCCTCTGCCTTCAGCTCAGGTCATGGTCTCAGGGTCCTGGGATCAAGCCCCACATCGGGCTCTCTGCTCAGCGGGGAGCCTGCCTCCCCCTCTCTCCCTGCCTCTCTGCCTACTTGTGATCTCTCTCTCTCTCTGTGTCAAATAAATAAATAAAAATCTTAAAAAAAAAAAAAATTCTCTATATAAGCCACTCAGCAAATATTAAGAAGTGTTATACAATGGGGAAAGAACAGCAATATGCAAAAGAAAAAACTTAACCATCATCATATACTCCACTCAAATATTAACTTAAAATAGATTAAAGACTTGAACATAAGACCCAAAATCATAAAACTCTTAGAAGAAAACAAAGGTGGTAAGTTCCTATGTCAGGTCTTGGCAATGATTTTTTAAGACTGACCAAAATCAAAAACAACAAGCCAAAAATAAACAAGTGTGACTATATCAAACTAAAAGAATTCTGCCAGTAAAGGAAACCATCAGCAAAATAAAAAAGCAACCTACTGAATAGGAAGAATCATTTGCAAATCCTATGTCTGATAAGGGACTAGTATCCAAAATATATAAAGAACTCATATAACTCAATAGCAGAAAAACCAACCAATCCAATTTAAAAACAGGCAGAAGAGGGACACCTGGCTGGCCCAGTCAGCAGACAACCCAACTCTTGATCCCAGGGTCATGAGTTCAAACCCCACATTGGCCATGGAGCCTGTTTAATAAATAAAATAAAAACGAGAAGATCTAAATAGACATTTTTCTAAAGAAGACATACAGATGGCCAAAAGGTATATAAAGATACTCAACATCATTTATCATCAGGTAAATGCAAATCAAAACCACAATGAGCTCTCATCTCACAAGCTGTTAGAATGACTATTATCAAAAAGATAAGAAATAACACATTTTGGTGAGGATGTACGGCAAAGGGAACCCTTGTGCACTGTTGGTGGGAATGTAAATCAGCAGCCACTATAGAAAATGGTATGGATGTTACTAAAAAATTAAAAATATAACCACCATATATGATCCAGCAATTCCATGTACGGGCATTGATCCAAAGAAAATAAAAACACTCAAAAAGAAATATGGGGGAGTCTAGGTAACTCAGTCAGTTAAGCATCTGACTCTTGATTTCACCTCAAGTCATGATCTCAGGGTCATGAGATTGAGTCCCACATTGGGCTCTGTGCTGGGCATGAAGCCTGCTTAGGATTCTCTTTCTCCCTCTCCCTCTGAAAAAAAAAAAAAAAAAAAGATTATGTACCCCTGTGTTCACTGCAGCATTATTTACAATAGCTGAGTTACAGAGGGGTGCCTGGGTGGTTCGGTCAGTTAAGCATCTGACTTTGGCTTAGGTCATGATGCCAGGGTCCTGGGATGAGGCTTGCTTGCATCAGGCTCTATGCTCAGCGGGGAGATGGCTTGTCCCTCTCTCCCTCCCCCTGCTCATACTCTCTTTCCCTCTCAAATAATAAAATAATATAAAATAAAATAATAGCTGAGATACGGAAATAACCTCAGTGACAAATGGATAAAAAAAAAAGTTTATATACACAATGGAATAATTATTCAGTCATAAATAAGAATGAAATCTTGACATTTGCAACAATGTGAAAAAAAGACTTCAAAGACATTATGGTAAGTGAGTAAGTCTGACAGAGAAAGATAAATATAGCATGATCTTGCTTATACGTAAAACCTAAAAAAAAACAAAAACAAAAACGTGTACACAAAAAAAGTTCATAGAGAACAGATTGGTGGTTGCCAGAGGCAGGGAGGGTGAGGTGGGAGAAGTGGGTGAAGGGAGTGAAAGGCACAAACTTTCAGTTATAAAGTAAGTCATAAAGATGTAATGTACGCATGGTGACCATAGTTAACATTATATTTTATATTTGAAAGTTGCTAAGAGAGTAAATCTTGAAAGTTCTCATCATAAAAAAAGAAGTTTGTAACTATAAAAGGTGATCATTTCAAAATGTATGCAAATAACAAATCATTATGTTATACACTTGAAAATGTAAATTACACCTCTATCCAAAAGGAAAAAAAGAGAGAGCAAAGGGAGAAACGTTATACCAGTAGCAAAGTAAGTTTCTAAACAATACCTCTACACTCAAAGATTCCTTTCTTTAAATAAATACCTCTACTCATATCCCCATTATTCTTTCTTACATCGATGGAAATGATCAGTCCTCATTCTTTGCAAAACTAGAGATATTATCTGGTGCTAAATAAACGTCCACGAGATTTACACTAAAAATGCTACCATTCACTTTTAAAATTAAGATGACAGTCAAAACACACAAATCTACACTGGGGCACCTGGGTGCTCACTCAGTTAAGTGTCCAACTCTCAGTTTTGAGTCAGGTCATGATCTCAGAGTTCGTGAGATCCAGTTCCGCATCAGGCTCCATGCTCAGCTTAGAGTCTGCTTGGGATTCTCTCCCTATGCCCCCTACCCGTGCCCCTGCTCTCACAAGCATGCTCTCTCTCTAAAATAAATAAATAAAATCTCTAAAACACATACACAAATCTATAGGTTAACAATTTACCAAAATTTACCAATTTACCAAAAAATGAAAATATTAACTACAATCTTACATTTTGTACTAATAATGTTTCTATTGTAACTGGTTATTCTAATTTTGTATGGAAGAAAAAAATAACATTGAAAATATAGATCATGTTACCTAAGTATTTGTGAGTTTTTCCCTAACCATTCAGAAAGTACTTAAAATTTTATATTCATGTTTTTGACTATAGACTACAAAAAAAAGAACAATTATTAGAGCTCAATCACATGGTTTTTCTATCATTGCAGTACTTTATATATGTTGAATTAGTAAGGCATATACCACTTACATCTTTTTACAAACAAAAGTTCTATTTCACACTACTGAAATGTTATTTGAGTTACTAGGTTGAATTGATAAATTTAGTTTAACAGTCTTCAAACTTAAAATAAATTATCAGAAACTCATACTTTTAATATTATAAATAATAAATCACCCACCTATAACAAATATTGTATTTCTACAGCAATATAGTTATACCACCAATAGCCAAGGAAACAAAACATAAATTCTGGTTTAAAAATATAACTGATAAAAAAAGATATGGATATACAAGTATAAATACAATTACACCTTACCAAGAAGAGGACCATAATAAATGATTAACGTAGTATATAACCAGAAGGAGAAATCAATCAAAGCACTTGGCTTAAAATTAAGGTACCTAGCCAGGAACTCTGCTTATAATTGGTCTAGACTCTAAAGCAGGTGTAGCCATAGACATCCTTAACAGATATTAAAAGAACTTGTTACTTAATTATAAACCTAATTCCTCAAAATTAGTATCAATCAATAATATATAATACATTTTAGCAGCATTCAAAGATAACTACATATACTAATTAATATTATTAATTAATATTATATATTTATTACCAACATCCAACTATTTAACCATTTGCTGCTACTGCTATCACTACTGTTGCTACTTCTACTACCACTTACCACTTAATAAGCCCTAAAATATGCCAAATGTATTTAATCACTTTATAAATATTATAAATATTTATAAATATTTTTAGGTACTATTACTATCCCCATTTAAAAAACAGGGAAATTGAAGTAGCAATAGTTTAAAAACTTCATCAAGGTTACACAGGTAGTAAGAAGCAGAGCTGTGATTAAAACCCAGGCAGTCTGATTTAAGTTCATTCTCTTAACCAATTAAAACAAAACAAAATTTAAAAATCCACTTCTCTAGGTGCACCTGGGTGGCTCAGTCAGTTAAGTGTCTCTTTATTTTGGCTCAGGTCATAATACCACAGTCATGAGATCAAGTCCCAGGTTGGGTCCCACACTGGGCATGAAGCCTGCTTAAGATTGTCTCTCCCGGGGCGCCTGGGTGGCTCAGTGGGTTAAGGCCTCTGCCTTCGGCTCGGGTCATGATCTCAGGGTGCTGGGATCGAGCCCCACTTCGGCTCTCTGCTGAGCGGGGAGCCTGTTTCCTCCTCTCTCTCTCTCTGCCTACCTCTCTGCCTGCTTGTGATTTCTCTCTCTGTGTGTCAAATAAATAAAATCTTTAAAAAAAAAAAAAATTGTCTCTCCCTCTTCCCCCATCTCTCCCGCTACACACTGGCTTGCATGCATGCTCTCTCTCTCTCCATGTATGTATGTATGTATGTATGTGTGTGTGTGTGTGTATGTGTATATATAAAATTAATTAATTTTATTTGGTCTCCGCTTATTTTTTTAAAAAATCCACATCTCTTGTTTTAGCTATTATTAATCACATCTTATCCTATGCTTGATTTCTTTATTCTTGAGGCTTCTACATATTTCTTCCCTTTATTATGAGAATCCTGGTATGAGAATCCTGCTTTGACGACTCCAGGATTTCTAAGAGGCATTTTAGAGAGAATGTATAATAAAGTGATTAAAGCATTTGCCAGAGCATCATACTGCTTACACAGGATTTAGCTCTAATATTTGCCAGATTTGTGACCTTAACCAAATTACTTACTTCTCAGAGTATTCTTATCTGTAAAATAAGAATAACAATATTACCTGCCTATGCCATTGTAAGAATTCAAGAATATTCAACTAACAAATATTTATTGGGCAACTAATACACACTATATGCTATTTTAGGTACTAGAGATACACATGAAAAAGACTGACATTATATTCTAACAGAGCAGATCGATAATAAACAGGTAGATAAAGAAATTCAAATACTAAGAGCTATGAAAATAAGGCAATGTTAAAGAAAATGAGGGAGAAAACATAGGCAGAGGCAAATACATAGCATATATTATTATTGACAATAGTAAAAGCTCCTGAGATGACTTCAACTATATGCCTTCTGTGAAGATAACCAACAACTTTCCCCCCACTTAGCATTTTTAAGAACTTAAACGAAGACTATTCAAGGGCAGGGAATATAGTTTTCATTCACCGAGCCTTTACTAGTTCCTAGCACAAAGCTAGGTGCTTGAAACATAAAGATGAATAAAACAGTCACAGCCTTCAAGGAGGTCTCAATATACTACAGAACCTGGTATTTCCTTAATGGAACTTAGAGCCTTGCAGAGAAGATAGTAGGGATAAGTGTTAAAATTCTAGAAGTACAAGGAACATTTCAGATGGGAATCTAACCCCAAATTGGGGCTATCAAGGAAGGCTTTCTGAAGAATTATCCGAAGTTAATTTAAAAAAATTTAAAAAAAAAAAAGAGGAAGGAGCAGAAACGGCAAAAGAAAACAATACATTTATAAAGGTCTTAAGATAAACAGGAAGACTTACATGCCATCTAAAGACTTCTGGAATTTGTCCCCATAATCAATGAGTTTGTTCATTCCTACCAGAAAAATCAAAAGTATAGACAGAATATATGAAGCAGTAGTTTTAAGATACAGGATATCAGGTAAGAAAGAGTGATCTCAGAGAGATAGGAAATAAATGAGATAGGCCCTATGATTGCCTAGGCTTACTGTCTTGAGAGAATTTCTACTCTGCCCTAGGGAAGGGGAACCCAGATTTAGCCCAGCAAACCTGAGTTGAAGAGACTTTGCTCTGTAGTCCAGGAACTCAGAGAAGACTCAATTTTATAATACTAAAGTAGAGAGAGCTGCACAAAGAATGATTTCCAGAGTTCTGTAAAGGGACCTCTCAGGTATCTAGCATAGTATTGATCAACATATGTGAGAGAGTAAACAAACCAAGACAGTGGAACGAACCACCCGAAATGATGAGGCACTCACACAGGGCATGGAATAGTGCCTGTTCCCACCAGCCAGACCAGAAAAATCTAACAATTCATAGAGCATTGGGTAGAGGACCCTGAAGGAGCTAGGCTCTGTTGAGGTAAACTACAACTAAATTCTGCTCAGGTCCCACCTGACAAATCCTTAAAAGCAGACCCAAAAAGATCAAGTTGATTCCAAGTAACTTAACTGCATCTCAGAACAAAACTCGTGGGTATTAAGGAGGGCATATATTACATGGAGCACTGGGTGTTATATGCAAGCAATGAATCATGGAACGCGACAACAAAAACTAATGATGTACTGTATGGTGACTAGCATAACAGAACATAATTTTTAAAAAAAAGAACAAAATTGGAGCATTTATAGAAATATAATAACATCTGGGACACCTGGGTAATTCAGTCAGTTAAGTGTCTGCCTTGAGCTCAAATCATGATCCTGGGGTCCTGGGATCAAGCCCTGAATCGGGCTTCCTGCTCAGCAGGGAATCTGCTTCTCCCTCTCCCTCTGCCACTCCCCCAGCTCCTGCTCTCTCTCTCTCTCTTCTCTTTCTCTCTCACTCTCCTTCTCACATAAATAAAATCTTTAAAAATATATACACGTAATAATATTCAACACCCAGCAGGTAAAATTCACAACATCTTAAATTTAATTTAAAAAAAACCAAGCATGATTCCATTTATATAAAACTATGGAAATGAAAACTATCTATAGTGACTGAAAAAAAAGCTTAAGGATGCCTGGGGATGGGGGGATTTGGGCAAAAAAAAGATCCACTGGTCTATCTTAGGATGGATCTTTTCCAGGCCTTATTTTATAGTACCGTATCTTGTATAGGCCATTCAGAAAATATTTGATTCCCCAATTTTATAGATCTTATAAATGTTAACACATTTCATTATATAATATCAAAAAAGTCACATTCTATACTGTCACCACCATTATCATCAGGAAAGTCTATAAGTATCATAAAACTGCCAAGCTCAGAGTGGAATATACAGTTCTTCAAAATACTGATTTTCACTTAAATTTTATCAGACTTTGTTTATTTCAAGAATTACCATCATTCAAAAAAAAAAAAAAAAAAGAAAGAAAGAAATTACCATCATTCATCTGTCTTGCATTCTTCCAAGTAAAAATGATGTCCATGAAAAAAAGTAGCTAGGTTCAGCTAACAATCCAAACTATGCTACAAGTGTTTTTCCTCAAGATAATCATCCTACTCCTATATGCAAAACATTTTGAGTACTACTCACTTCTTCACACAGAATGTTAAAAAGGCTTAAGGTCTTTTTAGCTGTTCTGTTCACACAGAATGTTAAAAAAGCCTAAGGTCTTAGTAACTTTTACTACTTCATCAAGGACATTTTTTTTTTTTAAAGATTTTATTTATTTATTTGACAGACAGAGATCACAAGTAGGCAGAGAGGCCGGCAGAGAGAGAGGGGGAGGCAGAGAGAGAGAGGGGAAGGCAGGCTCCCTGCCCAGCAGAGAGCCCGATGGGGGCTCGATCCCAGGACCCTGAGATCATGACCTGAGCCGAAGGCAGAGGCTTTAACCCACTGAGCCACCCAGGCGCCCCCATCAAGGACATTCTTAAGTGTAACTGGCTTTTTTTTAACTGTGTACTAATGACGGTGAAGAAAACTACCATTGAAACAGCATGGTACCACTATCTTGATTGTGGTTAGGTACTGACAATTTTATCCATTGTTGCTTTTGCACCATCAGTGCAAATGTCAAGACAGTTTTCAAAAAGGCAAATAACATCCTATTATTACTATCATTATATGCCTGAGAAAAAAACAACAGTAATCTTTAGAGTTCCCTGGACTACTCCTTGAAAATAATCTGCTCTAAGGAGACTGAGAAAAATTATCGGGAAGTAAAGTCCACAACTTTAGAATGTACAAGAGGAAAAAAACCTTTCGGATTTTCTAGTCCAATTCTTTCATTTTATAAATGAGGAAACAGGGGCTCCAAGAAAATAGCTTTTCTCACCTCACATATTAGTTAGTAGAGATATGATAGCACTTAGAGGACTTCTGAATTATTTCTACTATATTTTGCATTATACGATTACTTTTTTTTAAATGAGTTTAGCAAATTCCACATTTTCCTTCTTTAAACTGAACAGTGGCATAAATACATACATTTTGTGGAGAAAAGGAATTTATCTTTCCTAATGGAGAGTTGAGTTTTGTGGTCTTGCCTGAAGCAACTTTTGCATCCAAATGATGTACCTCTTTTTCAAAACAATGACGCTTTCTAATCTGTAAACACAGAACCAAAATGAAGTTTAATGTAACAAAAATGTGAGCAGGCCAGTTATTTTTAAAGGTCAAAACAGTTTTTGGTATGCTTTTAGCATTAAAAAAAGTTGACTATTTCTAACTGGCAATAATCAAATAATTTTTTAAAAATACAAATAAGCACCTTATAACTCTCAAATCCTAACCAAAATGGCTTTAATTAGTCATGTGTCAAAACTACAGTATTGTAAAATGATCTTTCCATAGATAGTCCTACCATATGGATATCAAGTGTAGTATTATAGCAAAGTTCAATTACATATCTAATTGGAAGGTAAAAGCAAATAAAAATAAAGCTTCATTCTAAATTGTAAAAACTCAGGGCAGCTGAGGCGCTCAGTTGGTTCAGTGTCCGTCCAACTCTTGGTTTTGGTTTGGGTCATGATCTCAGGGTTGCAGGATAGAGCCCTATATGGGGCTCCCATGTGAGCCTGTTTGGGATTCTCTTTCCCTCTCTCTCTGCCCTTCCCCCTAAAACTCTCTCTCTCTCTCAAATAAGTAATTCTTTAAAAATATATATAAATTGAAAAAATCCAAAATAAGAATTTTAAATGTAAATAGTCATGATTTGCTACATGACAAAATAAATTATTTGATTAATGTTACCATTACTTACTAGATATTTCATAATTCAAATTGTATTTGACTAAATTTCTTCTATAAATCCCACTAAGTTTTTTTTTCCAAACCGTTTATGCCTTTTACTACTTGTCAAAAACTTATTTACTTAAATTATGAAGGGAGGGGAAGCATTTCTATTGATAATCCCATTCCTACCAAAAAAAGAAATGAGAGTCAATTAAGTCAGAGAATAAATGTTATATGTTGACCCCTTCCACACAATATCCAATTCTATGTTTACATCTTGGAGAAGAAAATATATACAGATTCATACTTCATTTGTAACCAGTACTTTTCCAAAACTAAACTAGCTCATTCTATTTCTAAAATAAAGGTTTGGGGCACCTGAGTGGCTCAGTGGGTTAAGCCTCTGCCTTCGGCTCAGGTCATGATCTCAGGGTCCTGGGATGGAGCCCCACATAGGGCTCTCTGCTCAACAGAGAGCATGCTTCCCCCTCTCTCTCTGCCTGCCTCTCTGCCTACTTGTGATCTCTCTGTGTCAAATAAATAAATAAAATCTTTAACAAAAAAAATTAAATTAAAATCAAGGCTTAACTATGGAAATTAATAAAGATTATATGTAGAATAGATACACTACAGAAGAGTGCAGTTTTTGAGTATATTCAATTAGAAATATATAATTATCTATAAAGGATATGCTAATTAATTATAATCTCTTTATTTATAACTAAGTCTATCAAAGTACCAGCCTACCTCCCTACCTCACTGCCATGAACTCTATGACAAAATACTGTATTCATGTATGAAAAACACATTTCTTATAAAATATTTAGTAATTGAGGTCTTTCAGTAATTTTTAGAAATAAACATTTTATAATGTATTGATATTAAAACTCAACAAGTAAGAATAAACCTTGTCATTATATTAAAACTATCAATAACAAAAATATTCATGACATAAGTATTCATATCAAAGATATTTTGGCCAAAAGAAAAGGCAATCATTAGGTAAAAACAACAGTTAAAAAGTACAAAGTATCTACATTACCAGTGCATGCATTAAGTACATATTTTACCATCAAATTCCTCATATATAGAAAAATATCATGCAGTTTCACTTTAAAGACATGTTATAATGAATAATCTACTATAATAACAAACTCCTTTGTAATGAATAACTATATAAAATAAAGTTACGATAATTTACCATCTAATTTATGTCCATGATACAACCCAAGTAAATTCTGCAAGTGCCACTGAAAACCTGATTGATATTTGACTCCCATGTGCAGCGATAACAGTATCATTTCACTGGCAATAAACTGTTTACCTGCTGTGTAGTTTCTAAGGGTCGAATTCTTTTCTTCTCTACTTGAAAATCATCATTTTCATCTCTTTTTATGGATGCCTGTTTCTTGGCAGATAGCTTTGCAGCCAGCGTAGTTTTTTCAGGAGAGTCTTATATAAGAAGTCATAAAAATTAGCATAAAAAACTTACAATTAGGCAATTTTTCTAGGAAAAATTTGAATCAAGATGTTATGGCTTCTCAAAATTTCATTAACATATTTAAAACATGAAAAGTTCAACATGTTTAAAAGCATTTCTTTACTACTGAGTTTACTTAAAAAAGATATAACATTTGAGAAACAGGCTTTCAATAGCAAAGTCCAATTCTGCTTTAACAGGTTTATGTTTTTATAAATGACTCCCGATAATGTGGTTTAAAAAATACAACTATAAGTGTCTCACAAGAAAATGTATTTCACTTATATAAAAACCTTTCTTTACAGTTTCTCAATGTTTCTTCCCCACTAAGCTTCTACATGTTCTTTAGGCTTGAAAATACAGTAGAATCAAGCTCTTATAATCTGTCCTTTAATGCCACTACTCCGAAGATCATCAATGACCTCTTAATCACCAAATATTAACCCACTTAATAGAAGTGAACACTAGGTTTTTAAGAAGTCAAGTTAATATGCCCAATATGATACAGCTAGTAAGAGGCAGAGCCTGGATACGACTGACTCCTACTGTCTGACTCCAAAATCCAACAGTCTAACTTCTAGGGATACAGCCAAACTTAACACTATCTTCTTGAAATACCACAAGCACAATTCCTTTTTCCTTAATTTCTGTAACACTTTTCTTAACTGTTCCTATACATTGGTTTCTCCTTTTCCCTAAATGTGAGTGTTCTTAAAAGTACCTTCCTTCCTCTCAGCTCTTCTCTATACATTCCCTCCAGTCCCAGGGCCTGTATTCATTTAACAAGCATTTATTTTACTGAGTCCATACAATTTCAGACACCATGGAAAACAATGAAAAAGAAACAGCTTCGGGCCTTAAAAGATTTACAGACTATTAGAGGAGAAAGCCCTAAGAGCAAGTCCAATATTATTTTCAAAAACCAAGTTTGAGTCTGTAAAACCACAAGTAAATCTATGCTACACAGCATTGATTTTCAAGCTTTTTCTGAGAGGACTATATTTTTTAAAGAAATATTGCTTAAAATTTTGAAAATAGAATAAAAGACCTAGAACTTCCCTGATTCATTGTCCCATCCCCCCAACAGGCCATATTTTTTCCTATGACTCTTAGGAACACAGTTTAAATACCATTATATTCTAGGGGCACCTGGGTGACTCAGTCAGTTGGGCGACGGACTCCTGATTTTGGCTAAGGTCATGGGATAAGCCCTGTGCAGGCTCTGTGCTGGGCATAGTGCCCACTCAAGATTCTCTCTCTCAGGGGTGCCTGGGTGGCTCAGTGGGTTAAGCGACTATCTTCGGCTCAGGTCATGGTCCCAGGGTCCTGGGATAGAGTCCCACATCCAGCTCCATGCTCAGAGGGAGTCTGCTTCTTCCTCTCTCTCTGGCCCTCCCCCCACTCATGGGCAGGCGTGAGATCTCTCTCATAAAAAAAAACTTTAAAAATAAAATTCTCTCTACCTCTGAATCCCCCCCACCCACCACTCACATTCTTGAGTCCTCTAAATAAATTAACACCACTATATTCTAAAATCTTAATGGTCTTGTCTTTCACACCTAGGTCTTTTTGGGGGGGGCGGGCTATACAATTCCATTTTATTAGTATCAGACACTGGGCTTAAAGTTTTACATAGATCAACTCCTTCTACCATCCCATGAAGTAACAAGTATTATTTTACAATTGGGGAAACTGATACATAGAAAAATAGAGTAAGTGCCCAAGATAAACAATGGAATTGATTCCAAATTGGTTTCCAACATAATCCAATACCTTTAAGTTTTGTTTTGTCTTTAAGATTTTATTTTTAAATAATCCCTACACCAAACACAGGGTTGGAATTCAAACCCAGAGATTAAGAATCTCGTGCTCTACTCACTAACCCAGCCAGGTGCCCCTTTTTAACCTTTTTTTTTTTTTTTTTAAGTAAGCTCTATGTCCAACACAGGGCTTAAACTCATGATCCGAGACCAAGAGTTCCATGCTCTGCTTACTGAGCCATACAGGCACCCAATATCTTGAAGTTTTAAAAAGTTATCAACTAATGTAAGCCCATTGTGAAAGATGTAAGCAAATTAAAAGTATAAATAAGAAACAGTAAAATGCCATCCACTTCCCTTCCTCCCTTCCCACTTGCTCATTTCTTATTCTTCCTCTCTGAAGTAATAGCTATTTATCTTTCAGCTTGAATCCTTCCGGATCACTTTTTTCTTTTTATCATTCTTTTTCATCATAATAAGTGTACTCTTTTATCCCTATCCTATTCCCCACCCTGCCCCTCTTCCCCTCTGGTAACCATAGTTTGTTCTCTATAGTTAAGAGTCTTTTTCTTGGTTTGTCTCTATTTTCTTCCCCTTGGCTCATTTGTTTTGTTTCTCAAATTCCACAAATGAGTGAAATCATACATTATTTGTCTTTCTCTGATTGGTCTAACATTATACTCTCTAGTTCTATATTGTTGGAAATGACAACATTTCATTCTTTAAATGATTGAATAATATTCCATCATATGTATATGTGTGTGTACACACACACACACACACACACACACACACACATATGTATATATACACACACACACATATACCACATCTTATCTATTCATCTATCAATGGATACTTGGGTTGTCATTATAGTTTGGCTATTCAGTTAATGCTGCAGTAAACATAAGGGTGCACGTAACCCTTTGAATTAGTGTTTTTGTATTTTGGGGGGTAAATACCCAGTAGTGCAATTCCTAGATTGTAGGGTAGTTCTATTTTTTATTCCTTTGTTTTTAAAGATTTTATTTATTTATTTGACAGAGAGAAAGAGAGCAAAAGCAGGGGGAAAGGGAGCAGAGGGAGAAGGACAAGCAGACCCCACTGAGCGGGGAGCCAAATGTGAGGCTCATTCCGAGGACGAGATCATAACCAGAGCTGAAGTCAGACACCTAACTGACTGAGCCACCCACGTGCCCCAGGGTAGTTTGATGTTTAATTTTTGGAGGAACTTCCATAATATTTTCTATTGTGGCTGCACCAGTTTGCCTTCCAACCAACAATGCAAGAAAGTTCCTTTATCTCCACATCCTTGCCAACACTAGTTTTCTTGTGATTTTTATTTTAGCCATTCTAACAGGTATGAGGTGATATCTAATTGTGGTTTTGATTTGCATTTCCTTGATGATAAGTGATGCTGACCATCTGTGCACGTGTATTGGCCATCTGTATATCTTCTTTGGAGAAATGTCTGCTGATTTTTGAGCATTTTGTCTATCCATTTTTTAATTGGATTATTTCTTTTTTGGGTGTTGAGTTGTATCAGTTCTTCACACATTTTGGATAGTAACCCTTTTCAGATATTTCATTTGCAAATATCTTTTCCCATTTAGTAGGTTGCCTTCTAGTTTTGTTGGTTGCTTTCTTTGCTGCATAGCAGCTTATTTTGATGTAGTACCAGTAATTTGTTTTTGCTTCTATTTCCCTTGCCTTAGGAGATGTATCTAGAAAAACGTTGCTATAGCCAATGTCAGAGATTACTGCCTGTGCACTCTTCAAAGATTTTTATGGTTTCAGATCTTACATTTAAGTCTTTGATCGATTTTGAGTTTATTTTTGTATATGGTCAAAGAAAGTGATTCAGTTTCATTCTTTTGCATGTGCCTGTCCAGTTTTCCTAACACCATTTGTTGAAGAGACTCCATTTCCCATTGTATACTCATTCCTCCTTTGACGAAGATTGACTGACCATGTAACTGTGGGTTTATTTCTGGATTTTCTGTTCTATTCCATTGATCTGTGTGTCTATTTTTTGCCAGTATCATACTACTTTAATTACTACTGCTTTGTACTGTAACTTGAATTGTGGAATTGTGGTACCTCTAGTTTTTTTGGTGTGTTTTTTTTTTTAAGATTTTATTTATTTATTTGACAGAGAGACGCAGCAAAAGAGGAAACACAAGCAGGGGGAGTGGGAGAGAGAGAAGCAAGCTTCCTCTTGAGCAGGGAGACCAATGTGGGGCTCGATCCCAAGACCCAGGGATCATGACCTGAGCCAAAGGCAGATGCTTAACGACTGAGCTACTCAAGAACCCTAGTTTTGTTTTTCTTTTTCAAGATTGTTTTGGCTATTGAAGCAAAACAATGATAGTTCTATGTCACATCAATAAGAGAAAGAATAAAAGCCACATATCATTTCAACAGAAGCAAAAAAAGCATTTGACAAAGTACAACATCCATTCATGAAAACCCTCTGCCATGCAGGTCTAAGGGAACATATCTCAACATAATAAAGGCTTTATATGAAAAACCCACAGCCAACATCACATTCAGTGGTGAAAACCTGAGGGTTCCCTTAAGTTCAGGAATAAGGCAAGGATGTCCACTCTCATCACTTTAATCAACATAGTACTGGAAGTCCTAGCCACAGCAATTAGACAAACTAAAGAAATAAAAGGCATCCAAATTGGTAAGGAAGAAGTAAAACTTTCCCTAATTGCAGATGACATAATACTATAAGAAACCCTATATAAGAAACTATATATACCCTTAAGACTCCACCAAAACTATATATACCCTTAAGACTCCACCAAAAAATTACTAGAGCTGATAAATGAATTCAGTAAATTTGCTGCATACAAAATCAATGTACAGAAATCTAAGCACAGAATGTACAGAAATTCTTACAGATTTATAATGAGGCAGCAGAAAGGGAAACTAATGATCCCATTTACAACAGCACCAAAAAAATAAAATAAAATACCTAGGAATAAACTTAACCAAAGAGGTGAAAGACTTGTACTCTGAAAACTATAAAACACTGATGAAAGAAATTCAAGATGACTCAAAGAAATGGAAAGACATTCCACACCCATGGGCTGGAAGAACGAATATTGTTAAAATGCCAAAACTATTGAGAACAATCTACAGATTTAATGCAATCCCTATCAAAATACCAACAGCATTTTTCACAGAACTAGAACAAACAATCCTAAAATTTGTTTGGAACAACAAAGGCCTTTCATACCTAAATCTTTCATCTGCCTGGAATGTATTTTTCTTTATGGCATAAAGTAGGACTCAAATGTAAATTTTTCATATGGATATCTAAGTACCACCTATTAAAAAAAATCCCTCCTTAGTCCTCTGCTCTGTAAACATACTTTTTTTTTTTTTTTTTTTTTTTTTTAAAGTAATCTCCACACCCAGCGTGGAGCCCAGTGCCGGGCTTAAACACACAACCCTGAGATTTAAGACCTGAGCTGGGATCAAGAGTTAGACACTTAACCAACTGAGTCGCCCAGGCACCCCTAGATGTAGTTCTATAAATAATCAAGTTTTGGGGCACCTGGGTGGATCAGTGGGTTGAGCCTCTGCCTTTGTCTCAGGTCATTGTCTCAGGGTCCTGAGATTAAGCCCCAAATCAGGCAGGCTCCCTGCTTGGCGGGAAGCCTGCTCCCCACCCCCTGCATCGCCTGCCTCTCTGCTTACTTGTGATCTCTCTGTCAAATAAATAAATAAAAATTTAAAAATCAAGTTTCTAGATACATGTGGAACTGAATTTGGATTCTCTATTGTTTTTCACTGGTCTAACATTGTGCTAATACTAAACTGTTTCAATTATAATAGCTTTATATATAAAAAATCAGGATATCTCATAGATCAATTCCTCTCACCTTGACCTAGTTCTTGAAGAATGTCTTAGTCCTTTGTATTTCCATATATATTTTAGAAAAGATTTTTGTAATTTTGAGCTCTGCAATTTTTTGTCAAACTGGTAAAATACCCACAGAATGAATCTAGATCTTGGTTCTCAACTGGGGCACTTTTAGGCACTTTTAACATCCCAAGTCCCACTCCAAGGGACACTGGGAATAGACATTCCCGGTTGTCACAAAAGGCGGGAATACTACTGATATCTAGTGGGTTGAGGCCTAGGAGACACTGCTAAACATCCCACAATGCTTATGCTTGTTATGGGGGACAGGACAGCCCCCATAACAAAGAACTATCCCGTTCAAACCATGATAGTGTCATTGTTGAGAAACTCTGCCCCAAATAAATCAAGGGGGGAGTTTGTATGGGCCCATTAAAGGGTAGGAAATATCCACCCAAAACAATAATTTAGTTTTAGAAAAACTGAATTGCCATGTGCCAAATAAGATTAACCCCAATTCATTTTTTTAAAAAATCACATTATTTGCATACAAAAAGGCTTATCTTCTTGTTCTTTATAGCAGGGGAGTCTGCAGGAAGTTTACCAAAGTCTTTAAAATATAAAGTTATAAAGAAATAAGATCTATCTAGAATATATTAAAAAAAAAAAAAAAACCCTCATAGAAATCAGTAAGAAACAACCCAATAGAAAAATGGGCAAACAAATAACAGGCAATTCACTAAAGGGGATATTAAAACTATCAGTAAACATATAAAAAGATGCTCAACTTCATCAGTCACCAGAGAAATACCAATTAAAACTCAGGCAAACACCATAGATGCACAAAAGCTAAAATTTTAAACTGGAAATACTAAGTGTTAACAGGTATGTTGAAAAAGTAACTTCCAGGGCCGCCTGGGTGGCTCAGTGGGTTAAGCCTCTGCCTTCGGCTCGGGTCATGATTTCAGGGTCCTGGGATCGAGCCCCACATCGGGCTCTCTGCTCAGTAGAGAGCCTGCTTCCCCCTCTCTCTCCGCCTGCCTCTCTGCCTCCTTGTGATCTCTGTCTGTCAAATAAATAAATAAAATCTTTAAAAAAAAAAAAAAAGTAACTTCCAAATACTGCTAAATGTAGGGCAGCAGGGTAAATAAATTGGTTCAACCACTTTGGAAATATTAGCAATATCTATTATAGCAGAACATAAGCACACACTATGGCCAGCAATGCCATTTCTAGGTATAAATCTAATAAAAAATATCCATTTGCACTAGAATGAACAAGAATGTTCATAATAGCATTAATAACCAAAAACAAAAACCACTCAAATATCTAACAGCTGTACAACAAATTAATATGCTGTAGAAATAATATATAAAAACTAGTACTATATACAACAACACCAATGAATCTCAGAAATACAATGTTAAGCGAAAGCAGACAGGCAGTACAATGTGCAAAAGTACACATATAATTACATTCCTATAAAGAGGTAAAAATCATCAGTGGTGACATAAAGGAGGACAGCAATTAGGGAGGGCCTCCACAGTGTAGGTTATGTCCCATGTTTTTTATCTAGGTGGTAGTTACAGGACTGTTTACTTTGTGAAAATTCATCAAGCTTATACACTTAAAATCCACACACTTTTCTGTATTTAGGTTATTTCATATTAAAGAACTTACTTAAAAATACAGAGTATCAGAATACAACCCTGACCACATCTGATTCTTCGAGAAACTATTCTAAGCAACTTTAACTCACAGTCACATTGAGCATATATTGACAACTGATTTTTTTACAAAGGCACAAGGCAGTGGATAAAACAGCTTTTTCAATAAATGACGCCAAACAATTATATATCCATATGCAAAATAAATGAACTTGGATCTATACCTCACATGATCTACAAAATTAAATTTGAAATATCTCAAACTAAAAGTAAAAGAACTCTCAAAACTTAACAATAAGAAAAAAAAAGCAGAAGATTTGAACAGACATTTCATCAAAGATACAGATGGCTAATAAGCACATGAAAAGATCCCCAACTGTCCTAAGTGATTAGGGAAATGCATATTAAAACCACAATGAGATACCACTACATACCCATTAGAATAGTAAAAAAGACTGACCATACAAAGTATTAACAAGGATGTAAAGAAATGAGAACTCCCAACCACCGCTAATGGGAATTTATGGTAAATATGGTAAAACCACTTTGGGAAACAGCTTGGAAGTTTCTTACGAAGTTAAACGTAAGTGATGTAGTCACTTCTAGTATTTACCCTCAAAAAACGAAAGCACATGTCTACAACAAAGACTTACACAGAAATATTCACAGTGGCTTTATATGTAATAGCTTAAAACTAGAAACAACTCTAATATCCATCAACAGGTGACTGGATAAACAATTTGTAGTAAATTCATACAATAGAATATTACTGAATAATAAAAAGGAACAAATTGTTGATACATGCAACATGGACAAATTTCAAAAGAATTATGCTAAGTGAAAAGCTAGACAAGCGTACAAACTAAGATTCCATTTAAATAAACTTTAAAAATGCAAACCAATCTACAATGACTGAAAGCAAATCAGTGGTTGTTGGGAAAAAGTGAGTCATGGAGGCTTGGGAAGGAGGAATAACAAAGGGGCATAAGAAAACTTTTGAAAGCGATGGACATGTTCACTACCTTGACGCTTTAAAGGAGGTACACCTATATCAAAAATTACCAAAGTGTACCATTTATATATATAGTTATGTCAAGTATATTTCAATGTTTGTTTAAAAAAAAAATACAGGTCGTAGGGGCACCTGGGTGGCTCAGTTGGTTAAGCATCTGACTTTGGCTCAGGTCATGATCCCAGGGCCCTGGGATCAGGACCCCAATGGGGTCCCTGCTCAGCTGGGAGCCTGCTTCTCCCTCTCCCTCTGCTGCTCCCCCTGCTTGTGCTCACTTTCTCTCAAATAAATAAATAAAATCTTAAAAAACAGGTTGTATATAAACATAAACCAGAATTTCTATAATTATCTCAAAATTAATTCCATTCATTCATACAATAAATATTTATCTAGACCCTACCATATTTCAGGCACTCTGCTAGGTACTAAAAATACAATGATAATAGGGAGAGGGTGGTTGGGTTATGAACATTGGGAGAGTATGTGCTATGGTGAGTGCTGTGAAATGCGTAAACACGATTCACAGACCTGTACCCCTGGGGCAAATAATACATTATATGTTAATAAAAATAATTTTAAAAAAATACGATAAGCAAACTGACATGGTCCCTGACCTCAGAGAGTATATAATCTGCTACAGGAAGCAGAGCTTGACAAATTATGTACACAGAAATACAGATAATACAAACTGTGACAAGTGCTATGAGGGAGAGGTGCACAGTGAGAAGACAGAACAGGGAAACCAAATCTAGTCTGACAGAAAGGTCAGTATGGCTCCTTCAAGGAAATGATATTTAAGCTGAGATCTAAAGGAAATTCAGGATAGATGGGACTTTCCTCAGAATAAATACTAACATAAGCAAAGTCTCTGAGGCAGGCGAAAGCATGATCCTCTTAAGGAATGGAAAGAAAAGCCAAAACTGCTAAGGGTCAAAACAGTATAGACAACACTATTGGTCAATTCTCCAGCATATATTCAACCACTTCTTCCTCATTCGTAACAGAATCATACTTTAGTTCAAGTATCTACCCTCCTCCATATATAGTCATATGTTTTAGAGGAAGATAACTCCATCCTTTGTTTTAGATGTGGATACTATTTACGGGCACCTGGATGGCTCAGTGGGTTAAGTGCCTGATTCTTGATTTTGGCTCAGGTTGTGATCTCAGGGTTATGAGATGGAGTCCTACGTGGGGCTCCGTGCTCATCAGGAGTTTGCCTGAGATTCTCTCCCTCTCCCTCTGCTCTTCCCTCTCTCGCTCTCTCTCAAATAAATAAATAAAATCTTAAAAAACAGAAAAAAGAGAAGTGGATGCCCTTTAGACTTAAGTCAGTTATGGCAACCTCTTTTCTTCCTGCCAGTGAATAAAAGATGACATAAGCAAAAGCAGGAAAAGAAGTTATTACGTGCTCTAACCACGAGATGGCACTTTGGACTAAGGAGCTATCAATGGAGATAGAGGTTTTCCTGGAGAAATAAGGAAGAACAAGGTGTATAGGATGTCTCCTAGGTTTTTGGCTTAGGTAAAGAATGGTTAATCCTTTCCATATACTCAAAGCCAAAGAAATATTTTTAAAAATTAATAATCTTGTGATATTCTTAGTATACTTACCTTAAATCTAGTATGAACTGTTTAAGGATCATATTTAAAACATACCTGATTCTCTACTCAGCCATAAAAAAGGACTGGACGGACCTAGAGAGTATTATGCTAATGAAATAAGTCAGACAGAGAAAGAAAAATACCACATGATTTCACTTATGTGGGGAATCTAAAAAACAAATGAATAAACAACAAAAAAGCAGAAACAGGTCCATAATCACAGAGAACAAACTAATGGTTGCCAGAGAGAAATGGAAGATACAGGCTTCCAGTTACAGAATGAATAAGTCACAGGGATAAAAGGTACAGCATAAGAATATAGTCAATGGCACTGTAATGACATAAGGCAATGGATGGTAGACACACTTTTGATGGGCACAGAATAACGCCTAGACTTGTTGAATCACTACGGTGTACACCTGAAACTAATGTATGTAATACAGTGTGTCAATTATACTCCAATTACAAAAACTATGTATATAAAAGGGAAAAAAAAGCTAGCAAAAAAAAAGCTAGCAAAAAAAAAATTTAAGCTAGCAAAATATCTGAATAAATTAAAAGTCAAGCCAAGAATAAAATAGTCCAAGGCTATCTATCATATGTGTTACCTAAAAATAATTCCAGAGAAATTAGGTGGAGATACATAGTCAATTATGCTAAGCAAATGTATCTTAGTTAAGTCTCACAACAGCAATAATTAAGGTGACTACATATACCAACAGAGCCCCGCAAAAATATGAACTACCTTGATAAGTTGATGAAGTGTCATTTCTTTCAGAAGGTGGTGTACTTGGACTGTTGAAATGATGTGAAGTTCCTTGGTTCAAATCAATGTTTGTAAAATTCTTTGAATGGCATGCGCAACAACATGATGGTGGTACTTCAGGTTTTTTACTTAAGCTTTCATCCACTGGCTTCCCTAAAAAAAAAAAAAAAAGAAAGAAAGAACCCAAGTTGTAATATTTCTCATTTAAAAAACTGCAACTAAGATGAGAAACCACCCAATTTGCCCAAGATTGGGAAGTTTCCTAAGATACAAGATTGTCAGTGCTAAAAGTGGAAAAGTACCTGGCAGATCTGGGCAAATTGGTCACCCTGTCTCCAGCATCAAATTACAACAAGAGAGAAACACCTACACTAGAAACACTTATAGAGAAGTTAACATCAATTTATATCATTTGTAAAAATCTGATAATAGTCAAAAATTAATAATGTTAACTAGCTGGGTATTCATTTATATTGAGATTTATTAAAATATCAAGCAGGGAAGATTAAAATAAAGACCTAAAGTATATTCTTAATTACTACTATTTCCCTGAAGAAATAAAGCTCAATACATTAAATAATGTAAATACATAAGGGCTAAATAATTTCCACTTTATATATCTATTTCAAATAGAAACATGTTTCATGATATATCAATTCTTTTTTTTCTTAAGGATTTTATTTATTTATTTGACAGAGAGAGATCACAAGCAGGCAGAGAGGCAGGCAGAGAAGAGAGGGAAGCAGGCTCCCTGCTGAGCAGAGCCCAATGTAGGGCTCGATCCCAACACCCTGAGATCATGACCTGAGCCAAAGGCAGAGGCTTAACCCACTGAGCCACCCAGGCACCCCTGATGTATCAATTCTGATACATGTACCAAAATCTATTTTAAGATCAACATTCAAATAAAACAGATAATTTTTAATACTTAAACAGAATACATAATTGTAATAGCGGTCTACATTGTGTGCCTACATGTATACTACACCAGATCTTAGCCAAAAGGCCAAGAAGCAATTGCCCACATATACAAAAACACAATTCATAGATAATAAAAAAAGTAAAAAGTTATTTTCTATGAACAGTATTGACATTATTTTCCCATCTGTACTACATACTAATTCTATTTTCAGTCTCCCATTAAAATTTTAGATTATTAACAGATTATCTCATTTTCCCCCAAAGAGTAACATCATTAACAATCAAAATGAACAAAAGTTATAAAATTTTTACTTTTTATTTTTTAAATCTTATCAGTAGCATGTTTCCTTTTAAACACACACACACACACACATATATAAAAATACATAAATACATACCTACATACACTTGTGCTTAACTTTAATTTCTCCTAATACTTTAAGTCAAATCCATCTACTACCTAACTAAAATATATCCAATACTGTATTTCAGATTCATTATGTATATTAGCAAGTATTTCAGATTCAGTATGTATATTGATGTATATTTGCTAACAAAAGCCTAGTAACATTTATTTTTCATAAAAATGAAATAAAATAAAATGTTACTAGGCTTTATTTTTCATAAAAATAAATGTTACTAGGCTTTTGTTAGCAAATTAAGTAAAAGTAATAGAAAATAATGTATTTATGAAAACAATATTACAATAAACTTTTGCTTGTCTGGCATCCAAACAAGTAGAAAAAAATCAACTAGAATGTTTTCTTTAGAGATTCTGTGGTCTAACGTTATAAGGAAGGGACAAATAAGCAAATATATTAAAGCATTTACTCAAAGTGATTATTTGTGTATGTTACAGCATCATGATAGGCCCATCTCTTTCATCTTTTACATATAAATTATCATAATCATTTTCATAATGATAACTAAGCATTCCAAGATTCTTATGTAGACTCTGAATCATCAAAGGACTATATTATGTTCAAAACTGTTTTAGAATTAACAACACATTTTGCTCAGTTGAAACTCTTTTGGAAGATATGTAACTTGGGGCAACTGGGTGGCTCAGTTGGTTATGTATCTGCCTTCAGCTCAGGTTATGATCTCAAGGTCCTGAGATCAAGCCCTGCATCTTGATCTTCTGCTTCTCCCTCTCTGCCACTCCCCCTACCTGTGCTCTCTCTTGCTAACTCAATCTCTCTCAAATAAATAAAATCTTAAAAAAAAAAAAAAAGGAAGATATACAACTTACAAAAAAATATCTTTAAAGAGAATCTGTAGCCAAACTATGGAAAGAACCTAGATGACCTAGATGTCCACCAAGAGATGAATGGATAAAGAAGATGTGGTGTGTATACACACACACATATACACACACAATGGAATATTATGTGGCCATCAAAAAAGCGAAATCTTGCCATTTCCAACAACATGGATGGAACTAGAGGGTATTATGCTAAACAAAATAAGTCAATCAGAGAAAGACAATTATCATATGATTTCTCTGATATGAGGAATTTGAGATGACGGGGGCGGGGGGGGGGAGGCACTGCGGGAAGGGAGGGAAAAAAATGAAATAAGATGGGACCAAGGAGGGAGACAAACCATAAGAGACTCTTAATCTCAGGAAACAAACTAAGGGTTGCTTGGGGTGGAGGGGGAGGAATAGGGTGGCTGGGTTATGGACATTGGGGAGGGTTATGTGTTATCGTGAGTACTGTGAAGTGTGTAAGACTGATGATTCACAGACCTATATCAAATAATACATTATTTGTATTGAATACACAATTTGTATACAAATAATACATTATTTGTACTGAAGCAAGTAATACATTATATGTTAATTTAAAAAAAAAAAAAAAAAGGAGCACCTGGGTGGCTAAGTGGGTTAAGCCTCTGCCTTCGGCCCAGGTCATGATCTCAGCGTCCTAGGATCAGGCCCCACATCTGGCACTCTGCTTGGCGGGGAGCCTTCTTCTCCCTCTCTCTCTGCCTGCCTCTCTGCCTACTTGTGATCTCTCTCTTTCTCTCTCTCAAATAAATAAATAAAATTTAAAAAAAAAAAAAAAAGAATCTGTACTTAAATTAGCTAACTAGGAGCATCTGGCTGGCTCAGTCATTAGGCATCTGCCTTCAGCTGGGGTCATGATTCCAGAGTCCTGGGACTGACCACTGTATCAGGCTCCCTGCTCAGCCAGAAGCCTGCGTCTCCCTCTTCCACTCCCCCTGCTTATGTTCCCTCTCTCACTGTGTCTGTCTCTGTCAATAAATAAAATCTTTACAAAAATAAAAATATAAATAAATAAATAAATTAGCTAGCTAGAACATGGTTTGAGTCAGTCTGGATAAAAAAATACTTTATTCAAATATTTTTTTCTGGTCTCACTAAGAAACCTGAAGTACCAACCAACTACTTACCACTAAGAGACTGTTGCCATGCCAAAGCAGAACAAAGTAAGGCTAAGCTTTTCCCACTTCCTGTAGGGCTCTCCAACAAACAATGTTGCTTACTATTTAATCCTCTGACAATCTATAGACACAAAAATGATAAAAAGTCAATAGTTTACTTTACTTCATTAGGGTCTCTCTCCACCAACAGTATAAATACAACAACAATGAGAAGTAAGGTTGCACTTCCAGGAGTACAGCAATAGAAGGAAGAACCAGTATTCAGTTAAACCTAGACTTTATTCCTTTATATCTCTCCCTAAAATTATTATGGCCTTAAAAGGATATCAAGCAAAAAAGAAATGAAAGAAAAAAAAAAAAAAGCAATCTGTGCTTTAATCATTTCTGTAAAACTAGAATACAGCACATGAATATCTTTGATGAAAACTTAATGGATACTGCTTTTGAGAGTGTAAATTGTTACAACCACTCTGTACAGAAATTAACAATTCCTAGTAAAACTTAAGATACCCAACTCTAGCAAGTCCAGTCCTATGTATATCGTCCAAACTTTTCATACATGAACACAAGGAAACCTGTATAAGAAAGTTCATAGCAGCATTGTTTAAATTGCTATAGGATGTAAACAACTTTAAAGTATATCAAAAGAAAATGGGCAAAAAATTCTATATCCATAAAACAGAATACTATACAGCAAGTAAAACAGATTAACAGTTAACAGGCCTACATCTTAAAATTTAAGCAAAAAAAAAAGTCAACTTCTGCAGGTGGTTATAGTACATCATTATGCAACATTTAAAATACGTGAAGTAAATATTGCTCACAAACAAGGTATAAACTCAAAAAATACGGTAAATTTTTAAATATTCAGATTTAACAAAGTTGGAAAGTTGGTTTACTTGTTTGTATATTCATTTTCTATATGAAAACTATCTCAAAAAAATTATGGTGAGAAATATACTGTGTAATATATAGCAAATATTTTGTAGAAAGCACTAATTCTGCAAAGTAAACAAAAGTTCCAACTGAGGTGAGAATATTTTTCAGAATGTTCTCCTTTGTCTCCATTATAACAATGGATATATACAGTTTAGCAGTGATCAGTATTATTTTTCCAAAATTTAAATCTTCTTCAATGAACTGGCAAATATTTTCAATCCATGTACTATCTGAAAACACAAATGTAGTTTTATGTATTATAAGCATCTGTATCTTAATAAAGACTTAAAATAACTATTGAAAAATACTTACAGAATTCATCATAGCAAGCTGTGATGGGTATGCTTTATAAGGAAAGGTAATCTTCACCCCACCAATTGTATATTCAGACCAAACCGAAGACATCATGCTTTACTATTTACTTCAGATTCCTAACTGCAACAGAAATGAAAATCAATACTGAAACAATACCAAAGAAAACCAGACACCCAACACTAGGACAGATGTCTGAAAATGAAAACTGGAATAAATGTTTAAATAAAACAAATGGGAAAGTAAAAGAATTTCCTAGGGGCGCCTGGGTGGCTCAGTGGGTTAAGCCTCTGCCTTCAGCTCAGGTCATGATCCCAGGGTCCTGGGATCGAGCCCCGCATCGGGCTCTCTGCTCGGCAGGGAGCCTGCTTCCCCCCTCTCTCTCTGCCTGCTTCTCTGCCTACTTGTGATCTCTCTCTGTCAAATAAAATCTTAAAAAAAAAAAAAAGAATTTCCTAGTCTTATAAATCACAATGGTTGACATTGTGACATGACATGTCTTAAAATCTGACAAATGTGGATTTGTATTCCTGGGGTACCAAAGCTGTGGACTAGGAGTTAGAAAGAACAAGCTCTAGACCTGAAAACAACTGAAAACAACTCATATATGTTACCTTGATCATGTCTCTTCACTTCTCTAGATTAAGATCTATATCTGTAGTAACCCCTAACTTAAAAACTGTTATGAGGGAAGCAATGCCTTGGCACTTAGTAGATGCCCAATACTTCTTATTTAGAAGTCAGTGGGGTATAATGGAAAGATGAGTTTTGGACTAAAGCAAACCTAAATTTGAATTCCTCTGTGTGAGTCAACGTCTCAGAACTCATTTCTGCATCTGTGAAATGGAGATAATACTACCCACCTGATAGGTTTTTCACAAAAATTAGCCAGGCACTGAGTTAAGAATTAAATAAGATAATGTCTGTACATTATGTGTATATAAGGCACCTGGGTGGTTCAGTCCTTAAGCTTCTCTTAGCCTCAGGGTCAACATCTCAGGCCCCTGGGATAAAGCCCCGCAAGGGTTCCCTGTTCAGCAGGGAGTCTACTTGTTCCTCTGCCTCCCCTGCCCTCCCACAATAGTGCTTGCTGTCTAATAAATAAAATCTTTAAAAATCAATAAAGTAGAGGGTGCCTGGGGGGTTCAACCCGTTAAGTGTCTGCCTTCAGCTCAGGTCACGATCCCAGGGCCCTGGGATGGAGCCAGCCCCCTATCTGGTTCCTTCCTCAGCAGGGAGCCTGCTTCTCCTTCTGCCTGTAGCTCCCCCTGCTTGTGCTCTTCTCTCTCTCTCTCAAATAAATAAATAAAATCTCTAAAAATGATAATAAAATAGAATAAAAAATAAGATAATGTGCGCACAGAAATGTGCGCAAACTCCAATATCTAAAACAGAAGCGATCTATTTTAATCCCCCTTCTAAACCAACTTTTCTTTCTTTCCTTTTTTTTTAAAGATTTTATTTATTTGACGGAGATCACAAGTAGGCAGAGAGGCAGGCAGAGAGAGAGAGGAAGGGAAGCAGGCTCCCCGCTGAGCAGAGAGCCGGATGCGGGGCTCGATCCCAAGACCCTGAGATCATGACCTGAGCCGAAGGCAGAGGCTTTAACCCACTGAGCCACCCAGGCGCCCCTAAACCAACTTTTCCTAACCCAAGATACATAGATGTAATTCAGAAACTGTGATTTCTTGATGTTGCATGCATAAGTTTCTGTGCATGACTGCATTTTTCTGAAAAAAGAGTCCGTAGATTTCTCATTCCCAGAAACACATCCTAAAGAAATAACTGAAGAGAGGAGGGGAAATAATATACATTGGTATTACTTTGCAAATGTGAAAAAAAATAGTAAACTCAATGTGGGGATGGAGTGATGATTGAAATAGCAATGCAACTGATTAGAAAGCCAGTAATAACCTTAACCATAGCCTATGTGTTCCCAAAGAACCACTATTCTAAGTTACTTTCCAGTTCTAATTTTTGGGATTCTATGAAGCTCTGAGAATGAGATTTGGTGGAATCCAACTCTTTAATCTGAACCAACAACTCAATGCTGGCCTAGTTACTCGGATATAACCTCGAAATAATCCATACCCCGCCCCAGGTGTAACAACAGGCATCTCAAAATGGGGTAGCTTCCCCCATAACAATGGAATAAAGCAAACAAAAACACATCACAATTATCTGCCTCAGGGGGCGCCTGGGTAGCTCAGTTGATAAGCGTTTTTCTTCGGCTCTGGTCCTGGGATTGAGACCCTCATTGGGCTCCCTGCTCCGCGGGAAGTCTCCTTCTCCCTCTCCCACTCCCCCTGCTTGTGATCCCTCTCTCGCTGTCTCTCTCTGTCAAATGAATAAAGTCCTTTAAAACAAACAAACAAACAAACAAACAAAAAAACAATTATCTGCCTCCCGCCGTCGCCCCCTGCCGCCAAGAGTTAGCACGAGGCCCGGGACTATACTAACAGGGGTGGGCAGGCTGATTTCTCCCCAGGTTTTCGTCCTCAACCCTTCCTCCTCCCTCAGCCCGTGGAGATCCCAGAGCCCCTGGTGATCCAGTCAACACCAACCGGCCAGCAAGGAGTTTGGGCGAAAGCAGAATGCACTGCTCCAGCCGGCTTCGCTCTCGCCCCCACACAGGAGACAGACTTGCCCGTCCTGAGGAAAACTGACGCACCGCTGACTGGTCTCCGATTCACGGGAGAAAAGGAAACAGATATCTGCAAGAAAATACAGTGGAGCGCGGGCAAAGAAGGTCACACGCCTCTCTCTCTTCCTCAGCCGGCTGCTACTACCCGGGCCTGGTAGCAGGCTCGGGGCTGCTTCAGCTTTTCTCTCCTGTCCACATCAGTCCGCTCAGCTACGTTTTCCCCTAGACGAATTCCCGCCTCCCACCCCTCGACTCCTGGCATCCAATCGCCGGGCGAACTCAGACAACCAATCACCTGCCAAGACCAGAAATCCAGCAACCAATCTTGGTGCAAGGTCAGGGGGCGAGAACTCTGGCACCCAATGGAAGCCTACGCAATTAAAAACGGACCCAAGGCACCTGGCGGCACCGGAAGGCGAACCGCAGAAGAGGGAAAGACTCGCCCAAATCTTAGGGTTTTAAAGGAAAAGAGTTTTCTCCTGAATTCCTAAGGCTCTTAACTGACTTTTTGACACCGGTGATTTAACCCGTTAATGGATTTCTTAGAAACGCGAAGTTTCTATTCTTAAAGTCTGTAGACCAACAGAGAAGACACACCTTTAAGCCTCGCAGATTTCTCCGCGCATTCATCAGCGCCACTCAATTCAAATAATTAGAACTCTGTAAGTAGGCGATCGAAAAGATTGAGGCGGCAATTGCCAGAATGAGCCAACGAGGCGAAAAGGTTCGATGACAACCAGCTTACAGGATCTCATAATATTCGAGGCTTTTCCAGATACCAAATTAAACCAGACAGATGCTTCCGATGTCTTTTTTTTTTTAAAGATTTTATTTATTTATTTGACAGAGACCACAAATAGGCAGAGAGGCGGACAGAGAGAGAGGAGGGAGCAGGCTCCCTGCTGAACAGAGAGCCCGATATGGGGCTCGATCCCAGGACTCTGGGATCATGACCTGAGCTGAAGACAGAGGCTTTAACCCACTGAGCCACCCAGGCGCCCCACCCCACCCCATGTCTTCTACTACCAGATCACTTCTTCCTCTATTTAAAGGCTCACCCACCTCTGTCCCTCCGGAGACCAGTTTCTTCTTCTCTGCCAAGAAGTATACTTTAAATTTCCTCAAGAAGTATACTTAAATTTCCTCAAAAATAGTTTAATCATGATCTCTCTGAACTGCTCTTTTTAAAGAGTTCTGTATAGTCTAAACTTGGCTAAAATACTAGTGTCCAAAAACGCAAAACCTGAGACATTTTCTCAAATTCGAGAAAACTGGTTTAGGAGAGAGGTTTGCGGCAGGAGGGGAACTGATTTGCCTCACTTTCACTTTTACTACACTGTCCCCAAATGACAAAACTTAGTCATGAAAATAAATTCTGCCCTTACAATACCTCAATTTACAACAGTGCCTATTATAATACTGAAAAAAAAAATTCCCAGTATAATAATAGGGAGATAGTTATATGATTTCAATCATCATGAAGCCAATAAAATAATTATAAAAATAAATTGCTATAAACCATAATTATAAAAATTAAATAACCTGCAAAAATAATTTCATATAAAATTAATTGAAAAAAATAAGCAGACTCCAGCTGAGTACTATGAATTTCATTATGTGACAGTATGTGTACATAAGCAAAGATGAAGGGAAAGTACTAAAAATGTAACTTATTAAGACAGTGGAAGGATAATTTATAAAAGTAAGCCCTCAAAAATGCATTCAAATTGTTATTCTGCATTTACAAATTTTTTAAATATCTAATCTTTTAAGTAACCGCTCCAGGGTAACTATTCTGATTTTCCTCTCCTAAATTCCTAAGGCTCTCAACTGACTCTACCTTGTATCGCCATTTGATACATGTGGCATAACAGAAAGGGACACGCTGAGACTGGAGCCAGACAGTTCTGGATACCAGTCCCTTGAAATGTCCCTTTCAAGTTAGCAGCAGTGAAATGAAACACAAAAAACTACAAGTACATTTGATAAAGAATATGAATGTTTATAAACCAATATTCAAAATAGCTGCACACATCTGTTTTCACTTGAATAAAAAGAAATCACATTGTGACAAATCTTATAACCTTAACTTAAAATACATGAATATTAACATTTACTAATATATTTACACATTTTATTTACATCATCAACAAATCTGATGAAAAAGAGCATATGTTATTTTAACACAGCAGGTTTTGACCAGTCTTTGAAAAGTGATCCAGGAATGTGCACGGCATTTAGTTAGAAAACATATTTCAACCCTTTTCTGATTTCCTAGAGGTTACCTACTCACACAAAATATTCCAAAGCCTCTGTTTAAAAACTAAACAAAACAAAACAGGAGCAGTTGTATTTAATCTTAAAAGACTTATAAAACTGCCTTGTTTAAAAATATGAAAATTCTTATGGTATTTTTTTAAGTGGATGCCTTTATTTTTGCATCAAAATTACTTCACTGAATATTAAGCATCAGATAAAAGTTATAAATATCCTATCATCTAGGATACTGTGTACTTCATGATTTGAAATAGCTACAAATTAGTTCTTATATAATACCCTTATGAGGTAGGGCCAGTAGTAATCCCATTTTACAAAGGAGGAAAATGACATATGCCTATATGCTAGTGAGAAGACCGAAGTCAAATTTCTTTTCTTAAAAATCACACTTCCTTATTAGCCTACCTAATTTCTTTTACAAGTGAACAGGTCTGTTTCAAAGCAGAGAAAAGAAGGGGTTGGGAGGAGTGTATTATTCAGGTATATCTCAGAAAACAAAGAGAAGTAACTTCTATGTTGGATTCTTAATTAATGAAAAAAAAAATGGGACTATGGTTTACCTGAATGCATCTACCTAATCAATGGAAGTTACTAACGGAGGACTGCAAAATCCTTCAGCAACATGGTACTTTACACTATTTTTAACTTTTCCTGAGGTCCAAACACTGTATGTATTTTCTTACTCAGAGACCTTCCAAAACTATGATGTGAATTATAATCCTGATGGCACACCAAGAGCTCTTTAATCTGGTGTGTTTCACTGCTCTAAACTTTAATTAGATCCCAATGTATTTCCCCCCTGACCATTAGGTAAGTCAGTAAAACACTATAAAAATAAATCTTAAAAAAAACCTAAATGAGATCTCCTTTCAGGTTCTTCTCTACGCAAAGATGTTTCTATAAACACTTCTAAATTAGTAACTTAAAATTCCAAATTATTCAAGTATCTCTTTAAACATATCTCCATTTTAGTAAAAATTGAAGCAAATGTGTAAAATCTTAAAATTCTCATCTGTAATTCCATGGAAACCATTTGCAAAAAGCTATTTGCCTTTTTTAAAGCCTTCTCAATACTATTTCTTGAGAAGCAAAATTCCATCTCGCATTACTACTACTTGTCTTGCAAGTTTTAGCAGTTTCTACTGGGTATTTAAACTCCTAATTTTTCCTATATTCTCCCTTCCCTTTTTCTCCCTCTCATCATTGCATCATTGTCACATTGTTATTAGCTAACATTAAACACTAGAGCTGCCCACAGACTCATCTTTAAAAGAAATTAAAGGCATGGCACTGTTTCTTCATTGCAAAAGTAAATATAAGGCCAAATTCACTCTCTAGTAATGAGTTTCTTAAATGTGCTCCCAACAGAAGAAAAAAAAAGTTCCGCTGCTACAGTATAAACATACCAGCAAAGCAGATTCAAAGAACTGCCAATCAAATATAAGCGAGCATAATTCTTAAAGAGAGTTCTAAACTATACCCATGTTGAACTGAATCTTTTAATGATTCGAAGATGGTACTGTTCCCATTCAGTTTAGAGTTGTTGTAAGATGCAGATTCATATTGAGTGTATGCAGCAAACAGCTTCATTTTTTTGTTTTAGTTTTTTTTGTTAAATTCCACTAACACTCATGTTTATTATTTCAATTATTGTGCTTTCAATACAATGACAAAGCTGTACATCAGGATCCATACTTCCAGTGTCCCCAGATCCATTTTTATAAGATAAATCTTTACAGATACCAGACCACCCACTTGGTTTCTCCTTTATTTGTTGAAGACCTAAAAACATAAGGAAAAAATAAATTAAGGCAAGGAATCTGGAAAGGAATTTGGCCTTTATGTTTGCAATATTAAAACAACTTAGAAAATAAGTTACTACTTACGTGTAATAATTGGATCAATGTCTCTTGTCTGAGTGGCAACATCAGAGGCACAGACTTGCCCTATTTGGATCAGCAAAGACATAATATCCTCATACAGTGGAGGAAATGCACGACAAAAGGAAACCAAACTTGGCAGAGTTGGCATGAAAAAAGCATACCGCTTAGCCTGTGTTAAAACTGTTGGAAAGAAGTTAAACAATTTTTTACTTTACAGATATAAATTCAACATACATGGCCTATTGAATATACTAAGCACCATACTCTGTGCTGAGATTATTAAATTTTCTAAGATATATCTGATCACTCTTTAGGGAGCTTACAATCTAATAGTCAGCCATCATCCAACATACAAATTCTTATTTTCAAGCACTGTGATAAGTGCATTACATGCATTATTTAATTCTCACAGTTCTATAAATGAGGAAAATATTTATAGAGGAGAAAAACTCTTAAACCTTAGATTAAGAAACTTGTTCAAAGGGGTGCCTGGGGTGGCTCAGTTGGTTAAGCATCTGCCTTCAGGTCAGGTCATGATCCCTGGGTCCTGGAATTGAACCTTGCATTGTGGGCAGGGGGGGGTGTCCACGCTCAGTGGGGAGTCTGCTTCTCCCTCTCCTCTTCCCTCTCCCTGCTCCCAGTCATTCTCTCTCTGTCTCATTCAAATGAAAAGAAATAAAATCTTTAAAAAAAAAAAGAAGAAGAAGAATCTTGTTCAAAGCTACACAGCCAGTTAGTAGTGGAGCTGCGACTGAACTCAGGCAGTTAAAGCTCTTAACCACTAAAAATAATAACAGGGGGTGAATATAATGAAAAGAAAAATGAACAGAGTATTATGGGAGCAGTAAGAAAGAATATGAAATTAACTAAGTCGTAACTTTAAAAGACTGAATTATAGTTCATTTCTTTTAAAGTAGTTTATTTTCATACCATTTTGCTCTACAAAACAGATGGTGATTAAAACATTAGGGTATGTTTAGAACTTAAGGAAACAACTAATATATTTATCTCTTATTTAGACATCAAGATTATATTTTTCTGGAACTCTAAGCCTTTGTAATAAATTATAATTTGTCTTCTACTGACCTAATGACATTCAGAAAGCAGATCTGATTTCCATTTGTAAAATATGGAAAACTTTTTTTTCCCTTAAGGTTTTATTTATTTATTTATTTATTTATTTATTTATTTAGAGAGAACATGCACATTTGCAAACAGGGAAAGGGGTAGAGGGGGAGAGAATCCAGAGCAGACTCTGCACTGAGCACAGAGCCCAGTGCAAGGCTCAATCCGTAAGATCTTGACCTGAGCCAACATTAAGAGTTGGATGCTCAATCAACTGAGCCACCCAGTCCACCCTGGAAAGCTTATTATATTTACCTAAATCTATATGTAATTATTCACAAAGTGAAAGATACAATTTGCCTACCTATTCATCTCCTCTATGCTATAAATCACATTTATAATAAAAAAAACTTCAAAGAATTGAAAAGATGGCATAAATTAAACTATTAGTAACACAGAAACATCATACTACTAAATTCAGTAAAAATACGTACTACTTTATGTTAGAAGTTTTTGTTATTGATGTTGGTTGGCTACACACCTGTTAGCAAAGTTCCCATGACATTCACAGCTAAGCGAGCCACACTGAGTGACTTTGGCAATGCATACTGGATACACAAATGAGAAAGCAACTGGATAGCAAATATCTGCAATGCAAAATCAAAATGTTACACGTTTCTGAAGAATTCTTAAGTATTAAAACTTTTTAAATGTTTGATAGCCAGCAAGACTGGGGGGAGATTAAAATTTTCCCTAAGGCTCCAAAATGCTTGTTACCTGTTTTTCAAGTTCTGGCTGTGCAATAAGTTCAGGTATGAAATCCAGACAGATGTGCATAGATGGAATACCTGCGACGGTCAGAGGTAAAAGTTCACATGGATAACCCTATCTCAACAAGAAAGGGGGGGGAAGAGTTAGGGAAAAAAAAAAAAAAACCAACAACTATAAGTCAAATGCAGATAAAAATACACAGGGAGATTTTTTTTCTTCCTTTCTGTAAAAGTTGCTCAGAAAGCTACAGTACTCTACATGTATCCTGGCATTTCACCTTTCTGGTGCACCAGAATAGAGATAAATTATTTGAACTTATTAGAGTGAAATGAAATATAAAACCTCTGAATTTTGGGCCATATTGCAAAGGACCATGATCATCTGTGTGATCTCCAATTTCTGATTCCCATTAATTTAGTAATCAAAGCACTACCTCCACCAAAAAATCAATGTCAACCATATAAGCAACATTCTTTGAAACACACCTGAAAGTGAACAAGTTTAGCAATGTTGGGATCAGCAATGTACATCTGGTGTAAAAGACAACAGATAAGGCACTGAACTTCTCGAAGGTTACAGAGCAAATTGTCTTCTCCTTCCTCGATTCCCTTATTTGAAACACTGGTAGTAATAACACTTTGAACATTTCTTAGTAAGCTGTCTGGATTGACACCCTTTGCTTTCTCTTCTTCAGTAGGCAAGCAAATCTCCAAGAGAATCTGGACAGCTGCACTATCCTGCAAGCAAATAAAACAGGATTTAAGAAGTTTTTGAGAATTTTGTTTTCATGTGAACCAAAGTGGTAAAACAATTGTTTCTTTAAAAAAAAAAAGAACATACTTTTAAGAGCATATATGAGCAATCTATAGGGCAGTCATTCTCACCATGTTTAAGGTCACGAATGCTTTTAAGGCTCTGAAGAAAACTACACACCCTCTCCGTATAAAAATTAACAAGTAAACAAATATATGCATAATTTCAGGGTCATCACATATCACTAAGGCAAATCAATGGACTGCAGTTTAAAATCATCTACTAGAAGAGTATTCTGATTCAGTGATATCAAAAAGAGGACCTAAACAAAAGATAACTTCTACCAGAACCTCTGTTCTTTCCTTTTAAATTCCTACATCTCCTAAGATCCTATTCTGTATTCCCCTCTTTTTCTCACCTGGCACTTTTTTCTCACCAATTAATTAATTCTTCTGAAGATGATGATTAATAATTAATGCCTAAATGTCACTTCCTAAAGCTTTTTTTCCCCCTTTTAATTTGAAGATGGGCTCTTTAAAGCCCTGGTTTTGCAAAGAAAAATTCTGCCTTACCATCTATTCCACCTGTACAACTCATTGTTGCTCAGTCTACAAGCTTGAGTGTCATTTCATAGAACAGTAATTTCCTAAAGGGTGACCCACTTGATGCCCCTACATTTAAAGGAGAACTATAATGACTCTTATCTAGTAGGAAAAGGTAACCAAAAAATGAATATATGACATGTATCTCTGGAAGACAGCCACTGCATGGAATCAAAGAAAACAATTACTTCATCTAACTGTTTGACGAACTTGATTATAGAGTAAGGTTAGCTTTATTTTGTAATTATCATTCTTCAGTTAAAGGGTTTTGGTTTGGGGTTGTTTTTGTTTGTAGACTCTGATGCCAGACTACCCAGGCTTGAATACTAGCTCTGCCACTTATCAATGTGCAGCCTTGAGCAAGTGACTTAACCTCCCTAAGTCTCAGTGTCCTAATTTGTAAAAAATGGATAATACTCCCTACCTCATAGGTTGGCTATAAAGGTTAAATAAGTTAATATACATAAAGAACTTAGAATACTACTCAGCATATAGCAACCATTAAATAAATGGTAGCTATTATGATCTTCAATCCCTTATATGAAATTCTGAGGGCCAGATTTATTTTAGAACTCAGAATTCTTTTTTTCGTGTGATATTATATAACATCTCCAGCAGAGACTAGGAGAGCACACAATGCAGTCAAACATATTCACATTTCTGTAGCAAAACAACATTCACAATAAGTGGGATAAGGTTATAAATAGCTTCATATCAATTCAGGTCAAGTTTTGTCGCAATGAGATCACATCAGGTCTTTCTGCCAACTGAATTACCAAAAAAATGCTTCAGTTTTCATAACATTTTTGATCTCTGTATCATAGATAAGGGATTGTGGACATATACTATCACTCTAATTCCCCTTATTGCCAATGAAAATATTTTAGAAGCTATATTTCAAACTAAGAAAACATTTCTACTTTGAAGACATCAAATTGCTTAACATTTAATCATCTCACATCTCCTGCCTTATTCAAAAGTTACTAAAGGCTTCACTAAAATTCTACATTGTTATAAAACTTTCCTAAATATAAAACTGAGCTCTTAAAAAAAAAACTGAGCTCTTCATGTTGTCAAACTATTTACCAGTACCTGACATTTTATTATATATATACTTCTTGTTCTGTTTTTCTCTACCATTTGGTTTCAAAAACCTTCTTTTGTTAAAGTATAAATCTCATTTAAATGGCTACTAAACTAATATCATGAAGATTATTCCTAATTTTAGTAATAAAGTCCATCTGATCTTCAAAAGCAAAGGAAACAGCATTATAATACATCCTATAATGAAAGAAATGTGCAATATGTAACTATTGTACATAAAGGGCAATCATCTGCCGTCTATTTAACTAATTATATTAACAGGGAAACCCATGCTTTCCTTGACTAAATTTCATTACCTGAGCAGCCAGTAAAGCATTTTTCAATTCTTCTCTGGTAACTTCTGGGCCATCAGTTTGCCCAACTAAACCTATTGTATTATTCTGGGAAGGCCTATCTTGTTCTGCAGTCTCCTTCAGATGAGCACTAAGGTAGGCTTTGGATGCAAGAAGATATCCATTCAACATGTGTAGAGTAATATCCATCAGTGGGGGGCATCTACCACAGAAAGAAGAAAAATACATAAGAAAGAATATAAATTTATAAATTAGTCAGAATATGATCAATCAGTCCTGAAAAGCAGTACCCGAAAAACCTAAAAAGAGCAGTAACACTCTTCCACTGAAATGTTTTTTTCTAAAAATAAAAGTTTAATATGTTTGTCTTATCCTCTAGAAAAGTTTAATATGTTTGTCTTATCCTCAAGCTTATACTGAATATTGAATATATATTAAATATTATCTATTTCATCTTATCAGCTAAGACCAAATATAATGTATGCCCTAGAGAAAAGATTCCTTTTTTGCAAAAAATCGCACTAAGAGTAAATCTCTTAAATAGGAACCTACAAAGCAGCTGTCTGAAAGAGAAATATTCTATTATTGATAAGAATAAGGAGACTAGAACAGAATATTTATTCTTTCTACTCCTGTTTCTTCTTTGGAGCAAGACAATTTGCTATTCCAAAAGTACTTCATCCATTTGACCTGGGATAAGTTATTTACGAAGCTTTGGTTTCCTCTTCTATAAAAGGAGCAGTTATTCATACCTCAAAAAATTGTTACAGATTAAGTGAGATAAGAACAAATATAAGGGGCGCCTGGGTGGCTCAGTGGGTTAAGCCTCTACCTTCGGCTTAGGTCATGGTCTCAGGGTCCTGGGATCGAGCGCCACATCGGGCTCTCTGCTCAGCGGGGAGCCTGCTTCCCCCTCTCTCTCTATCTGCCTCTCTACCTACTTGTGATCCCTCTGTCAAATAAATAAATAAAATCTTTTTTTAAAATAAATAAATAAATAAATAAAATGAGAAACAAGTTTTCACCTATCAAATTGGAAAGCATCATACAAAGTAGTGAAGTACAATATCAAACACTGTTTTGGGAGTGTAAACTGCTTCAGCCTTTCTGCGTGGCAGAATAAAAATAAGAATATGAATCAAAATATGAATATGAGAAATATGAATCGTAAGTCTTAATGAGCATGCCCCATAATTCCATTTTTAAGAATCTGCTCTGGGGCACCTGGTTGGCTCAGTTGGAAGAGCATGCAACTCTTGATCTTGGGGTCCTGAGTTCAATCCCCGTGTTGGGCATAGAGATTACTTCAATAAATAAATTTAAAAAAAATTTATTTTAGTTTTTAAAAAAAGAATCTGCTCTAAGGAAATAGTCAGTACGTAGAATAGTCACCACAGTACTATTGATAATAACAAAAAATAGGAATAAACAAATGCCCAACAACAGGGACTGGGTTAAGCATTGCATATCTGTATGGAATACTGTGCAGCCAGTTAATATCAGAGTATCTATTAACATAGGGAAAAGGTCGCAAGGTAAAAGAAAATCCAGGCTATGAAAACATATACATTATGATAGTAAAATTTAACAACTTCCTGAATAACTAGAGGCAATTCAGGTGAAGGGTTACTTACGTAAATGGATTTTTAACACTGATAAATTGTTTTAAAAGTTTTTCTTTTCTGGAAGTGTTATTTACTGCTATTTTTATTTTATTAGATACTTAATGTCATTTAAACTGTTCATTCTCCTGACTCCTATTTCCTATGAGACCTTGATCTCACCAAACCACACATAGCTGATTTTACAAATTTTGTCACTTCATGAATGTCATCCCTTGGGTTGAAGACAGATGACAACATTCAGAGTGTGTATCCTAGTTAAGTCTTCTTTAACTCCAATTTCTTTCTCCTCTAAGCCATCTAATGCAAAGCTTCTCTTCTTAAGTTACCACCTAAATGACCTCTTTAGCCTAACATTCAAGGCCCTCCATAGTCTGACCCCTAACTTGACATTCCAATTCTAAAGTGTGCTCCTCTCAACAAATTTCCCCTCCATTCCAAGCCTTTTTCATTTGTGTTTCTATACTTTTGCTCACACTGTTCCTTTTCCCCCTGACAATACCTTCCTTAACCCCTTAACCTCATCATTATAGTATCTGTTCATCTAAAACCCATTTCTGTCCTTTAAAGTACTACTCAGGTCCCACTTCCTCTACATCTTTCCTGAATTTTTAATAGCATCCAATTACTGAACGATTTATCTTCATATGACCATATAATTTAACTTTTCATGTATTTGTCTTATTTCAGTTTTTTTTTCTAAAGATTTTATTTATTTATTTGACAGAGATCACAAGTAGACAGAGAGGCAGACAGAGAGAGGGGAAGGGGAGCAGGCTCCCTGCTGAGCAGAGAGCACAATGTGGGGCTTAATCCCAGGACCCTGGGATCATGACCTGAGCCAAAGGCAGAGGCCTTAACCCACTGAGCCACCCAGGCGCCCCTTATTTCAGTTTTAATGCATATAATGCATTAAACCATATAATGGTTCACAATAAGCAAATTTTAGAAACCTTTTTCAAAAATGCTAGCAACAAGGCTAGATTTTACTAATCACATGTTAAATATTAAACTGAATAGTTCTTGAATATAGACAAAACAAAAATAAAAAGAACCTCATAGGGGCACCTGGGTGGCTCAGTGGGTTAAAGCCTCTGCCTTTGGCTCGGGTCATGATCACAGGTCCTGGGATCGAGCCCTGCATCAGGCTCTCTGCTCAGTGGGGAGCCTGCTTCCTCCTCTCTCTCTGCCTGCTTCTCTGCCTACTTGTGATCTCTGTCAAGTGAATAAATAAAATCTTAAAAAAAAAAAAAAGAGGGCGCCTGAGTGGCTCAGTGGGCTAAAGCCTCTGCCTTCGGCTCAGGTCATGACCCCATGGTCCTGGGATCAAGCCCCGCATCGGGCTCTCTGCTCCTCAGGGAGCCTGCTTTCTCCTCTCTCTCTCTGCCTGCCTCTCTGCCTGCTTGTGATCTCTGCCTGTCAAATAAATAAATAAAATCTTTTAAAAAATAAATCAATTAAATAAATAAATAAATAAAAAAAAGAACCTCATAGCGCACACAGCTAGTCACCCGCAAGAACACTAAGACAGACGTTTAAACTGAATTTCTTCAATTTCTTTTAGATGCTCTGAAGTATAACTCCAGAATAAAAATGAAACTCAAACAACACATACCTGTGTACCCTCTGATCACATCTTAGGACAATGAGAGGATCTATCATCAGGTCATTCTGAGTATACTTTTGTTGTCGTACAAACTTTATTGAAGGCTGAAGTGCATTAACTGTCATTACCCACAGCCTGATGAGAAAATAAACACATATTCAAAAACAGCTATATTATAGTTGAAACCTGCAGCCATCCAGTCCAACTTAGAAGGATATATTCAGTAAAAATTAAACAGGTGGGAATTAACTTAGAAAAATTAAGAACTATGGTAATCTAATTTATTTGGATGTCTCTAAAACAAATGAAGATAAACAGTAAACACAAAGTAGTTTCAAAAATTCTCAGTTGTAATGGAATAATCATGGCATAAAAAATAAAAGTATGAATTAAAACCTTAGCACTTTGAAACTGTATCTGGCCCCATAAATAAGCCATGGTTCTGCATCATCATAAAATCTCAATGTGAGATGCCACTTTGAGATTAGACATCATAAACTCTAAAAGTGATTACTAAGCTGACTGCACATCAGAATTACTAAGGGATATGGCAATAAGAAGGGTACCTGATCTCTTACAGTGAAGCCCAGGAGTCCATCAGCCCCATCTTGCACACAGAGCTTGCCCACTCTTAAATATGAGTAGACAGCCAAGAGTCATCAGACATTTAAGGAAAGCCTCTAGTTTGAAAAAGATTAAAATATGCAAACAGAAAGAAACTTCAAAGAAACAGAGAATGTAGGGATGAAAAACTTTTTAAAGCCTATAATTAATATTCTTAAAGGATAGGATATTGCACATATGAAACAAGAATAGGAGACCTTTAAAAATATTCAGGCAAGGGACACTTGGGTAGCTCAGTCAGTTAAGTGTCTGGCTCTTGGTCTCAGGGTCATGAGTTCAAGTTCCATGTTGGGTTCCATATGGTCATGGAGCCCAGTTAAAATAAAATAAAATAGAAAACTAAGAATATTCAGGTAAGAAAGAGTTCTTAGAGATTAAGAATATAACACATTTTTTAAATTCAAAAGATCAGAAGATAACATTGAGAAAATACTCAAAGTATATTCAAAAGACAAATTTTAAAAAGAACAGGAAAAAACTGCAAAATCAGTGGTTTTAAAATAAGAGGCTTAAAACCAAAATTACAAAAAATTATAAAAAACAAAGGGAAAGAAATCACTGAAGGAAAAAAATATAAATGTCCTTAGAAATGAAGGCATTGGTCCCTAGACTAAAAAAAGACCAAGTACCCAACACTATGAATTTAAAAAACAAACAAACAAACAAAAACAAAAACAAAAAACCCACCAAAATACATGATCATAAATTTCCAGAAAGTAGTGAAAGGGGAAAAACCTACATTTTAAAAGAGAAAAAACAATGGTCACATATAAAGGAGTGGGAATTGATATATCACTGGATTAATTAATAGCAACAAGGAAGCTCAATTCATTCAGCAGAATGATAAATAAGTTTCCTGAGCACCCCTTCTCAGGAAGCAACTTGAATGTGAGTTCCACTCACTGAAATGAGGAACTACACCGACACAGAGAAAAACATGGAATTTAACAAAAAGAGACAAACCCAATCCCAGGATGGTTACTGTGCATGTCGCAAATTAAAACATGACGATGGAAAGCTATAAAAGGAATGTTTGCAAGAAAAAAATGTTACTGTTACATTATCTGATATAACAATTATAAAGTAAACTTTCCCTCAATAATGGAGTTTAGGGTTAAATTAGTTATTGATAAAAAAAAAAAAAACACAAAAACAAAACAAAAAACCCAAGTAAATGAAAGAGGGAAGTATTAACTCAGGGTTTGTGTGTGAGGTATAAAGAAAGGCAACTGTATAAGAAAGAAACCGTAATCAAAGAATACTGCATACGTCAACTATAAAAATCACACTGATGGTAGTCATAAGAGTCACAATGAAGGGGCGCCTGGGTGGCTCAGTGGGTTAAAGCCGCTGCCTTCGGCTCAGGTCATGATCCCAGGGTACTGGGATCGAGCCCCGCATCGGGCTCTCTGCTCAGCAGGGAGTCTGCTTCCTCCTCTCTCTCTGCCTGCCTCTCTGCCTGCTTGTGATCTCTCTGTCAAATAAATAAATAAAAATCTTAAAAAAAAAAAAAAAAAGAGTCACAATGAATACTGCTTTAACCAAAAATGTTGGTATTACCCTGTCAGGGAAAATGGAGGAAGGGAGAAAGTGAGTGTTGAAGGAAGAGGGACTCACAGGGGAGGAAAGAAGTAAGAGGACTAACTCTTCATCTTGTATAGTGGAAAGTCACAGATAATTTCTAAATGGGAAAGCCAGGAAATCATACTAATTGTAAGTATGTTATTGAGATAGATGGGGGATATAAATGCCAGAATAAAAAGGCTAATGAACTGAAAACAGCTGTCTCTGGGGAGCAACAATCTTAAAATGGAAAGGAATATACTATTTAAGTTCTTAAGTTATATGCATTTATTTATTTGATATAAATAAAATTAAATTTAAAAAGCATAAATATGCTCAGTCTGTTAAGCATCTGCCTTCAGCTCAGGTCATGATCCCAGGGTCCTGGGATCAAGCCCCACGTTGGGCTCCCTGCTCAGTGGGAATCTGCTCCTCCCTCTCCCTCTGTCCCTTCCCCCTCCCCCACTTGTGCAGCTCTCTCTCAAATAAACAGAATCTTTTTTAAAAAATTGAAAAATAAAATAAAAAGCATAAATATTCCCAGAACTGTTGAATCAAAATCTCGGTAAGTCCAGCCCATTATTTTTTTTTTTTTTTTTTTTTTTTAAGCACAGACTACATGTTTTTTGTTTGTTTTGTTTTTCTGTTTAAGGGGTGTTTTGTTGTTGTTTTATTTAAATTCCAGTTAATATACTGTGTAATATTGGCTTCAGGTGTACAATTTAGTGAATCACCACCTACAAACAATACCCTGTGCCCATCATAAGTGCACTCCTTAATCCTCATCACCTATTTAGAACAGGTGTTTTTGATGCAACATATGGAACAGGAGAGACTCATCTTCCTATAGGCAAAACAATTAACCCAGTGTTCTCTAAACTTCATGTGTGCTAGAATCACTAGGGAAATCCTTAAAAAAAAACAAAACTAATGGCTAACTCCCAACAAACATTCTGATTTAATTAGCACGGGTTACAGCTCTCAGATCAGGAGTTTCAAAAGCTTTCCAGGTGATTTTAATGTGCAGTAAAAGTTGAAGCCATGCTAAGGATTGCAAGACACATGGTGATCTAAATCACAATTAGCCACAAATGACTATATGTGAGAACTCATTTTTAAAGAACTTTCTCAAGTTGGAAATACTTTAAGTTTTCTCTGTTTCTTAAAATAAAGTTTATTCTTTTCCTTAAAATTATAACAGCTCTTTAATTAATGGTCTTCAGAATGGACTTATATTGTCAGATAATCAACAATTTTTTCAACATTTAAGTATAGGTTATTATATACAATCACTGCTATATGCTTATTTATTACAGGAAACAATACACTGAACTTACCTTCTAGGCATCACAGTATTAAGAACCATCCACAGTTTATTGACGGTTTGAAGAATTCGTCGTGGAACTCCTGAATTCAACAGCTGGTTCATATTGGATGTTAATACTTCTGCATAAGGTATAAGTTCACTGGCAGAGAGTAGAGTCAAGTGTTCTAGAATCTGCATCACTTGTGTGTGACTTACTGGGACAGCTGAAAATGCTAAAAGGAAAACTTAGCAGTCATGATCTAAATTCTATACAGCTTACCAAATAATATTTGGTAATACTTTCCTACACACCACACAAATCAAGGAAACACTGTTGCTGAAAAAGAGTAAAACTTTGAATCCTGGCCATAAGTTTTGGCTACACTTAAAATAAGGAGCTAAGAAAAATTCATGTTAAGTATACATATATCATAAAGATAAAAATAATCATAAAGATAAAAGTTATAAAAATCCCATTTTAAAAAACACATTAGTGACCCAAAGACAAATGTCATTTCCTTGGTGATTCAGACTAATTTTAAAAATTGACTGAAACATGAAAATATACCCAAGTATCGCTTTTAGTAGTAACATTCAATAAGATTCAAATTTTTTGGTATTTTCCAACTGGATGGCCCCTTTTACAGGATGTAAGTATAGTATACAGCACACTGCTGTTAGTCAAAAATTTCTAGAACTATACTTTTCTTTTTTCTTTTTTTTTAAAGATTTTATTTATTTATTTGACAGACGGAGATCACAAGTAGACAGAGAAGCAGGCAGAGAGAGAGGAGGAAGCAGGCTCCCCGCTGAGCAGAGAGCCCAATGCGGGGCTTAATCCCAGGACCCTGGGATCATGACCCGAGCCGAAGGCAGAGGCTTTAACCCACTGAGCCACCCAGACGCCCCTAGAACTGTACTTTTCAGTAGAATAGTCACTAACCACATCTGGCTACTGAACACTTAAGAAATGTAGCTAGTGCAAACTGACATGTACTGTGAGTATAAAATATAAACCAGATTGCAAAGACTTTCTATGGAAAAACAGTAAAATATCTCATTACTATTTTTGTATTGATTATATGATGAAATGATAATATATTGATATATTGGGTTAAATGAAATAATTATTAAAAAACTACCTTTGCCTGTGTTTTACTTTTTTAGTGTGACTATAGAAAGTTTAAAATTATATGTGTGGCTCGTGTAATATTTCTATTCGACAGTGCTTGAACATTATCCACTAACGACAAGTGCACTGCTCTATTCCATAGCATTTATTCCTGAGCAGTTTAGGACCTTCCTAAAACCACATGACCTGTTTAGTGATGTTAACATAGAAACTATGAGAAAAAAGATACAAGCACGTCAGAAAGAAAAGGTTAAAATGCCTGAGGTGCCTGGGTGGATAAGTCAGGTAAAATGTCCAACTCTTGATTTCCGCTCAGGTCATGATCTCAGGGTCTTGAGATCAAGCCCCGAGTATGGCTCTGTGCTCAGTGCATAGTCTGCTTGTCCCTCTCCCTCTGCTCCTCCCCCAACTCAAAAATTACTTAAAATATATTGACCAAACATTGTTTCACAGCCAGGAAAATTCTGCATGATTTTAAGATTTCAAGGAGCCTAACATCTCTTTGTCCTAGTAGAGGGGTAAAAGGAGATTCCAATTTACTGTACCTTCTTGAAGTTGTTTCGGAGAGTGGTTTTTGGCATTATTAGTCAGTAACATTCGCCTTAACAGGGCATCAGTCCCCGTGATTTCTTCTTCACAGATCCAATCATCCACAATGCATAAGTGTGGGTAATTAGTTGCAAGGAGACGTAGTAAAGCAGAATGTAGTCCTTGAAAATTTACAAGAAGTCAACTGGATTCTTCATTCTCAAATACTCAAAACTTCTCTCCTCACTCCCCTCTCTTATGTCCCTTTCATTTTTGGCAAACCAAAGAAATGTGCACATCTTGTGCATGCACTACCGTTTGAGAATTTCTGTTGCATAATTCAGTCAGAGAATCTGCTTAAAATAAAGATCCCCAAGTGATTTGATACACAAAAAGGTGGAAGCTATGAGTTTTATCAAAAGTTCTCAAAGTTTCTTCCTTCCACCCTATCCCAACATAAAAGTCTCCCATCAGGAAACATTTGACATCGCAGTAGTTCAAGAGTTGACTGGGGAGGAAAGAAAAAAAGGAGAAAAGAATGTCCATTTGGGGGAGATCATATATGGTCTGAGAAAGGCCTTATTCAAAACTTCTAGTAGGCTTCTACAGAAGAACACATGCTCTTTTCCAACCCACTTCAGAATCACTGTTGCAGATGGGTAAAATCAAAGTTGCCCATCTGGAATGCCTAAAAGATCTCGGGCAGTTTATGTACATTTTTTCATTTCTCCCTAATGTCCCTTCAAGGTAAGCAATATTGTCTCCATTCTACTGTAAGGAAACAGACTGAAAGACATTTATTAAAGTTCCCAGGGTCACACAGCTAAGTATGTCAGCCAACCAAAGCAGTATGGATGATACCTACAAGACAGTGCATTTGTCTTCCTTCGAGAAAGTGAAGGAAGATCAAAAGAAATGAGAAACTTCCTTTTACTAAATCAAAGCATTCTTTCTAACCTTTTGCTTATAGCACAGTTTGGCTATTCATGACTATTATTTTTAATGATAAATGATTTTATAAAAAATGTCTATTTAGATATATGAAGTATATATGAATAGATATATCTAGTATACACTATGCCAAGTGTTTGGTACATACATACCTAATAAATATTGTTGTTACTATATTATTATTATCATCCTCACCAGAGTTGTAAGAGTAGTAGTAAAAGTATTAGTTGTAATAAAAGTATTTTTCGGGACGCCTGGGTGGCTCAGTGGGTTAAGCCGCTGCCTTCGGCTCAGGTCGTGATCCCAGCGTCCTGGGATCGAGTCCCACATCGGGCTCCTTGCTCAGCAGGGAGCCTGCTTCTCCCTCTGCCTCTGCCTGCCACTCTATCTGCTTGTGCACACTCTCGCGCGCTCTCTCTCTCTCTCTCTGACAAATAAATAAATAAAATCTTTAAAAAAAAAAAAAAGTATTTTTCATCCAATTATCTCCTTATTATGCAACTTAGATAAAATCATACCACTTAGTCCCAGTAGGGAAAGTATCCACTTCCTTTGTCATAGAAACTGATTAAAATTAATATTTCTGTTTGAAAAAAGGCTGCAACAATCAAAAGTAGTATTAAACATTTAAATATCTAAATGCACAACTACACGTATAGTTAAGACTATCTCAAAAAGTCACAAAATGACTGCTTACCAAGTGAAAATTAATCTACACTTCATAATCTCTTCAATAAAATGTTAGTCACCAAACGCTGCCAAATATAACATTAGTTTATGCAAAGATATAAGTAAATAAATGCACATATCTGGTTAAAGGTGACCAAATAAGGTCATCTTTGTTCCTGCTTGAAATTAACCACAACAAACAAAGAAAAAGAAAACTCCAACTTCATAGAAACAAACAAGAAACCCATATTCAAACATTATAAAAAAGAGGTGTTAAATTAAAAAAAAATTTTTTTCAAAAAATATTACTATATATCTATCTGACAGTTTTATAGAAATAACAGTAATTCCAAGATGTGGAATATTTTGGAGGAAATAAAAGCAATAAGGTAGATCTACATGTACTGGCATAAAAGATTTCCAAGAGTCCAAGAGAAAAAAAAAAAGTCTCAGAAGAGATAGGGTATAATGCCATTCATAGTTTAAAAAAACAATTTTTACTCATGTGTTTATTAGCTTCAACTATATGAAACTGTATTTTTGCAGGTCAAAAAGGTTGAATACCTGCAATTTCATATCGTTCAACTTATAGAAAAAATGTTTAAAATTACATACCAAAATAAAACTTGGTTTTGGGGAAGGAGGAATGCAAGTAGTAAGATAGTGAGGAAGGTAAAGAGGAATTTCACTCCTGGATTGTCTTTTTTTTGTTTTTTGTTTTTACCACTGAGCACATATTACACTTCATAACACTGTAAACAGTAAGGGGTTTTTTTTGGTTTTTTTTTTTTGTTTGTTTTATTTTAAGATTAATCAAATCTTAATCTTAAAATAAAGTCAATAATATTATTTGACAGACAGAGATCACAAGTAAGCAGAGAGGCAGGCAGAGAGAGAGGAAGGGAAGCAGGCTCCCTGCTGAGCAGAGAGCCTGATGCGGGGCTCGATCCCAGGACCCTGGGATCATGACCTGAGCTGAAGACAGAGGCTTTAACCCACTGAGCCACCCAGGTGCCCCAACAGAAAGGTATTTTTTAGCAATAAACATTAGCAGTAAAAAGCAAGCAAAACAAATACCTCCCAACTCCTGCTGCAGCCCTTGAGCCTGTCGAATAAGGAATTTGATGGGAATCTGATCCATTAAAGATGACGAATATGATTTGGGCTTTCTTTGCATGGCAGCTGTCAGTCAAAGATACAAAGTGTAAGATAAGAACAGTGTAATAAACAATAGAACTCTTAACCTTCAACCTAAATGGAACAAAAACAACATTAGGTTACTTCTAACTCACTTAATCTGTGAATATGCTTCACAAAAAATGAAGAAATAATGGATACACAGGAAGAGCAAGAACATATCTAAGGGCAAGATCTGGAAAATGCCTCCAAATTGAAACCATTGAGGAGAAAAGTCCTAAGTGAGAGAAGCCATCTGCAGGAATGCCCTACACTAAAACACAAAATCAAACAAAACAAAATGAAACAAAACCCCTGATAAGTAACTCAAGACTCTCCCAAATCTAATTAGGAAAACTAAATTCAGTCATGACCATATGGCTTAAAGCTTCGTGACTCCAACAATCTTAATTTAATTATATATTATCGCAGTGACTCTTTTTAAAGGAAGCTGGGCAATATGAATTTAACTCCTTTCTCTCACAACTTCTATCTTCAACCAGAAAACAATTCTTTTTTTTTGAAGATTTTTTTTTTAAAAGATTTTATTTATTTATTTGACAGAAAGAGATCACAAGTAGGCAGAGAGGCAGGCAGAGAGAGAGAGAGAGGGAAGCAGGCTCCCCGCTGAGCAGAGAGCCCGATGCGGGACTCGATCCCAGGACCCTGAGATCACGACCTGAGCCGAAGGCAGCGGCTTAACCCACTGAGCCACCCAGGCGCCCCTTTTTTGAAGATTTTATTTATTTATTTGACAGACAGAGATCACAAGTAGGCAGTGAGGGAGGCATAGAGAGAGGAGGGAGCAGGCTCCCCGCTGAGCAGAGAGCCCGATGCAGGGCTCGATCCCAGGACCCTGGGATTATGACCTGAGCCGAAGGCAGAGGCTTTAACCCACTGAACCACCCAGGTGCCCCAACAATTCCTTTTTTAAAAAATCAAGTCCATCTTAGGGGTGTCTAGCTGGCTCAGTTTGTGGAGCATGCAACTCTTGCTCTCAGGGTTGTGAGTTTGAGCCCCATATTGGGTGTAGAGATTACTTAAAAATAAAAAACCTCATGTTCAAAAACCTTCAGTGGATTCTTATATCCCACAGAGTAAAGGTAGCTGCCAATCAACACTATCTTTCTCTGTCTCATCTCCATCATATATATTTTTTTAATTTTATTTATTTATTTGTCAGAGAGGGAGAAAGCACACACACAAGGAGGAGGAACAGTGGGCACAGGGAGAGGGAGAAGCAGACTCCCCAGCACAAGGCTGAGCAGGGAGCCCAAGGTGGGGCTTGATCCCAGGACCCTAAGAACATGACTTGAGCCAAAGGCAGATGCTTAACTGACTGAGTCGCCCAGCGGCTCCTACATTGTTTTTTAACTAATTACCCTAAAAGACAAGTGAATTTTTTTTTCAAATATAGAAAAACACACTGCTTTATACTGGTATCTTCTAGGTTAAATCTGATCTTCTGATACTATAGAAAGTAGTTAAGTTTGAAAGCCCAGTTCAATGATAATTTTAATGGCAAAATGAAACTCTTCTGTTATTTTTTTCTGTTTTTGATTAGATTGCTATTCTTCACCTAATGGAAGGAAGGCAGGGCAAAGACTGAAAACAAGCAAAAAAAAATAAATTTTCCGTTATATTTCCTTTAGGTTTATCTCTTAATTTATCAGCACTTAGTTAAGGTCCCTAAAATTATTAAAATACAGACAATTCAGTTATTAATTTAGGCTGCTAAAAAGAGGGCTGAGACTTAAAGGGTGGTTATGTACCCATCTATACATGTATTTACGCATCAGAGTACACAGTGCCCATGCTACAAAGACTACAGAATGGTACTGGAGCCTGTTAGAATATTTGACCTTATTTTCTCACATGACAGCTTGGAAAGTAACAAAATGTAAACAAATAAAATGAACTAGCACTAGAAACACTCCCCTATGTATACGTACAACTTACCTAAAGTCTTTGTGTTTGCTAGCAGAGCTTCCTCATAAGACAGTACATAGTAAAGCACCAAGAGCTGTGCTGTGATGCTAAAACGTTGATTAAGGCGGATGCTATCAGCCTGGAAGTAAGATTATAAACACTTAAGATACTGTTAAATTTCATGAGTGCTTTCTTGATGGTAAAAGCATTTTAAATAGACTATTCAGTTACTGTTCCCAAGCTCAGCTAAAACAGGAGAAACATTGCTATGTTTGCATTAAACTCAAAGAGACAACTTGAAGTTTCAATTTGAGGTGGCATGGGAGAGCAAAGGCAACATGCCTAACAGTCTTTACGATTATAAAAAGGACTTCAGCTGTTCCTTAACAGCAAATCCATCAGGCTGCTTCTGAAAAAGGTTTACAGGAGTCTCAAATATTACCTGGAATTACCAGGAAGAAAATAACTCCTAAAAAAAACATAGTGTGCATTTGAATACATTTGTGAAAAATACAACTACTTTTTCTCTCTTAAAAGATGGAGAAAAAAGATTTTCTTCAAATTTCCCATTTGAATCTAAGTAGATCTTAGATTCCCAGGAAGCTAAATAAACCTCTGTTGACCATGTTGAGATGTCACATACTCCTTCGTATATGCACAACTCTCCAGGGCACTCTTTAGACTTTAAAATGGAGCTCTTTCGAAGATTTCCTCAGAAAGTACCTCTTCAACAAACTACTTGGAACTAATAGCATACTTGTAATTTCATAAGTGATCTGAAGAAATGTAATCCCATTTCAAAGTCAGAACCACCTAGAAGTCCTCTAATAATCCAAGGAAAAATATGGAACAAGTTAGAAGAATAAAAGAAAAATCAGCTAATCAATGTACGAGAACTACTATGTTACCCCAATGACTCCTTGGAAAATACTGAGGATCTCCTGTTCTGTAACTGGCTGATTTGTGGCTTCTGGATTAGATTTAGATGCAGGAGTAAGTATGGAATTTATGTACACGTCAATCAGAGGAAGTAATTGAGGATGAAGCGGAGTAGAGGTTTCACATAGCTGTCTATAGATCCAGTCCTAAAAAAGAAGGTTATAGGCAGTAAATCACTTACGGCAATAAGAAAAAGCAAACTTTATTAAGAACATACAATTTACATGATTTACGAGTCAGTGAAAATATTAACTTCTAGCAGCTACAAATATATTACCCAGTTTCACAACTGTCTTTGATCTAAAAATATGAATTACTTTTATATCCTAATCAAGACTATTGTCCAGTGGAAGATAAATATATAATGAGCAATTTGGGTTTTGAATTTGGATTTGAGGTTTTTAATGTATTAGTTTTTAAGTAGTAAGAAAAATATTTTAAGTCCCTACTATAACTATATTTTGAGCACCATCTGTGTTGTAGAAGACCCCACAGCACAGAGGAATTGAGGGAGAGGGATAGTTCTTCACAGCAAATCCTGAGGTAGATTAAGAAAGTGGCCTTGGCAACCACTTACAGGAGACCATCACTTAACTACACGTGAACAGAGGACATGTGGATACATTGGGTGTGCATTCAGACTCTTAATCTATTTCATGTGCTAAAAACATAAAGAAGTAGAAGATACAATCTACCTAGAAAATAACTCCACTAAATCATGAAAACAAGGATAGTTAAAGGTGATATATCAATGCATATATTGTCGATTGTTCTTTATAAATAGAAGAGCCTCTAGAAAAGGCTCAGATTTCTTTACCTTCTTGGGACTTATCTGTCTCTTTAAAAGGCCTTTTAATTGTTTGATATAGCCAACTATAATTAATGGAAAATACGTCCAAATATGTATATTAGGTGTTAGCTGTCCTTGTGACAAAAGTACAAATGCTGCTCATGGCTGATAATGAACTTTCTCAGTTTGGTGAACAAAACCAAAGTATAGAAAATGGCAATTTGGGGTGCCTGGGTGGCTCAGTCATTAAGCGTCTGCCTTTGGCTCGGATCATGATCCAAGAGTCCTGGGATCAAGCCCCACATCAGGCTCCTGTTCAGCAGGAAGTCTGCTTCTCCCTCTCCTACTCCCACTGCTTATGCCCTCTCTCACTATTTCTCTCTCTGTGTCAAATAAATAAATAAAATCATAAAAAAAAAAAAGAAAATGGCAATTTTTTACCAAGTTTTAAAGAAATAGCCACATGATATTATTGAAATTTTAAATGGATTAGTAATACTGCACATTTTGTCAATAACTTAAGAGTTATATTGTTTAAAAAATCTGAAATTATAGTTCTAGTTACTACATATAAATGATTAGTAATTAGACATATTTCATAAACACAAAACCCACAGAAGAAGTTTATTAACTGAAAAAGAGCTAGAAAAAAATAAACAAACTTGGGTTGTAGCTTGATATATAAATTTAAGATCATACTTTTATTGACACTTTGTGCTTGGTAAAGGAACGACTCCTGAGAAGCTGGTAAATACAATGAATAGGCAAAAATCCAGTAATGTTGGCACTCAGGTTGCTGGTGACAGGGACCCGAACAGCATGAGCTGTGACAACCTAAAAGGGAAAAATAGTATTAATACATATGACAGAAGCAAATATAAAATTATTCCGTAAGAGAGAGGATTAGCAGGTAGAGTGTCAATACTTAATACAAATGTGGCCCTTAGGAATGAATGAGAAAAACTAATTATTGCAAGATTTAATTATTTCTAGATGATAAGGCAGCATACATTTAGGGATCTGTAAAACACTCTAATTTTTTAAATTTGTTTTTAAACATAGGTATGTTGACAGTAATGTAGTAAGGTAAAAACACACAAAATTTGGAATTCTAAAATCTGGGCTCAGTGACTTCAGATAAGTCACTTTATCTTCCCAGCCTATTTTCACATCTATAAAATGGGACAATACAGTCTCACCTGCCTCAAAAAGTTTTTGTGAGGGGGAAAAACTGAAAAATATGTTTGAAAAACATATGTGAATTATAAAGTATCAATTCTTTATATGTGACATAAATTCTGTATATGTGATATAAATGATCACATAAATATAAACAGGGATTTTTATTTTTATTCTCATTGTTTTCAAAGACCCTCCCCAAAGTCCAGTAAGTTCAAATAAAAACATAAAAAATAACTTTTGAGTCTCCTATGCACTATTTATGTCTGTTTTGTGGGAGTGTATGTGTATTGAGGGAAGAAAGGAAAGTTTGGTATAGGGATGAGAATAGTATCCTAAAAGAAGCAACACTTATGCATTCTCAAATATCTCATTTTTTCAGAAATATATATGCTTTTTGTAACCCCAAGTTTAAACTGTCTAATCTGGGAATTAGTTTTCAATTTCAGAATTGTCTCTTTTGCTGAAAAAATAAAATATCCTCAGGTTTACATATGGACAAAAGTGCTAAGGCAAAATAAGAACATGTAAATATAATAATAAAGAATTCAGGGGTGCCTGAGTGGCTCAGTCAGTTAAGCATCCAACTCTTGATCTCAGCTCAGGTCTTGATCTCTGGGTCATGAGTTCCAGCCCCCAAATAGGTTCCATGTCCAGCCTACTTAAAAAAATTTTTTTAAAAAATAAAGAATTTAGACCCCAGCTTATAATTTATATAAAAATGAATGTTACAGCCTAAAATTTTAAACAAGTTTTATTTTTCTCCTGACAAACCCGAATGATTACCCCATGTGAGATCCTACCACCAATACCAAAGACCATATTCTTAAGCATTTATTCAACATCTCCAAAACATATAAATTTAAAGCATGCTTTTGTATGTAATAAGTAAATGGGATGATTCTTTATAGAAATTTTAAAAGATAAATAAACTGAGGTGCCTAAGTGGCTCCGTCAGTTAAGCGTCTGTCTTGGGGTCAGTTCATGATCTCAGGGTCCTGGGATCGCCCCCCCCACCCCCCGCCTCCATATCTGGCTTCCTGCTCTTTGGAGAGTCTCTTTGTCCCTCTCTTTCTGCCTGTTCCCCACACTTAGCCCCCCCCTCAGATAAGTAAATAAAATCTTAAAAAAAAATTTAATAAAAAAATGAAGATTAAATTAACTATCATTGGAAACTAAAAAGGAATAGAACAAGACCATAGCATTCTCTTAAGCTGAGATATACAAGTTTTCCCCCCAAAGAATGTTGCAAAAGAAAGTTAAAGAAATACCTAAGAATAAAGTGAAAAGAAGTACCTGCTCAGTAAAAATTTCCTGTGTGAAGATAGTCTTCATCCTGCTCAAGGAGCTTGGCTTAATCACAATCTAAAACAACCAAAAAAATTCTAACAGCAAGTAAAAATACATGAAGCATACTTTTCTCTGATAAATGTATTCTCTAACATGGCTGTGATATGTAAAATTAATGTTCAAATACTCTATTTCAAAAGTGGCTTCTCAAACCCAACATCAAAGTGTTTTTCCTCAGACACTGAATCAACATACAAAATTACTTAGTAAATATTATTATCAGCCTTTCAAGTCAATGGCAAGAAGTGGATTATTCAATAAATGAAGGTGAAATAGCTACCTTTCTGGGGAATAAATAAATAAACATATATATGCAGTTTATATATACCTATATATATCTGTACACATGACACCATACCCAAAATGAACTTGAGTATACTAAAGATTTAAGTATGAAACATGAAGCCACAAAAACATTAGAAAAAAATATAGGTAACTGTTTCTTTAAACCTGAAGAAAGAGAAACATTTTTTTCCATTAAAAAAATTTTGTGGGGGCGCCTGGGTGGCTCAGCTGTTAAGCATCTGCCTTCAGTTCAGGTCATGATCCCAGGGTCCTGGGATTGAGCCCCACATCGGGCTCCCTGCTCAGTGGGAAGCCTGCTTCTCCCTCTCACACTCCCCTTGCTTGTGTTCCCTCTCTCGCTGTGTCTCTATCCAATAAATAAATAAAATCTTAAAAAAAATTTTTTTCTTTTTTTAAGTAATCTCTATGCCCAACATGGGGCTCAAATTTACCACCCCAAGATCCAGTCATATGGTCTACCAACTGAGCCAGCCAGGGTCCCCCCCAAACTTTTTTTTTTAAGATAAACATTTCTAAGTGTAACAGCAAAGTAGGAACCAAAAAGGAAATACTATATATTCTATACACACTCACAAAAATAATTTCCATATGGCCAAAAAGACTGAGAAGAATAATTGCAACATATTGTACTTCTCACTTTAAAGATACTATGGACTATCAGATATGCTGATTTAATAGTAAAATTTCAAGAGGCACCTGGGTGGCTCAGTTGGTTAAATGGCTGCCTTCAGCTCAGGTCATAATCTCGGGCTCCTGAGATCAAGTCCCACATCAGGCTCCCTGCTCAGTGGGAAGTCTGCTGCTTCCCTTGCTTGTACTCTCCCTCTCTCAAATAAATAAAATCTTTAAGAACAAAAAAATAACTTTTCAAGAAAAAAAGTGAGGGGAGGGAATACTACCATATTACATTACAAGTCAACTATAAAATAAAGCCCCATTTCAATACTAGATAAAATACGTGCCTTGAAATCAATGAAACATGGTATATAAGGCATAATGGCATATCATGTATATGCCATTTGATCAGTAAGAGGAAAAATAAATCAATAAAAATCCCTATAGGAAAATTAGGACATTGATAAGCTTCTGCACAAAAGAAATGAACCAGCCAAGGGGCACCTAAATAGCTCAGTCAGTTAAGCATCTGCATTTGGCTCAAGACATGATCCGGTTTTCTGGGATCAAGCCCCACACTGGGTTCCTTGCACAGCAGGGAGTCTACGTCTCCCTCTCCCTCTATTCTTTCCCTGCTCATGCTCTCTCTCTCAAATAAATAAATTAAAAATCTTTAAAAAAAAAAAAAAGGAATAAGCCAAAACAGATTTTTTAAAACTACCCCCCCTAAAACAACCATTATAAACTATAACTAAAACAGAATAATTAAAACTATAGTTCCACTAGTAATGGATGAAAAGCAAAATAAGTGAGACCATCTTTCATCAATCAAAATTGTAAAGATTAAAAAGAATGGTTAAAAAAAAAAAGAATGGTAATGCCCAGTAGTAGTGAGAGTCTAGTTAGCTAGCACTCTCATACACTGATGGGAACAGTTAAACTGGTATAATCTTTCTTAAAGGTAATCTGGCAATACTCATTAAACACCTTAACATCATCATATTCTGACTGCTAGAATTATTCCTAAGAAGCTAATCCAAAAACTGTTTAAAGGGGACACCTGCCTAGCTCAGTTGGTAGAGAATGCAACTCTTGATCTTGGGGTCCTGAGATCAAGGCCCACGTTGGGTGTAGAGATTTCTTAAAAAAAAAAAAAAAAAAACCAGGGCGCCTGGGTGGCTCAGTGGGTTAAGCCTCTGCCTTCGGCTCAGGTCCTGATCTCAGGGTCCTGGGATCGAGCCCCACATCGGGCTCTCTGCTCGGCAGGGAGCCTGCCTCCCCCCACCGCGTCTCTGCCTGCCTCTCTGCCTACTTGTGATCTCTCTCTCTGTCAAATAAATAAATAAAATCTTAAAAAAAAAAAAAACTGTTTAAAGATAAACACGTGAGTGCTTCTGTATGTATTTATGTAAATAAGGATAAGCATCTAAGCACCATTCAGAAACTGGAAAATCTACATGGCAAAAAGAAAGGATCCATTAAGAAAGTCATGACTGGTACATAAGATGAACCAAGATACAGTCAATAAGACAGTATATTGAATTAGAACATTTAATTGAGCTCCCTTCTCAGTGGGGGGTCTGTTTCTCCCTCTGCCCCTCACCCTGCTTGTACTCTCTCTCTCTCTCTCTCTCGGTCTTTCTCAAATAAACAAAAATCTTAAAAAAAAAAAAAAAGGACATTTATTGATATGAGGAAATGTCATCACATATTAGTTAAGTTCTTTAAATTACAAAATATATATATCAATGTAAAGAAAGAACAGAAAAATGTTAACAGTAGTATAGTTGATATCTTGAACAATGAAATAATTTTCTTCCTTTCTTTTGTGTTCTCCAAGCTTTCTATATTTTGGGGTTTCCCAACTTTCTATATTGAACATATTTTATTCTTGTAAATAAATGTTTTCATAATATACATTTTTTTCTAAGAGCTCCTGGCAAAATTTCAAACTATTAAACTAAAATTACTTCAAAATGGAAACAAAATGTACTGTGGACTCCAAGAAACAAACTGAGGGTTTTGGAGGGGAAGGAGATGGGGGGATGGGTGAGCCTGGTGGTGGGCATTATGGAGGGCACGTACTGAATGGAGCACTGAGTGTGGTGCATAAACAATGAATTTTGGAACACTGAAAGAAATAAAATAAAATGAAAATAAAATAAAACATAAAATTAAAAATGTATATTTATAAAACAAACAAAAAAATGTACTGTACACTACAAAAAAAAAAAAAAAAACCCACCCAGTTTAGAACTCTCTTCCTTAGAAAGAAGATAAAAGAAAATTACCTTCATCCCCAAAGTGGAACAGACCAAGTCAATGATAGCACTAAGTTGGTTGCTGTGAAAGTACATAGCAACCAATAACAACATCTCCCCAAAAGAAGCAGAGACACCAGAAGTACTGTTGAAACAAAAAAGAAAATATGAATTTCCAAAGAGAAGATAAGAAACACTTACTAACTGCAACAAATAAAGTCATCTTACCTTTCAAAATAAGCTTCTTCTTTTATCATCCAACTTAGCCACACTACCATTAGCTGCTCCTGTTCAGGTGTACTATATAAAACATACAAGAAAGCCACTGGCTTAAACCAGATATACTAGCATAAGAATGAGAAAACATTCTGGAATTATTTTTAGCAGAAATTACTTTTTCCTTCCCTATTTTGAAATAATCCATTCAAATTAATGCTTTTGAAATGGCCATTAACTGTCATTGAAATATGAAGTAGTTTCAGAGATGAAGAATAAGACCCTTTGCTTTTATAAATGTGAACAAACTCTTTCAAAGGCTTAATTACTGCATCTGCAACTTGGAGAGAGTGAACTTCCTCTTATTTTTTTAGAAAAGCAAAGACCTTCTGGGATTAAAATGGTAGAAGAACTATATTAACAGCTAAAATTTCATATAGAAAAAAACCTAGAGTTAAGACACTCATCAATAAGTCTCAAACTGAGGGGCGCCTGGGTGGCTTAGTGGGTTAAAGCCTCTGCCTTCGGCTCAGGTCATGATCCCAGGGTCCTGGGATCGAGCCCCGCATCAGGCTCTCTGCTCAGCAGGGAGCCTGCTTCCTCCTCTCTCTCTGCTTGCCTCTCTGCCTACCTGTGATCTCTGTCTGTCAGATAAATAAAATCTTAAAAAAAAAAAAATAATAATAAGTCTCAAACTGAGTACTAGAGAAATAACAAGGAAAATGAAATTTAATTTACAGAAACATTTTGAGCAGAACTCAAAATTAAAGAGAAATAAGTGATCACTATTCAAAGAAAAAGAAAAAAGAGCCAAGGGGTCATGAAACATAAAAAATGATTATAAAAATGTACCAACAATGTTTTAATAGGGAATTCCTAGACTTACCTTGAAAGATACAAGTCAACTTTGACTTGTGAAAATAATTTTTTATTTTCTTCTACTTCACTGCAGTGTAAATGAGTAAAACAAAAAAGCAACTAAAAAGCCTGCTATCCCAAGCTAAGAAAATTTAAAAGGTCATTCTCAACTATACCTAAACCATTCCACTGATAAAAGACAGCATTATATAGTAGAAAGGTAACAGCCTTTAGGGCATGGGAGAGCTCAGAAGGAATCCTACCTCTATTAATGACTGGTAATGTGATCTCAAACAAGAAATTTAAATGATCCTTCTGAACTTCAACTCTCCTATCCAAAAATACAGATAGAAATACCCACCTTCTAGAAGCAATGAAGATTACAATTTTAGCAATTACTTCAGGTAAAGAGAAAAGAGAGCACTTCATTTTATTACCTATTTTCACACCCTACTAAAACTCTAAACTACATTAAAGGGATTTTCCTAAAAACGCATAAATGCATAAGATGATGCTGAGGGACAACAACACAAAATACTGGAAGCAAGAGCACATAGAGAAGAGTGGTAACTAATTCAGCAGACCCAAGAAAGCAGAATACTAGACTAGCAGGAGGGAAAAGCCAATCCACTTTATACCACAGAATCCCCAAAGATTCTGTCAGGAACTGACAGTTCCAGGGAGTTCTGGGAGGGAGAGTGAAGACTGACTTAACTAAAAAGATCAACAGTCTATATAGATAGCAGACCTCCAGATCACCTCCTCCATTCCACACAATTAGATGAATTCCCACCCCCCAGCAGAAAGAAGATGGGAGATTTGTGCTCTGGAGATGGTGAAAGAGGGTGTCTCTGAACTGAGGATCAACCAGGGATATTTGTGACACCATTCTAAAAGTAGAATTAAGTGAATGATCATACTGCAGACTCAGATCTCCCAGCCCTTAACTTTGCTTATGGGTTTCTTGTCAGTTCTTTATTCTCCAGGTAAGGCAAAAGTCTTCTCTAAGAATCTGATAAGCCCAATAGTTTCTCAAAGAGCCACCTATGCATAAAAAGACTCAATCTGCTTTTTAGTTTCTTACTCTTTTTTAAAAATATTTATTTGAGAGAGAGAAAGAGAGAGGGAGCTCCACAAGGAGCTCCATCTCACGACCCTGAGATCATAACCTGAGCTGAAATCAAGACCCAGACACTCAACACACTGAGCCATCCAGGCACCCCTCCTACTCTTAAATATAACAATCTAGGATGATCAAAGCCCTGAAAAAAAAAGTTTCTAACTTGAAAAATAGAGACCCAAAAAAAGCAGGGAAAAAAAAACCTTAGAGAAAACAACAGTACTAATAAAACCTCTTCAATCATTATGATTAATATCAGAGAAATCATGGCACCATGAAGCAACAGCTACCGTATAAAAGAAATAACCAGAAAACAAAACAAAAAAAAAAGAGCTCTTAAATGTCAAAAATGACAGAGGATTGGAAGTTGAAAACAAATCCTTTGATGGTAGAATAAGCAGTATCTTTTTAAAGTGATAAAAATGTTCCCAAATTAGATTGTGGTAATGTTTGTACAACTTTATAAATATACTTAAAACTGTTGAATTGTACACTTTAAAATGGGCAAATTTTATGGTATGTAAATGGTCTCTCAACTAAGCTGTTTTTTAAAAAGTAGAACAAGACAAAGATAAGGAAAATAGGAAGGATAAGAAAATAAGATAATCATTTCAGGAAGTCCAATATCCAAATAAGAGAAGGTTTGGGATAGGAAAAAAAGTCATGTGGAACACTGACAACAAATAAGTTTAAGAAAATTTCCTAGAACTGAAGGACATGAGTTCTCAGGTTGAAAGAGTTAACTGAATATCTACCACAATAGATAAAAGCAGGTACACCATCCAAAAATTTCAAAACCCTAGGGACAAAAAGCTAATCCTTCATGTCTCCATATTTAAAAAAAAAAAAAACAAAAAAAAAAACAGGCTACACACACACACACAAAAAACAAGAATCAGAATGTCATCAGATTTCTCAACAGCAACACTAAAAGTCAGAAGACAATGCAGCAAGATTTTCAAAATTCTCAAAGGAAATTATTTCCAACCCCAAATTCTAAACCCTATGAAACTGTCAATCAAGTGCTAAAGTAGAATAAAGACATTTTCAGAAATACCCAGTCTCAAAATAACTGACCTCCCACATACCCATGCTAAAGAAGCAAAATGAGAAAGCAATTTAAAAAACAGACGTGTTGCGGTGCCTGGCTGGCTCAGTCAGTAGAGCATGCAACTCTTGATCTTGAGATTATAAATTCAAGCCCACATTGGGTGTACAGATTACTTTAAAAAAATAAAATCCAAAAAAAATAAAATAAAATCCTGGGGTGCCTGGGTGGCTCGGTCGGTTAAGCTTCTGCCATCAGCTCAGGTCATGGTCCCAGGGTGTGAATCGAATCCACATCAGGCTGTCTGCTCAGCTTCTCCCTCTCCCTCTGACATTCCCCCTGCTTGTGGTCTCACTCTCATTCTCTCTCTCAAATAAATAAGTAAAATCTTTTTAAAAAATTAATAAATTAAAATAAAACCTTAAAAAAGAGAGAGAGAAAGAGAGATGGAAGATGCAGGAAGCAGGAGATCCAACAAAGGAGATGTGAAGCAAGTCCTGAAAATAATAGTGAAGAGTAATTCCAGGATGAGAGCTGTGTACCAGATGTAGAAGTAACCAGTTCAGAGAGTCAGGAGAGCTTCCTTAAGAAAATAAAGTTGACAGAATAAGGAGTCTGAAGATCTTGAAGGGAGGTTGAGATTGGCAGATATTGAAGTTGCATTAACGTTAAGTACTCAGAACAAAGAGCAAATGAAAAACAGACAAAACACGGGATAATTATTAAGACAAAAGCAAGTTTTACAGAAGAAAAGTTATCATCTGTTACATGGCTAACAAAATGAACAATAGAGGCAATATGAACAACTATGTATTTGTCAAAGCGAACTTGCAATATAACTGTACTGGGACAACGGGGAGATGAGAAGGATATGGAGATGCGCTGGGTCGGGGGGGGAGACAAGAAAGAGACAACTAATTCCTCATCTTTCATTGTAGGAAATCCATAATTACTCCTAAAACTGAAAAACCAAAAATACAGCAAATCAAACACATTATTTAAAGATGAGGAAGTGAAAAAACCAAAAGCATCGGCTAAAAGAACTGAAGGAAGTTGAAAGAAGTTGCCTCAAGGGAAGGGGAAACAGGATGGAAGGGTACAGGGGCTGCTATTTGCCTTCCCAAATCTTGAAGAACTAGTATGACTCCTTTAACTGGCATCCAGTAGATGCTACCACACCATTTACTAAAAGGTGATACCACCGTCCATTTTTCTAGTAAGCTCCTGATTAATGCTACATGTGCATTTTCATAAATAAGCAAAAGCAGACCTTCAGAAAACAGAGCAAGCTTTATAGGAAGGTACCTGACAAGTGTAGAAAAGGCCAGCAGCATACAAAAGGAAAGCGAAACGAAGCGAACCCCAGCTGGTGTAGCAGGAGGACGGCTGGTCATCAACTGCAGCAACTGCTCAGCTTCTTCCTCAGTTGGTCTAAAAAAAGGGATAGATTATTAGGTTTTACTTTTCTTAGTTGAGAGAAGAAGGAAGAAAAAGGGACTTCCCAAGAGTTGGACTTTTCAGATAGAAATTCTGAGCTTTATAATGATACCTTCCTATTTATAAAACCTTTACAATCTTCAGTCGGTAAAAGCAAAACTGCTACGCTTACCACCAGTGCTTTTCCTCAGACACAAATACACGCAATCCTCACTTGGCACAGTAGCAGGAGACTATAAAAATAAGCACGCAAGCTGAAACTACACATCGTGATCGAAATAATCAATGGGGAAAGTTAACAGTTAAAAGTTAACCTTTAAAGTTTGCCAAAACATTAAAAACTTTCTGTCAGTCATAATGCATAGGGAGGTGAAAAAAATAGCAAATATTTATATAGTGCTTTATAATTGAAAATATTACAAATATTGGAAATTAAAGTGTTTTCTTTGTAAAAAACTTGTGAAGAATAGTTTGAAAAGCCCTTGCCTTCTTCTCATTATATATCTTATAATGTTGAGTGAACCTCTTTCTTAAGCCTTGAAGAACTGTCATCCCCCTTTCTAAGTTTGGCTCTGATTCCAACATTTTATCCTTTGTTAGGTTCTGTCATGAAATATCTGAGAGTTCCTTTAATGCAAAGATTTTTGGCGGCTTCATCTCCTCTGGGACTTCATCCTTTTCTCCACAATGACTCTCCTCAATCAGGTTGACAAGGGCACCTTCACTAAGTTGTTTGGCTACATTATCTTGGGTTTCTCAAATGGCAGCAGTGCTGACATTGTTAAGATCGGCTACTACATTTATGTTTGGTTCAAACACCACTTCCAGTGTTACCACCTTTGTTTCTTTGCTACACATTCATCCTTCTTGGCCAATTCCTTCTTTCAATTATTTTTGTCAAATGACACAAGGGTTTATCCCTGAGACAAGGCAACAGTACAACTCTGCACTTTCCTGTCTCTTCACCAACTGACTAATAGATTGGCAGTGACCAGTCACCAACAACTTTAAAAGAAATGAGGTGCATCTGTTATTTACAGAGTGACCTGTGGCTTGAAAAGCTCTCGCAAAGTTTGTACTTCATGGGATTATTTGGTCAATGCATCATGGTAACTGATACATTAGTTGTTGAGGGAGTAGTGTTAATAACTAAGCCAATGCCAAGCCCAGGTTAGTGAAATTCATACTTATCAGAGACACGCAAAGTGAGGACTGTATGCATAGTGGTTGAGGACATTATTCAAAAGGCTGTAGTGCAGTGACTACATAAGGAACCTTGTGCTTAATAATCACAACATGTCAATTTTAAATAATCCGTGATCTCAGTTGTGAAAGGACAGGAGAAATTTACTTGAACTAGGTGCATGGGCTTGGTAAAGTATCACTCACAGATCATTCACTCTAGTCCTGTCGAGCTGTGGTAAAGTCACAGGTTTTCTTAAACTGCTCTGGCCCCTCCCATATTCACATAATTCCATTTACAATTTGACAAAAATAGATGGATACATCCCACCTGGGAATGTTTTTGCCTTAGGACTTTGCTCTTGATATAGGCCAGCCCACTACCTAAGCCCAGTCGAAAACCCAAATCCTCAGTTAAAAGGCCTTTGGCTCACTTTCTTGGGAATAGAAACAAGAAAGTAAAATGATAAAAAGATAAAATATCAAATTATTGAATACTTGAGTCCAGCGATCCCCATCAAAGCACAGTACAGACGTAAGAGCGCACTGGCTTTCACAACATGCTCTTCTTTCAGCCCCGAATACACAGAAACATTGGGCTCCATCTCCACATCAGCTTCTTCCACAATGCGGGTACTTCTTACTGTGGGGAGAATGCCCATCAACTCCAGAAGAAGCTGCCTTCTCATTTGCCAAAGGACAGAACTACTGGTCTCTCTTTTTCTCTGTAAAAAATATGGACCACAAAAGGAAGGAATCATGGAGCACTTACTAAGTCAAAAGGATGCTCAAACAAAGCTCCCCCATTAAACATTTAAAATTGACTTATTTGAAGAGGCTGTCAGAACTGCAGAATCTTAGTTTTAACCAAATGAGCAAACTCAAAATTCACTTTGAAGAATATTCTACTCACCTTAATATGGATTGGCTTTACAGAAAACACTAAATTAATGACAATCTGAACTGTAAAATTTCACTTAAATGGTACTTTCAAATACATAATGACTAAAGGAGTCATCTGTGATATAGTCATCTGTCATACAGAGACACAACATCTTGGGTTTAAAAGATAGCTCTGCCATTGATCATGTATGCTTACCTCTCTGAACCCCATTTTTAAATTTTTTTTTAAGATTTTTATTTGCTTATTTGACAGAGATCACAAGTAGGCAGAGAGGAAGGCAGAGAGAGAGGAAGAGAAGCAGGCTCCCTGCCAAGCAGAGAGCCCAATGCGGGGCTCGATCCCAGGACCCTGGAATCATGACCCGAGTCAAAGGCAGAGGCTTTAATCCACCCACGTGCCCCAAACCCCATTTTTTTAGTGACAAGGAAGTAAATATTTTATTAATAATATTTAACTCCCAAGGCTGTTGTAATTAGGAGTTTAGAAGTCTATCACCCTCACAGTTCTTCAGGCAAGGATAATGTTTTAGTCATCTATTACTTGGCAGGGCCTACCACTGTGCCTGATATACAGCAAGCACTCAATATCTTTTAAATAGACGAATGAACAAAGATCACACATATGAAAGCAGTTCTAAACTGTAAAGAACTAGGCAAATGTTAATTATTTTTAGGGGGTTTCTAACTAAAACATGATAAACCTGCTTTAATAGCATTAGGTTCAAATAAGAAATTTACTGCACACAAAGGACACTTACAAACAAGATGGACATCTCAAAGTGCTTAACACAGCGCCTGACATATATTAAGTACATGACAATGTTCACTTCCCTTAAAATGCAAAGCTTAGGGACGCCTGGGTGGCTCAGTTGGTTGGACGACTGCCTTCGGCTCGGGTCATGATCCTGGAGTTCCGCATCGGGCTCCCAGCTCCGCGGGGAGTCTGCTTCTCTCTCTGACCTTCTCCTCGCTCATGCTCTCTCTCACTGTCTCTCTCTCAAATAAATAAATAAATAATCTTTAAAAAAAAAAAAAAAAAGCAAAGCTTAAGGGGCACCTAGGTGGCTCAGTTGGCTTCAGCTTAGGTCATGATCTCAGGGTCCTGGGGTTGAGCCGACTGAGCCACACAGGTACTCCACCACTCCACCAGAAATGTTCTTTGAAAAAGTAAAAATTTTGTAACTTAAAAACAATTGCAAAATATAATATATATTCATCAATAGATGAATAAACAAATTAACATGTGGTATATACATACGATGAATATTCAACCTTGAAAACATACACTACAACATGCATGGACTTTGAAAACATTATGATAACTAAAACAAGCCAAACTCAGTAAGAGAACTGCTGTGTGCTTCCACTTATCTGAGGTAACTAGAACAGTCAAATTCATAGTGATAGAAAGTAGAAAAAAGTTACCAGAGGCTGGAAGGAAGGAGGAACGAGAATTGTTTAATGGGTAGAGTTTCTTTTTAAGATGATGAAAAAGTTCTGAAAATGAACAGTGATGATGGTTGCAAAACTTACAAAGGATTAAAATGGTAAATTTCATGTTATGTATATTTTACTACAATAAAAAATATATATTAAAATTACAGACTATAATAACTTATTTTGATGATGAATCTAACCCAGAACACTAGTGATTCCCAAAACTCTTTCAGAGGGTCCAGAGGTCAAAAACCTATCCTTAAACATTATTGGCCATTTCTACTCTCATTTTCTCACAAGCGTACAATGTAGTTTTCCAAAGGTTCTATTGAGCCAGACATTAAAGAGAAATGCAAAAATGTACTCTTCTCACTAAATTTTTGGAAAATATGTTCATTTTTCATTAAAAATATGTTCATATTTAATATGGTTATTATTGTTATTTTTAAATGAATTAAGTAGGGGCACCTGGGTGGTTCAGTTGGTTAAGCATCTGCCCTTGGCTCAGGTCATGAACCCAGAGTCCTGGGGTTGAGCCCCATGTCAGGCTCTCTGTTCAGCAGAGAGGCTACTTCTCCTTCTTCCTCTGCCTCTCACCCCTCTCCTCTTCCCCTGCTCCTTCTCATTCACTCTCTCTCAAATAAATAAATAAAATCTTTAAAAATAAAAAAATTAAAATAAATGAATTGAGTAAATATTTCAAAGTTTTCATTTCTAATATGGTAAATATCAACAGATAAAAGCACATAAACAAAAGCTCTTTAGTGCCCTCCAGGATTTAAAATGTCAGGAGTTCCTGAGACTAAAAGTGTTGAGAACCACTGGTCTAATGACATCATTCTAGAAGTGTTTCTTCCTCTTTTATTAGTTGCCAAAATAACCTTATTCTTAGCCTAGAAGATCTTTAAACCCTCACCTGCTGTCCATTTCGGATAAAAGTTCCAAACCAAGTCCGGACTTTCGCGTTTGTTCCAAGAAGCAAACCACTAACAAAACAAACCAAGTCACTCACTCCATCTTCACTAGCTTCATTTTTAGTGTGATCCAATGTCAAAGCCACTCCAAGCCCTGGCAAGTGACATTCTTCCACCTAACATAGTGAAGAAAACAAACTGAACTGAGTATCATAAGGAAAAGGGCCAGGACACTTAAGTGTTTAGATGTTTTAAAGCTTCTGAAGTTTAGAAGAAGACATATCCAAAACATAAAAACCCAGAGAGGATGGTAATAATAATTATAATAATATAATCCAATACACAATTATAATTTCAAATTGCTACAAGATTCTAAAACTACCTTGAGAAAGTTACTGATCATAACACAAAGGCTTTTGTCTCATAAAAATAATAAAATCTCCTACCACCATCCCTCGAACTTTGAGGGCCTGAGAAGGATTCATTTTACATAAGAAGCGTAGGGCATCTGTCCTGCGCCTTCCTCCAAGACTTTCTTCATCTTGCCGTTCTCCATTTTTAATCAGACCCCTGCAAACTGAACATTTAATATCAGCTATTACTTTAAGCTTTCAAGTAAGATGTTAGAAACAATTTCTTCAGCCTTTTAATTAATCATTTATGTGGCACAGACACTACAGAAGAAAATGATCAGGGAATTTGAAAGCACAGCAATAGAAACTAGTCAAAATAAAGCACAGAATGAAGAGACAAAAAATGAACAATGACCTGTGGGGCAACATCAGGTAGTCAAATATAATTACAGTCTCAAAGAAAAAGAAAATGGAAGACAAGAATATATTTGAAGAAATTTTTTCAAATTTGATGAAAACTATAATCACAGAAGCTCAAGCAGGATAAACACAAAGAAAATCATATCGAGACCCATCATAATCAAATTTCTGAAAACCAGTAGAAAAGAGAAAATCTTTAAAGTAGCCAAAAAGGAAAAATAAATAAAAGCAGCCAGCAAAAAACCCCCAAATATTATGTACAGAGGAACAGAAATCAAAACTACCACAGACAACAGAATGACATCTTTAAAGAGCTAAAAGAAAATGTCACCCTAATATTTTATACCCAGTGAAAAATATCTTTGAGGAATGAAGACAAAATCAGGTTTGAGTGTTGTTTTTTGCTTGTTTGTTTGTTTTTCAGATTAAAAAAACAAACAAACAAACCAGAAAGCAGTGCCTGGCTGGCTCAGTAGGTAGAGTGTATGACTCTTAATTTCCAGGTTAAGTTTGAGGCCCACACTGGGTGTAGAGATTACTTAAGAAAATAAAATATTATTAAAAATAAAAACAAACAAATTTAAAAAGCTGGAAAAATTTGTTACCAGCAAACCTGAACTATAAGACATGTTAAAGAAAGTATTTGAAGCTAAAGGGAAATTATATCAGATGGAAATGTGGAGCCCCAAAAAGAATGAAGTGGGACACTTGGGTGGCTCATTCTGTGAAGTGTCAGACCTGATTTTGGCTCAGGTCACGATCTCAGGGTCATGACACTGAGCCCCAGATCAGGCTTCTCATTGAGTATGACACCTGCTTAGGGTTCTCTCTTTCCCTCTCCCTCGACCCTTCTCCCCCAAGTCACACTCTCACTCTAAAATTTTAAAGTAGCACAAAGGACAAGAGGGGAAAATAGAGAAGTATATTACATTATATGTGAAGAGGTATAAAATCATTGAAAGTAGACTGCCATAAGTTAAAGATGCATACTTTATTTTTGTCGTTGTCGTTTATTTTTTCTTAAGTAGACTCTCTGTGGAGCCCGACACAGGGCTTAAACTCATGATCCTGAGATCAAGAGTTGGTAGCTTGGGGCACCTGGGTGGCTCAGTCAGTTGAGCGACCAGCTCTTGATTTCAGCTCAGGTCATGATCTCAGGGTTGTGGAATCGAGACCTACCTTGGGGTGTACGCTCAGCACAAAGCCTGCTTGTCCCTCTCCCTCTGCTCTTCCCCCCACACTCAGACTCTCTCTCTCAAATAAATAAACAGTCTCTAAAAAAAAAGTCAGACACTTAACTGACTAATCCACGCAGGTCCCCCAAAGATGCATACTTTAAACCTGACAACAATAAATTAAGAAATAAAAATGCAAAGAAAAAGATTAAGCAAAAACATATAGCTAATATGACAGTAGTGAAGATAAAATGGAATCCTAAAAATTTCAATCCAAATGAAGAAAGTAAAAGGGAAAAAGGAAAAAGGAAACAGAAAACAATTGCAAGATGATACACTTAAGTCTACTACCACAATAATCACATTAAATGATCTGTGTAAATGGTCTAAACTCTCCAATTAAAAAGGAGAGACTATAACTACATTTTTTACAAAAAACAAGATTCAGCTCTACTTGTCTACAAGAAACCCACCTTAAAGATAGAGATTTTTCAAAAAGATGGATATATACCATGCAAATACTAATTGTAAGCTGCTATGGCTCTCTCAATTAAGTGGGTATCAAAAGAAGATACATTACCAGGGATAATGAAGCACATATCATAATGAAAAAGAAAAAGACTCAACTCATCATAAAGATATAACAATCCTAAATGTACATGGACCCAATCACAGCTTCAAAATTAATGAAGCATAACTGACAAAATGAAAAGAGGAACAGACAAAGCCACAGTCATGTTGGGAGACATCAGCACTCCTCTCTCAGTAACTGGTAAAATATGTAGACAGAAAACCAGCAATAGCACAGTTTTTACAAAGGATTTTTACGTAACATGTGATATTTAATAACTCTCTCAGAAATGTAAGGGAAATGTTATTAGTAATACCGCATCTTATACATGATTCATATTTGATGAAGATGATGCAAAAAGTGAGTGACAAAGCTAGAAATTATGACCACCACATCCACTGCTTTTTCCTCTTTGGCTCCTAATTCACAACCTTGCTCAATAAATGTTTTTATTTTTATACCACACAGACCCAAACAACAATCTTCAATCAGGCAGTAGTCATTTGAAATAGAGGTGAAACTTTCAGTTGATTTTTCTCAATTTCAACTTTTCTGCAAACTGACAGAAATAAGGCTAAAAAACACAAAGGGTTTAATGGCTGCTATTTCTAATTATATGTTACTTGCACTGCACGCTGGATGTTTCACAGATAATATGTCTTCTTCCCTTTGGTCCATGAGCATAGAATTACAGCTTCTAGCTCTTTAGTATTTTTTACTGTTATAGCACTGGTGACTAGTGACAAAAAAATTATTTTGTTGTCCACTTAACGTACTTATATTTGTAATCTCAAAACAATCTTGAAATCTTCTCAACTCAGTATTTCTACAATAATATTTCACTAATAAACTTTCCAAAGAGAAAATCTCAAATAAAAGCACATAAATATAGGCATGCCTGGGTGGCTCAGTGGGTTAAGCCTCTGCCTTTGGCTCAGGTCATGATTTCAGGGTCCTGGGATCGAGCCCCACATCGGGCTCCCTGCTCAGTGGGGAGCCTGCTTCCCCCTCTCTGCCTGCCTCTCTGTCTACTTGTGATCTCTCTCTCTGTCAAATAAATAAATAAAATCTCTAAAAAAAAAAAAAAAAAGCACATAAATATTTCTTCTTAGCTCAAAAAATCAGGTCCTGTATCTGCACAAGCCAAATCTCTTCAATAGCCTATTTTAAAATTACATTTACCTTCATTAAAACTATCAGGAACATTGGCCACCAACAGACATAAGAACCAAGCACCATTTCTAACATGTAGCAAGGCTTCAGCTACATCCACTATAGGAAGCAGGGAAGGGAGCTCTACAAGAAAACAAAGTCAATGTTACTATCAAGGAGTGATATTTCATCATATTACACATAAGCATTTTTTGACATTTCACAAATGCAATTTAAAAGCAATTAAGGTACTTTCTTTTCACAGTCTAGAGCTGAATGGTCCAGGAGGATAGCCACCAGCCACATGTGGCTATTGAAATTTAAGTTAACTGGGGTGCCTGGTTGGCACAGTGGATATAGCAGGTAACTCTTGAGGTCTCAGGGTTGTAAATTCAAATTCAAGCCCCACCCTGGGTGTAGAGATAACTTAAAAATAAAATCCTTCCAAAAAATTAATTAATTAATCCAAATTAAATAAAATTAAAAATAGTTCAGTCCCGGTAGCCACATTTCAAGTAATTCGTAACCACACGTGGCTAGTAGCTACTGTACTGGAAAGCCCAACATGTATCACTGCCACTGCTACACTGGACGGTGCTGGGCAAGGGGATTTTCATGAAAATCTTGGCTTTTTTATGTCCTCTATCTTTCTAATCCAATTGTTCAAAGTTAGTAATTTGAAATATTTCAATCCCCCCACAAGTATTATCTTAACTTTAAGATAATTGGGATTATAGGGGCGCCTGGATTGCTCAGTGGGTTGAAGCCTCTGCCTTCGGCTCAGGTCATGATCTCAGGGTCCTAGGATCGAGCCCCACATCATGCTCTCTCCTCAGTGGGGAGCCTGCTTCCCCACCCCCCGCCTGCTGCTCTGACTACTTGTGATCTCTGTGTGTCAAATAAATAAATAAAATCTTAAAAAGAAAAAAAAAGATAACTGGGATTATAGTCTACTTATCATTTACCCTTTGCTTTTTTCACTTACAGATTATGACCTTTTTTAACAGATTATTAAATTCCTTCAAATACACTACTTAATGGCTGTATAACATGCTATACTGTGGAAATAATATAATTTACTTAATCACTATTCTACTGCTAGCCACTTTTGTCTTAACATATTAAGGTACATTGTTATTAAATATATAAAATGTTTATATAAAATAACACAATTTCCAAGTTAAGAAGTTACACAGTACCATTTAATAAGAACCTACGAACATAATGTATCTTAGCAGTCATTATAGTACCTGCTTGTAAAATACAAAGTACATCTGCAGCTTCCTCCAAATAGACTGGACTCTCAAATAGTTCAGATGACTTAAAAAAAAATTCTCCACTGGACTCAGACACCTTAAAAAAGAAAAAGAAAAAAAAGAAATGATGAATTCTATTAATTTCAGATAATGTACTAAATCCTTTAGTATTTTTATAATTATTTATTGAGTTTACAGACCATGTTTCTAAATATGTCATTAATATACTGCAGAATATGCAATATTTGATGAATTTGAGCCATTTTAATCACTGTGACATTAATTATTATTCAGATACGACAATATGGGGCTCAGTAATGTATTTCTATGTGAATATTTGGAGACATCTGGAATTAAAGGTAAGACAAGCCAAACACATGAACTAGAAATGCTACCTACAAAAGTTATAGCTCAAAAAAAAAAAAGGCAAGAAATGGTAACCTTAAAGCAGTATAACAAATATAAAGTATGTTCAATAGTTGGGGCGCCTGGGTGGCTCAGTGGGTTAAGCCACTGCCTTCGGCTCAGGTCATGATCTCAGAGTCCTGGGATCGAGCCCCGCATCGGGCTCTCTGCTCTCTAGGGGAGCCTGCTTCCTCCTCTCTCTCTGCCTGCCTCTCTGCCTGCTTGTGATCTGTCAAATAAATAAATAAAATCTTTAAAAAAAAAAAAAAAAGTAAAAAAAAAAAAAAAAAAGTATGTTCAATAGCAAATTAACTGTAGGAAAAACAAAAATAAAAATGTAGATCAATATAAGTACCTACTAAATTTTTGAAAATCTCCTACAGTAGTTTCATCACACTTCCCATTTCCTGAAGAGTTCTAAACTGAAATATTGGAAACCTCCCAGAGGAGAAAGGTCTTTTTCCTTTCTTACTTTACTAGATCTATAAGTTAGATATTAAGAAAAAGATGCTTGAAAATACTGATTGAAATTAAGCCCATAGTACAGTAGAAAAGAATAGAAAGAAATAACTGTTTGTAATAGAAAAACATTTTTTAAAAGATTTGTAACATATATACGGAATTAAAGAAACAAATAAATTTTAAGAAAAAAATTTAAAAAATAAAGATTTCTAATGTATCTGAAAGACTACCTAAAACTAACTAAGTGCACCTCCGCAACCACCAGTATTTTCTTTGGAAACAGAATTTAGAGTTGTTTGGTCCACAGTTTATAAAACTAAACTTTATTATTAAAAGGAACTGACCTTGAAATTCTAACAGTAAATAACAGTAAATAAGTAAAAAAAATAAACTTTTCCCTCTGAAACTCTGGGCTTAATATATAAGCCATCTTAATATGAAGATCCAGCTTAACTCTTTTTATAGTAGACCCCTGACATGCACAAATCTAAATTCAGAGTTTCAATTAATCATAATTACCCAAAGGTCCATGAACTAAGTAATCTATCATTTTCCTGACATGCGAAGTTGAATAGCTTTCTGTAGTATAGAAGCAATTCAGCCATCTAGTGAGTAAGGCTAGCCAACAATCCTACATCCAATTCAGCTTTGATATTCCCTGTTCACTGTTGTGTGAGATAATGAGTGCTCATTCAATGTCTAAAGGAATCACTTAAATTTTTCAGTTACGTTTTATAATATTTTATGAGGGAAATCATATCCTATAAAGATATTATCAAATTTGGTAATTTGTAGAAGTCTTGAGCTATGTACCCAGGACGCCTGGGTGGCTCAGTTGGTTAAGCAGCTGCCTTCGGCTCAGGTCATGATCCCAGCGTCCTGGGATCGAGTCCCACATTGGGCTCCTTGCTCGTCAGGGAGCCTGCTTCTCCCTCTGCCTCTGCCTGCCATTCTGTCTGCCTGTGCTCGCTCTCTCTCCCTCTCTCTCTCTGACAAATAAATAAATAAAATCTTTAAAAAAAAAAAAAAAAAAAAGAAGTCTTGAGCTATGTACCCTTCTAGATATCAAGAAGTCATTGTATGGCGTCCACAGAGAAAAAAATTCTCTACAGTAGAAAATACAGAGTCGGTATAAGTGAGAGAAAGTGGTAGAGAAAGAGGGCACCTGGGTGGCCCAGTTGCTTAAGCAACGGCCTTAGACTCAGGTCATGATCGTGGAGTCCCAAGATCCAGGCCCTCATCAGGCTCCCTGCTCAGGAGGGAGTCTGCTTTTCCTTCTGACCTTCCCCCTCTCATGTTCTCTCTCTCTCTCATTCTCAAATAAATAAAATATTTTTTAAAAAAAAGAAAAGAAAAGAAAATAGTAGAGAAAGAAAGGTAGGCATTTAATATCCTTTTAAACCTTTAAAAGGAAAACACTTTCAAAACAAATAGAAATATGTGTAAAAGAGGATGCAACTTGGCTGCTTTCTAGGCTGTTTCTACTTTCTTTTTTTTCTTTTTAAGATTTTACTTATTTATTTGTCAGAGAGAGACAGAGAGAAGACAAGCAGGGGGAGGGGCAGGCAGAAAAAAAACAGGCTCCCTGCTGAGCAAGGAGCCCCATGCTGAACTCAACCCCAGAACTCTGGGATCATGACCCGAGCTGAAGGCAGACACTTAACCGAATGAGCCACCCAGGCATCCCCTGTTTCTACTTTCTATGTGTAGACATCAAATCATGCATATTCTGATGTGTGATTAAAATAAATGCACCTTGTTCATAATTGCCAACAGTTCACTAAGCACAAGACGCAACCGACGAGGTGAATCACTGTGTTCAAACTCCAATGTCAATCCATGCTGAAGCTGTGATACCAGGATGCTCTCACCACTGCCTCCTCCAAGTTTATGCCTAATGAGGTACAAATGTGTAAAACAACAATCATGAGAACACTGACAGAAATAATATAAAATTATCTTTAGTTGAAATAATCTACAAAAGAATGTATTAATTCTTTTCATACATTTCATGAATGTAATATTTCCGAAATACTCTTTAGTTTGCCTATTTCAGGGATTCACAACTTATATAAAGACTCCAACTAATAGTTGACAGCTACTTCGATGAACAACAGTGGCTCGATATTGGATTCACAATGGGTGGGGAAGAACCAAACAAATGCCCAGAATTTTGGGAAATCAATGTTAAGCTCAAAAAGCCTCCTGGGTGATTCCAATAAATACTTTTATTCTAGGGGAACTTACCCTCCCACTTTCCGTTGAGTAACCAATCTAATCAGTTTAGCATGAAAGCAACAGTATATGTAGCCAAACTTCTCTACACATTTTAGAATACAGAATTCAAAAGATTCTAGAATTTTAGCTATAAATAGAAAAGAACTAGGTAAAATGCTCTCCAAAGTTTAGATTCTCAATCTTTTCCAGGAGAATACATCCAATAAAAAGTCCTAAAAGCTCCAAAGAAATATTTGATTCCCTCTTCTTTGACAAATCTAAGTAAATCCCAAACCACATATTATATAACACAACATTACCTAAGCTGCTGTTCTTTGCTGGCATCCTGTTCTAAAGCATGAAAATCCACAGACAACAACGCAACAATGGAATTGACAGCTTCCACTCCAGAGAGAAGACGAAGGATCAGTTTTTTATCCTGAGCCCAGCTTTGGCTCTGGTCAGCAGGAGCACAGAGTGCCATCCGCACCAAGCAGGGCAGGAGAAGTCTTAATTCCGGATCACTTAAAGATGCCAACCGAACAACATCCACCTTCTGCATTGCCTCGAAAGCAAAAGGGCTGACAAACTGAAGACTTGTACACTCAGCCATTATCACTGTTGATCCTAATGATTTAAAAAAAAAGGAAAGTAGGTATAACTCCTGCATGTATGAATGGCCCCTCTTTAAAAACCCTGAGAAATGTGGTCTTTTTTTAATAGGTTCCCATGCTGGCTATGTTTCTGGCACAATTAAAGGCTCCCTATGTTTTTACTCCCACCTAAAAAGTGAGAAAGAAAACGGAGTACATTAATATTTCCTCCAGCCCTAGGGATCTTCTGTTCTAATACTTATTTTGCAAAGAAGAAATATGAAGCCCAGAGAGATTAAGTAACAGGCATACAGTGATGACTAGCTAGTGGCAAAATCCGAGGCTGAACACTCATCTGTTAAATCCCAGTCCAACACTTTTTCCACTGCATCCACCATCTGAGCACCACAATGCAAATTAAAATGAGTACTAAAGAATGTTCCTCTTCCGCACCTCTTTAGTTTCTTATGCCTACTCAACAAATGTAAAGAACTGTTAGGCTTCTCTTTCCCACCCTCCACAAGTCAATAGAAGCTAAATCTCATTAGCCAAAAGCAATGCCAGATGCAACGTTCTGGAGATCATAACACTATCCTAATGTCCCTTGTGTTGCATGGGTAGAAAAACAGCTATGGAGATGCAATTCACTATGGGAGAAAGAGGAGTTCCACCTGGACACTTCTCTGTCTTCACTAGTAATCAGAAGACTTCCTCCCCCCCCCCCAAAAAAAAGGCAGGGAGTAGGTGGCCAAAGCTATCCCCTCTAAAACCCACAGACTAGCAAAATCGTGGGTTAACAGAGCTGAGCAGAAAAGTTACTTAGTTTTTAAGCAAGAGGAGCTGCCCTTTTAATAGAAGGGCGGGCTGAGGGAGCAGAGGCACCAAGACCTGTGTGTGCTCACAAGTCTCACCCTCAGCGTAACGAGAACCAACCAGTCGCTCTGGCAGAGAAATGTGAGGCCAGTGACCGACATGAACCGGGGAACGCGCTAAGGCCTGAGAGGCGGAAGCTCTGTCATACCTTTCAGATTTGCCCTCCAACCTCCCGGGACCCAACACGGATTCCGCGCCCTAGAGGCGGGACGCTGTAGAAATCAAGAGCGCGAACCCAAGTTGGGCCTAGGCGAAAATCCCGATTCGCCAACCCTAGCTGTGCCCTGAGTCGTCCCAGGAACCAAAAACCCAGACGCCTGGATCAGTGGGGTAGGCAGTGCGATAGGCTGTATGGGGACACCGCACAAGCACAAAGAAAGAACCCGCACTGAAGGAAAGGGAAAGCGGAGGGGTCTGTTTCAACCTTCATCCAGCACCTTCATTCATCCCCAGCGCCTGGCTCCCGTCGGCCACCGTACTGAACTGAGAGGACCGCTGGCTGCGAAAGGAAACCCAGAGACGTCGGCGTTGATGCGATGGTGCGCGTGCGTGGCCCCACCCCTTCCTCCCCGCTGTTGCCCAGCCTAACCCCACCACTCTGGACACGGAGATTTAGTACAGTTCTTCCAGTGTCTTCTCCAAAGCGTCCTTACCACCTGCGTCCTTTTCGATTAAGTCCTTAAGCCCTCCCGAGCTGCAGCTTCATCGTCATAGGATTTTTGCGGCACTTGAATGAAGTAACGTATGTAAAAGAAATGTTAAAGGTGTTTCCACTATTCTTTGACCGGAACACCAATGGAATCAGACTGTACTCTTCTCTCCATCTCTGCCTCTGCCCTCCTAACGCCAAAGTTCTAGAATCCTAGGATTTACAGGTGAATTTAAAATTAATCTTTTCCTGAGCTTTCTTCCGCTGTTGACCTCACACCCTCATGGTCAGAAGTTAAACATCTTAATTTCAGTGTTCTGTACTTTAGGGTCAGGGGTTGGGGGATGGGAAAAATGGGTAAGGGGGAGTGGGAGGTACAGGCTTCTTGTTATGGAATGAGTAGCTCCCTTGGAACATAGAAATTATAGTGAGTGGTATTGTAATAGATGGTAGCTACACTTGTCGTGACTGTATATCATAAAATGTCCAATCACTATATTGTACACCTGAAACTAACATAACGTTGTATATCAACTATACTTCAATTTAAAAACAAAAACCAGGGCGCCTGGGTTGCTCAGTAGTTAAGCCTCTGCCTTCCGCTCAGGTCATGATCTCAGGGTCCTGGGATCGAGCTCCCCATTGGGCTCTCTGCTCAGCAGGGGGTCTTTTTTCTCCCCCCCCCCACGCCCTGCCTCCCCCTCTGCCTGCCTCCGCCTACTTGTGATCTCTCTCTGTGTCAAATAAATAAAATCTTTAATAAAAAATAAAAACAAAATCAAAAATTTAGTGTCCATAGATCCTTAGAAAGTGATGGATGGAGTTTCAGGAATTCCCTAAAACCTACAAAATTGTGAGTGCTTAGAAAGAAGGCCCAAAACTTGCAACAACCTTTCAAACGGAGTCTAAGTACCTAGAAAAGATAAAGAAGTACTAATCTCTATATATTTTCATACTATTTCTAATTCCTGGTACAATCAGTGTGCATTAGCACCTTCTGTTTACCAGATACTGTGCTACAAGCTAGAAACAAAAATATTTTACAGAGCTGGAACTTCATACTCTATAGTTACTAAGGCTTGCATAGAATGATAATCTAATAAAGACTGCTTGCAGCATTAAAAATCAGCAAAGGAAGAAAAGAACTAATGTGTATTACAATGTTTCTCGAACTTTTTTCCACCTGACCTACAGTAATCATTTCATATTGTGACCCAGGACACACATGTGCATATATACCCACATTTTTTTTTAAGATTTTGTTTTCTTAAATTACTACACCCAACACAGGGTCTGAATTCACAACCACAAGATCAAGAGTTGCATGCTTCACCAACTGAGCCAGCCAGGCATCCCTGTACCAACATTTAAATGAAACAAAATTTTTATGAAATAATATACATACTACATGTTATATGTTATATTCCTTTTTTTTTTTTTTTAAGATTTTATGTATTTATTTGACAGACAGAGATCACAAGTAAGCAGAGAGGCAGGCAGAGACAGGGGGAAGCAGGCTTCCCGCCAAGCAGAGAGCCCAACATGGGGCTCAATCCCAGGACCCTGAGACCATGACCTGAGATGAAGGCAGTGGCTTAACCTACTGAGCCACCCAGGCGCCCCTCTTTTTTTCTTTTTTTTCTTAAGATTTATTTGAGAGAGCGTGACCAAGAGAGTATGAGCAGGGGGAAAGGCAGAGGAAGAGGAAGAAGTAGACTCCCCAACATGGGCTGAGCAGGGAGCCCAATATAGGGCTAGATCCCAGGACCCTGGGATCATGACTTGAGTCCAAGGCAGAGGTTTAATCAGCTAAGCCACCCAGGTGCTCCCTATTTCATTTCTTTAAATTGCTGGTCACGGGAAACCTGGCTGGCTCAGTCGGTGGACCATGCAACCCCTGATCCCAGTCAGAGTTTAAGTTCAAGCCCTACATTGGGTGTAGAGGTTACTTAAAAATAAAACCTTCAAAAAAATTTTTTTAATTGCTAGTCACTACACACTAAAATTGATTTTACAGTTTCTTAGCTTACAAATTGTAAATTGTCATTTTTAAGCTGATATTTAATGAGAACATTTATTGAACACTTGCTAGGCACTAGTATTTTATATCTATTATCCGATTTAATTCTCTGAGGTAGGTAATAGTCTATTTTATAATTGTGGGGAAATTGAGATCAAGAGAGGTTAAACAATTTAATCTCCCTGGATAGTCATTTCACAGGAGGAGTATGAAGAGAAATCAAAGACTGTTTTGACAGGTGAATAAGAGGAGAAAGGGGATGTGAACTAAGTGATTTTTAAGATTTCTTCCAACTCTGGTTGTTTATGATCCTGTGATCATTAATGGAGAAACAACATGCAGATCCATCTCAGTCTAAGATAACAGCAGATCGATTTTCCCAACACCATTTGTTGAAGAGACTGTCTTTTTTTCATTGGATATTCTTATCTGCTTTGTCGAAGATTAGTTGACCATAGAGTTGAGGATCCATTTCTGGGTTCTCTGTTCTGTTCCATTGACTTATGTGTCTGTTTTTGTGCCAATACCATACTGTCCTGATGATTACAGCTTTGTAATAGAGCTTGAAGTCCAGGACTGTGATGTCACCAGTACTGGTTTTCTTTTTCAACATTCCTTTGGTCTTTTCTGGTTCCATACAAATTTTAGGATTATTTGTTCCAGCTCTGTGAAAAAAGTTGATGGTATTTTGATAGGGATTGCATTGAATGTATAGATTGCTCTAGGTTGCATAAACATTTTAACAATATTTGTTCTTCTAGTCCATGAACATAGAACATTTTTCCATTTCTTTGTGTCTCCTCAGTTTCTTTCATGAGTGTTCTATAGTTTTCCGAGTATAGATCCTTTCTCTTTGGTTAGGTTTATTCCTAGATATCTTGTGGGTTTTGGTGCAGTTGTAAATGGGATTGACTCCTTAATTTTCTTTCTTCTGTTTCGTTGTCAGTGTGTAGAAATGCAGCTGATTTCTGTGCATTGGTTTTGTATCCTGCCACGTTGCTGAATTCCTGTATGAATTCTAGTAATTTTGGGGTGGAGTCTTTAGGGTTTTCCACATGAAGTATATCATCTGCAAAGAGTGAGAGTTTGACTTCTTTGCCGATTCGGATGCCTTTTATTTCTTTTTGTTGTCTGATTTCTGAGTCTATGACTTCTAGTACTATGTTGAACAACAGTGGTGATAGTGGACATCCTTGCCATGTTCCTGACCTTAAGGGGGAAGCTCTCAATTTTTCCCCATTGAGAATGATATTCACTGTGGGCTTTTCGTAGATGGCTTTTATGATATTGAGGTATGTTCCCTCTATCCCTACACTGTGAAGAGTTTTAATCAAGAAAGGTGCTATACTTTGTCAAGTGCTTTTTGTGCATCTATTGAGAGGATCGTATCATTCTTGTCCTTCCTTTATTTATGTAGTGTATGACATTGATTGGTTTGCAGATGTTGAACCACCCTTACAGTCAGGAATAAAACCCATTTAGCCACAAACAGAAGATTGAAACTGGACCATTTCCTTACAACATACACAATCAACTCAAAATGGTTGAAAGACCTAAATGTGAGAGAGGAATCCATCAAATTCTGAAGGAGAGCACAGGCAGCAAATTCTGTGACCTCAGCTGCAACTTTTTGCTAGACACATTTCTAAAGGCAAGGGAAACAAAAGCAAAAATGAATGACTGGGACTTCATCAGGATAAAAAGCTTTTGCACAGCAAAGGAAACAGTTGACAAAACCAAAAGATGACCGACAGAATGGGAGAAGATATTTGCAAATGACATAGAGAAATGGCTAGTATCCAAGATCTGTAGGAACTTATCAAACTCAACATCCAAAGAACAAACAATGCAATCAAGAAATGGACAGAAGACATGAACAGACATTTCTGCAAAGAAGACATCCAAATGGCCAACAGACACATGAACAAAACCTCCACATCACTTGGCATCAGGGAAATGCAAATCAAAACCACAATGAGATACCACCTCACACCAGTCAGAATGACTAAAATTAGCAAGTCAGGAACGACAGATATTGGTGAGGATGCGGAGAAAGGGAACACTCTTACACTGTTGGTGGGAATGCAAGCTGGTGCAGCCACTCTGGAAAACAGTATGGAGATTCCCCCAAAGAGTTGAAAATAGAACTATCCCATGACCTAGCAATTGCACTACTGGGTATTTACCCGAAAGATATAAATGTAGTGATCCAAAGGGGTACCTGCACCCGATGTATATAACAGCCAAACTCTGGAAAGAGCCCAGATGTCCATCAACAGATGAATAGATAAAGATGTAGTGTGTCTGTATATAGACACAGACACACAGACACACACACACACTGGAACACTACTCAGCCATCAAAAAGAAATGAAATCTTACCATTTGCAATGATGTAGATGAAACTAGAGGGTATTATGCTAAGCAAAACAAGCCAAACAGAAAAAGACAATTATCATATGATCTCACTCACAATTATCATATGATCTCACTCAGAATTTAAGACATAAAAGGGGATCACAGGGGAAGAGAGGACAAAATAAAGCAAGAAGAAATCAGAGAGGGAGACAAACCATAAGAGACTCTTAATCATAGGAAGCAAACAGAGTTGTTGGCCAGCGGGGTCGGGGTGGTGGGGATTGGGTAACTGGGTGATGGACATTAAGAAGGGCACCGGGTATTACATATAAGACTGATGAATCACTGACCTCTACTGCTGAAATTAATAATACATTATTTGTTAATTAAATGAATTTAAATTTTTTAAAAATGAGGAAAAATGTAATAATATATATAAAGGGAAGGCTAATTATATTTAAAAATAGACTGATAAATCACTGACCTCTACCTCTGAAGCTAGTAATACATTATATGTTAATTAATTGAATTTAAATTTTAAGAAAGGAGAAAAGGGTGCCTGGGTGGCTCAGTCAGTTAAGTGTCTGCCTTCAACTCAGGTAATGATTCCAGAATCACAGGAACAAGTCCTGCATAGGGCTCCCCGCTCAGAAATCTGGTTCTCCCCCTGACCCTTCCCCTTCTCATGTTCTCTCTCTCAAATAAATACATAAAATCTAAAAAAAAAAAAAGAAAAGAAAAGAAAAGAAGAAGAAGAAAACAACAACACACCCAGCCCAAATAAGATAGCTGGAGTATAAAGGTGATGAGTTTGACACTAAGTCCCCTTTCTTTCCCTTCCAATTATTTTTACGATTTGTCAGGGGATGCTGAGTGGCTCAGTGGGTTAAGCCTCCGCCTTTGGCTCAGGTCATGATCTCAGGGTCCTGGGATCGAGCCCCACATCAGGCTCTCTGCTCAGCAGGGAGCCTGCTTCCCCTCTCTCTCTGCCTGCCTCTCTGCGTACTTGTGATCTCTATCTCTGTCAAATAAAATCTTTTTTTTTTTTTAAAAGATTTATAGGGAACCTGGGTGGCTCAGTTGGTTAAGCAACTGCCTTCGGCTCAGGTCATGATCCTGGAGTCCCAGGATCAAGTCCCACATCAGGCCCTCTGCTCATCAGGGAGCTGGCTTCTCCCTCTGCCCCTCGCCCCTTTCATGCTCTCTCTCTCTCAAATAAATAAAATCTTCTAAAAAAAAAAAAAAAGATTTATATTTCAGAGAGAGCGTACAAGCAGGGGGAGTGGCGGAGGCAGAGGAAGAAGCAGCCTCCTCCCTGAGCAAGGAGCCTGATGCAGGACTCAATCCCAGGACCCTTGGAATCATGACCTGAGCCAAAGGCACATGCTTAACTGCTTAACTCACTGAGCCACCCAGGCATCCCATTCTTCTCTTCCAATTCCAATCACCCACTACCCAGAATTGCTCAAGCCAGAAACCTGGAAGTCATCCCAGGCTCCAGGCCTCTCCCCACTTACATCCACACAGTCAGTCTTTCAAATCTACATTGCAGTGTTTGCCAGTGAAATCATTTTGACCATCATATAGAACGTAGGGAAAAAAGATTTACTCGTGAACTTTTTTTTATTAACATATAATGTATTATTGGCTTCAGGGGTACAGCTTTGTGAATCATCAGTCTTACACAATTCATAGCACTCACCATAGTACATACCCTCCCCAATATCCATCACCCAGTCACCCCATCCCTCCCACCCGCCTCCCTTCCAGCAACCCTCAGTTTGTTTCCTGAGATTAAGAGTCTCTTATATAGTTTGTCTCCCTCCCTGGTCCCATCTTGTTTCATTTTTCCCTCCCTTCCCCTCAAGACTCCCTGCCCTGCCTCTCAAATTCCTATCAGAGAGATCATATAATTGTCTTTCTCTGATTGACTTATTTTGCTTAGCATAATACCCTCTAGTTCCATCCACATCATTGCAAATGGCAAGATTTCATATTTTGATGGCTGCATAGTATTCCATTGTAGATGTCTATATACCACTACTCATGAACTTCTGAGTTTTAGATCTGCTTCCTCTGACACTCATTCACAAACTATACTAAAATAAATTTTTAAAGATTTTGCAGCTGTGGTATTTAGACAGATTAAGAACTTATAGAAGGGTAAAGTAGCCCTAACATTTAGTTGCTTATAAACCACAAAACTTTGATTATTGAAGGAGTATCTTATCTAATTATGGTGTACCCTTTGTGATATAAAATGCTTGAGGAAATAACTCCCTTTTAAGATTAATGTGGCACTGAGCTCATTACCATTTCTACTCACAAAAAGATATATTTCATCAACTCTGTGATAACTTTTATTCAGATTTTATTTTTTTTAATTTTTTATTTTTTTGAGAGAGAGAAAATGGGAGGAGGGACAGGGGGAGAGGTATAAAGAGAATCCTCAAGCATACTCTGCATTGAGCACAGAGCTCCATGTCGGGCTTGATCTCAAGATCTCAAGAGTGTGAGATCGTGACCTGAGCCAAAATTAAGACACTCAGACACTTAACTGACAGAGCTACCCAGGTGCCCCATTTTTTTTTTACTTTTTAACATTTATTAAATTGGAATGTCTTTTTAAAAAATATTTGAGAGAGAGAGCATGCGCACAAGTGGGGTGAAGTGGCAGAGGGAGAGGTGGAGAATCTTAAGCAGGCTTCATGCCCAATGCAGAGTCCATGGTGGAGCTCCATCTCACAGCCTTTGAGATCATGACCTGAGCCAAAATCAAGAGTCAAATGCTTAACCAACTGAGCCACCAATGAGCCTCTGAAATTGGGATGTCTCAAAATCAGTAGCGTAATTTACTTAGCATTTTTATGTTTTAGTGGTACATAAAATTATGTCTTACAATTACTGGTGTTTAGATATGGTGAAACATGCTTCAGGTCAAAATAGCAACTCCTTCCTAAGTGAGGTAAATATTCCCCTCTGACTGGCTTACTTTACTCTTTTCCACTTTATTTTTCAGTAAGACTAAGGAGAGAAAGGAGAAACAGAAAGAAAAACAATGATGTTTCAGGTATACTAGGTGTAGATTATTGCCAAGGAAATGAGCTTCAAGAAATTAGAAGACCTCTGTATTTATAGACCAATATTCTTTGGAAATATGATCATAGAATGTCAAAATAAAACAATCTCAGGAGTCATCTAGTTTGTTTTCTCAACGTGGGACTTTCCTAAGGTTTTATTTATTTATTTGTCACGGTGTGGGGGGGGGCAGGGAGAGAGAGAGTGCACATGCAGGAGGAGCAGGAGGCTGAGGGGGAAGCAGGCTTCCCGCTGAGCAAGGAGCCAGATGTGGGATCTGATCCCAAGGATCATGACGTGAGCTGAAGGCAGATGCTTAACTGAGCCAGGCAAGCGTCCCAACATGGTACTCTTTTTATAATTATCCTCAATAGTGTCCTATTTTATATCGTTAAGATTCCTTCTATTTTCTCCTTTGAGATCTTTTGGACTTTTACACTGGCTGTCTGCTTTGGCTATGCAGATCATATATTCATTAATTTCATGAATAAAATATTGAATAGAATTAGGTCCAACCAAGATTCTATAGCACAAGATTGGAGACAACCCTCCAGGTTGATACAGCTTCATTAATCAAGCCTTTTGGATGATTATTCAATTAATTATTAATCATCCCAGCTACTACAATACTTCCCTGCTTTGGGATAAAGTTCACTTTCCCTAAGGTTGCACTCAAAATTAAGAGCTTTTCATGGTCTGACTTCTTAATTCTGGCTTGGACTCCTGCATTATCTATCTCTCATAAGCACCTGTTTTAGTCTGTTGGAACTGCTTGTTTCCCAAATCCCTCATGGTATTCATGGGTCCTCTCCCCGCCTCCCTCAACTGGTTCCTCTGTCTGAAATTTCTTTATTCTCTTTATATAATACCTATGTATCCTTTAAGTCTCACTTTGTGTTTCCAAATCTTTTCTTGACAAACCACCTATCTCTTCATTAGATTTAAGTATCCCTTATCGATGTTCCCAAGACACCTTTTGCTTCCTTCCATCATAGTACTTCACATTTTGCACTGTATTGTTTGAACTTGTCTCTCCTAAAAACACAAAACACACACCAACCAAACAAAAAACAAGAACAAAAACCCCTCATCCCTCCTACCAGCATACTTGGAGGGCAGGAACTATATTTTATTTCTTTGCCTTTGGCACAGTATGGTACTGAATACTGGTTTGGATTAATGATTTCAGTGTAATGATACCATGAAACCTTATTAAATAACCTAAATATGCATCTCTGTATTGTTTGCTAATGCTGTCAAAATAAAATGTAGAGATTGATTTCAACTACTCTACTCTTTCTTGTATATGCACTGCATTATTATATTACAGTAGAAGGCCTATGGTGGTAATTATATATATATACGAGTATGTTTGTCAGTAGACTAGAGCTAAAGGTCAAAGATTTGTATCTCATAACTAGTGTACAGCAGATAGTCTATTAAATGGAGAGTGCTGAAAATATGCTGGTTTCTAATGATCTTTTTCTTCAACTAAATTTGTCTGTAGTTTCTTTTTAAAAACTAAAAAACGGGGAAGTTGTATGTTTCCACTCCTCTGGCATCTTCCAGTTTTCTACAGCGTTTCTGAAATCATTATCTACAAATTCTTTTAGTACCAAGGATGTAACTTTCTTGGACCTGGCACCTTTAAGTTCTTTTTGTCAGTTAACTATCTCAGATTTTAATTTCATCATAGTTATTTTACATTTTAGAGTTTGTTTTTTTTTTTTTTAAGATTTTATTTGAGAGAGAGAGAGTGAGAGAGCATGAGAGGGGAGAAGGTCAGAGGGAGAAGCAAACTCCCCGTGGAGCTGGGAGCCTGATGCGGTACTAGATCTGGGGACTCCAGGATCATGACCTGACCCTTCAAGCTGGTTTTTAGTTTCTCCCTTTAGAAGGAAGATAAAAAGTATTAAATACTTGACTCTTTGCATTTTTTCCATCCTTGATCTTGCTAAAAGCATGTTTTTAAATTTTCCTTAGGATTTTATTCATTTGAGAGGGAGAGTGAGAGTGAGAAGCAGGATCCCCACTGAGCAGCTCTGTGGGACTCAATCCCAGGACCCCAAGACATTGACCAGACCTGAAGGCAGACTCAACCAAATGAGCCACCCAGGCGCCCCTAAAAGCATGTTTTTAAAAAGTCCTGTTATAGCCTTTAAGCATTTTTTTTCCTCTGGCATGCCTTAATTATTCCAGATTTGAGCCTTCTACAGAACATAAAGGGTGTATTTGGAAAGTGGGAAAGCCTTAAGACAAAAATAACCATAGGGCTTTCAAAGAACTCATATGCCTAAGAGACTGGGAGGAAAACATATGAAAGAAGCCCATTTTGAGGTTTGTGAAAAGACAGCAGGATATAGATAAGACTTTTATTATTGTTTTAATTTTATTTATTTATTTGACACAGAGAGAGAGAGAGAGAGAGCGCACAAGTAGGCAGAGTAGCAGGGAGAGGGAGAGGGAGTAGCAGGCTCCACACTGAGCAAGGAGCCCGATGTGGGGCTCGATCCTAGGACCCTGGGATCATAACCTGAGCTGAAGGCAGTTGCTTAACCAACTGAGCCACCCAGGCGTCCCCAAGACTTTTGGTATTTAGATCAAGAAGCAGCCATAAAGGATTTTAAACTACCATGAAAAAAAATTACAGGTAATATGAACTGTGAGATGTAGAATAACTTAGTAAGGTACAAGTTCCAACAACGTACACCTCCTTTTAAAGCCTTATTTTAAAACTTCTGCTGGCAGAAACTATTTCAAAATGAACACAATTATTTGGGGGTTTGTCCTTACTCAGCTTAAGTTTGTACAAAAATATTTAAAATGGGTACCTATACAAAGTATTTTTAATGGATTGTTCATATCTGAACCCCTATGTTTCAAAACATTTATGTGATCAAATAGGACTGAACTAAGCTTTAAATATTTGAAAGTAACTTGTTTAGACTAGAAAACTGATACCAAACTGATCAGTCTAAAAGAAATATGTATGTACTTACACAGTTTTCTTGTATATTAATCACTGATATAGTTAAAAATCTCCTTTTAAATAAAATACTTCAGATAGAGAAATTAAAAGTCCATTAATTTTTAAGTTACCCCTTTCCACTTAGAATGAAAAAAAAAATACTATTAATTTTTACATAAGTTTAAGATGGAAATATTTTTAACAGAATGAGACACCACAATGAAGGCTTCATGAATAATTTATTCCATTTGAAGTTTTGTTTTGTTTTTTGTTTTTTTTTTTTAAAAAGTATAAACCTTTTCATTTCCTCAATCACAATTTGTACAACTCAGTGTTATGGCATTCGGCAGCAATAGTGTTTGTTCCTTATTCTTTTTTTTTTGTCACATAAAAAAAAAAATTGGACCATATTAAATGTCACTGCTAAACAACAACTTTAAAACGCCCCTTCATAAAGTGACCAAGCTATTTTGAGAGAGTTGATGCTGACATGTCCAGTAATGACGTTACAATTTGTAGTTTAAACTCAGTAACTTTAAGGTCCACAAATCCAGTTTACTTTGAAAACTAAAGCTATTTTAAAACTTCATGAATACATCAACCTGAGGAGTATTTTAGGTCCCAAATCCAGTTTTTAATTCATACTCCACAAAAGAGAAAACATGAAAATTTAAACCACAGTTCTTGGGCCCATTAAAACACCAAGAAAAACCAGAAGGTTAAGATTTCTAGCTGATTGGGGGTGGGGGGGGGACAAAAAAAAAATATGTCAAAAACATTTTTCCTTAATTTAGAAAAACTAAAATCTTAAGAGGAAACCCAGACCAAAACATTACTCATGCAACAATAAATGTATTAATAGACTGATATGTGATGCCATAGTGGATGAATAGCAAATTATATGATGCAACAGCATTTAAAAACTTCCTTTTAATGTATTCAATTTGAACATTTTAAATAATGCAACATAGTATTTTGATATTACAGTATTAACATAGTGCTTGATTAAAGATCTGCAAATCTTTGTAGTAACACATTAAGTTAAAAAATTACCTCAGAAGGTAAATATGAAGACGAAAAGAATATTTTAATACAGTAATCTGTGCCATACTGACAATTGAGTACGAATACAGCTGAGGATAGTTGACTAAGTAGTAAGAGCTTAATTTTAGTGGTTTAAGAAAAGTTTAGAAAGATTTAAAAATTACAGCTACTTTAAAATTTAAGGATTACATATAAGTACACTTGGTGGCCTTCTGGCCAAACAATAAGGTGTACAGAAATTTATTCATACAGTGTTAATTCACAGTCCTGATAACTGAATGGCTTGCATAAGAAAGTATGGCTAGATGTTTCTCACTGGCTGGAAGCAGACATTATATAACTAATCTTTTTAAATGCCAAAATACTGAACTTCCACCCTGCTTGGTAATGGATAACTGCACAAAAAACACATTAGCACTGTAACAAAGAAGTCAAGGTGTTGGTGATCAACTGGTATAAAGTATGTATTATTTTGCTTTACCATTTAAACAAAAATACTACCCATACTTGTCTGTGACAGTATGTTAGTAAGTCAGATCCATCATCCTGCATAAAAGGCTTAGTTTTTTTCTGAAATAAGTCTCCTGACCTTTCCTAATGGCTATTTAATAATGTTCTATTTAAGTGTGAACTTGTATGTGAAGGGAAGAAAATAAAATCTTATCAGCAAATCCTGTATATTTGGGAACTACTCCCTGATTCCCAGATAAAAAGGAATTGTATACTGGGTTTCTTCTTTATGGCTCCATATAAAAGAAACTGTCAGGGAATAATTTTTTAAAAATCTATTTTCAAACTGAGGTGTGGTTACTATAAGCTAGTGATATTAAACAACTGAGAATATAGCTTTTATTTTTAAAAGTTACTACTGAGCTAAGTATATAAAAAGGATACTTTTTATAGAAATTCCAAATAAACATCTTTTCCCTCAAATCTCAGACAAGTTTAAGTACAGAACAAAACATGCCAACATAATCTGTAGTGTGCTAGCATAATTTAAAAATGAATGCAGAGATGTGATCTTTAAATTCTAATTTCAAAAATGCTGACCACTGGAATTGCATTGTAATTTTGAAGAAGTGATTGAAAACCTTTGTCACCAGTTGTGTTCTTTATAGAAAAAACAAGACCTGCTAATGTTTTAATATACACAATTTGAAGAAGTTATACTGTTCATAAGAAAGTGATATTTAAGCTAAGCATATAGTATTTACAAAACAAGTTTCAGTAAAAACAAAATAAAACATACCGAATTACAGTTTTGTAAATACAACTGATTTTGTCTTTGTGGAGAATTAGTGAATGTACAAATTCGGAATTTTGCTAGACTGCTTCCAAGAAAGATAGGTAGACTTGGTGACTGTGAATTCAAGTCAGCAACACAAGTAGGAGGCTAACTTGGACTCTCTTGTGAGCAGCACTGTAGAAATAACGCTTTAACGGGGTAAAGCCTGCATAAAAGCATTTCTCTTGGCATGTGCAAACAAGAAGGGGGAAAGCTGTATTGAAGGAAGGGGTGAATTAAAGTCCCTAAAATTCAAGTCCCTTCTTTAGGGAGGTGAGAACCTCCTTGGCATATGCCCTGCCTTAATCTGAGCTGTGTTACAGAAAAGTACAGACTCTGGTGTTTGGGACTGCCATCTCCAAACCAAGAAAATTAAATAAATAAAAAAGGCAAAAGGAAACAGGTTAAGTTTAGAAAATGGTTCTTTAACTAGTGGAATAGAGTCTGAATACCAGAATTCACTGAGAATCTATTTACACCACAGTTTGATTGCACACACACATACACACACACATATACACCCATACATATGCATACTCTCACACACATACCCAATCTTTAATTTAAAAAAACAAAAAAAGTCAAACAATCAGAGTGACTGTTCTTAAAATAATTTGTAAAATGCCTAGAGCTGGGCTAAATTTCAACCTTATAGCAGATCCTGAAGATAATTTTTATAATTAATAATATTCCCATGCCTAGATGTGCCACTGTCAAAACTGAAGGAAAAAAAAAAAAACAAAAAATGAAACATTTAAGCATGTAACATTAAACACCAAAATTAGTTTAAGCATTCAGTAGCAAATGTTTTTCTTGTAAAACTAAGTTTCTTTCACTGGAAATGGCCTGAAATATTAGTCATAGCCCTAAACCATAGTACAAAATATAACTGAAGAATTCTCATTTTATTCTAAGTTAAACCACCCAACAATATCACTTGTATATTGCCATCATGTTATTCTGTAAAGGTGTGATATATAAAATGCTGTAAGACCTGGTACCTTTTTAATTTATAAACACAGTGAACTTCATTACTGTACATGTACTCTGCAACTACAGCTTAGCTGTAAATCCTCCACACACAATGGTATGGACATTATTCCTCCTCTATCCCCATTAAACTGTACATCAAGACAATACAAATTTACTGTCCGTCCCACCCACCCCCTTACAAAAAAATAATACTCTAAAAGCAACCCTACTGCAACTTTTTAATTAAGACGATTACATATATTTTAGACCAATTGCTTTAAAGCAAGAAGGCAGTATAAACCTTCTAGGAAAATTTTTATAAAAGAGGTTAAGAAATATAAGACAATTTATACATTTAAAAACTTACAATAAATAAGAGATGCAGGCATTTTTGAATACTAGATACTATAATCCAATACAAGAACATCTTGATGTTCTGAAGCCATATGTTGAAATTCATTGTTCCTCATGTTTCCTCTCCATGCTTTTAATATTCATTTAACATGACTGGGTACTATGGCTCATTACTTTTCACAAATACTGTGACTGGAAAAAAAAAGGTTAATTTTGCTACGAAAATGTTATAATACGTTTTGTATGATCAGTCATCATCCTAAAGAGTTCAGTATAGTCAGTGAAAAATAGCAGGGTTATAGCCCCTCCCCCCAAGTCAAAACAATATTTGTTGAAGTAATAAGAATTAGACCCCATCACAGATGACTTTCACTGAGAAAATAACTGTAACTTAATCTTGCAGCGAAATATTTTCCTTGTTTTTTTCTTGTACAGTTCCACTGAATGAAGATCACAGCATATTCATGATAAAGTTATATAACTGATTCAGCACCACAAAATGAATTGGGAGACATGAGCGTCTGTCCTGGATTGCAGGGTCACAGGTTAGCCAGGAGAGTGCATTGTACTGTTCCAAAACAAACCTGAAAAGTATAAGTCATGTATTTATTTTCACTGTAGATTTTGGAAGCAGTTCCCAGTTATGGCATCTAAGATTCAAAGCCACTTTGAAAAATGGTGGAAGGTATAGAATAAAGAGTTCTAGGGGAGATTAAAGATTAACTAATTTTCATAAAAAGTACTCTCAAAAGTAGATTACACATGCTAGGAAGAAAAGCACTCATTCTGAATGATGTACTTCATCTAGAGATCCAAGGGTACAGGACTGTAAATTATTGCCAAATATGAGAAAACTACATGAGAATCAACATTATATTCTTTCAAAGATGCAATGGAGAACCTTTAATGGTAAAAAAGAGTTATACCTGAGGACATCTGAAGTCTGATTTGAGTCAAGTGGGTGGGAGTGTTTACTGTGAAGCAGCTCATCAGATTGCACTGAAGGCACGTGGAGGTGCAAAGAGGCCTAAAAAAATAGGAAATCAGTCAGCCAAATGGAAAAGTTGTTGGTTTTACCTTATTTTTCCAAGGTCTCGTCCTTGATGAAATACATTTTAGACCTATGTATTGAATGGCCACCACTATTAAAGATGCTTGTTCTTCTTGCTTAACCAACTTATTACAGAATTAATTTTTAAGTGCATAACTTACATTCAATCTTACTTTATTTTCATAATCTCTACCGCTTTTGAGACCACATAATAATCCTTAAAAAACTTATTTAAAAGGTATTTAAAAAGTCATCTATTTTCTGAGTGTAACATGCCTAGATGTGTAAATGTTTAAAGAAGCCCTAAGCTGATAAACCTGAACAGTCTGTCTACAGGTTACTTAGAACTTTAAATTATACACATACATGAAGATCTAGCACTGAAAAATATACGAGGAGTAAGCATATGCAAATATACTGCTTACAAATCTATAATTTTAAACAAACCTACCTATGGTGGAATTGTGAGCACTCTAGTACAGTGCATAGAATGCCTTCTTTTGCCCATGCAATTTCATACTGGAGGCTTGGTGACAACTGTCACACCCATTTCGGTATGACAATGAAGAGTGGAAAAAAGGAATTTCAATTAAAGTGAATCATTTTTTTGTTTATTGAGTCAATATTTATAAAGTGTTTAAAAAAAAAACTATGAGAGATGGAGAAACTCTTAGCAGATCTGTATACTGTAAAAGGTACTATTTCATATTTAGGTGATTTCTCCTCTACAACTGTACTTATATATATTTATATATATTTATATTCTTGTATTATATATTCAAGAATATAATTATATATACATATTTATATTCTTGTGTTATATATTCAAGAATATAACCACAGATATATATTTTTTAACTGCCCATAAACCCTTGATTTATAAGTCATAAGAAGTCTCATATGGCAGATCACTACAAATTAGATGAATAATCAGTACTAGAAATTACTATTTAATTTCTATGATAAAAAGATTTTTTAATCATCTAGGTAACAATCCATTATTTTTCCAAGTAAAGAAAAACACATCAAGTGATTTTATTGCCTATGGTATAGGAAATAAAATGGAATGTATGAAAACAAAAGGTGAACAAAATTACGGTAAATTATGCCTTACCTGGTAATTCAGACCAGAAGTCCTAATCTTGTTACACTGTATCTGAGGGTGAATGCCCACTTTACACTATCCTCTCTGCAAATAAATATTGAGTAGAAAAGAATCTGGATAGTCCCTTGGACTTTTTGTAAAGTGGTGTTTCCTAAAAAAATGTTCTGTGAAACACTAAGGTCATGAACTTTGAACTGGTGTTACACAATTGCTTTTTTGTGTATTAAAGTAAGTTTGGGAAATAGTAGGTATACAATGTTATTTACTGCTGTTTTTTCAAAGACTTTAATGTGCATACATGTATTATAACAACAAAAGGGGGACAGAAAGCATGTGCAACATTTCCCAAAGGACCAAAGAACCCTTTGTTTTCTAGAAACACCAAGGACTACTATTTTGCAGAAACACTCTTGGGAATATGTTCTTGTAATGAGATCTGTATAGACCACTGTATATATATTGGAAGGGGAAGAAAAGTCATATATGATCAAACTTTATTACCCTGGCTGACACTCCCTAAATATATTATTGCATCAATAGTCAATTCACATCAAGAGCTGTTGTATTCTTTATGAATGTGCTACAGAAGTTCAATGCTTAGGCTCAAATGTCACTGACTCAATGTTATGTGGGCCAGGGGTAACAAGATAGCAACAGGCTTAAGAGAGGGCAAGCCTATCGGTTCAGGTACCCACTAAAATATAATCCCCCAAAACTAAAGCATAGTATCCAACCTTTACCCTAAGAGTAAAAATCAATTGGCAAGAAGTGATTAGCATGACTTCTGGAATAAAAGTCAACTTCTGGTGCATGTAGGTAAGAAAAAGTGAATCAGATCTGAATTTCCTATTTTGGAATAGCAGTAAGCTACAGAAGTAACAAATCCTGGATAGGGCTTTCACATCTCATTTTACCACTTTACAATGTATCTAAACCTCATTATGTCACTTGCTAATGAACTTGTTTTGATAAATAAGTCAGTATGGGTCTGAGAATCTTAGCACTTGGAAACCACTTAATAGTTTTAACATAGCAATTTACACAAAGCTAGAAAGAAATTTTAAGGAGATAATAAATGGACCTAAATATCAAATATATTCTTAGAAAATTATGAATCCTTTAATCCCCAAAATACTGTGGCATAATAGCAGTATGATGTAATTCAAAGAATAATAGTATAATCATGAAAGGACCCAGACTGTAGTTCTGGGTCTACTACCAATTTATGACTTCGGACAAATAAGTTTTTCTGAACTTTAATATGCTCACCTAGAAAATGAAAAGGTTAGATTAAAAGTAATATAAGGTTCACCCAGCTCTATACTTCATATGAGCAGCTGCAAATATTAAGAGCAAGGGTCCCAGAAATACGAAAAGATAAATTAAAAGTTCAAACTTAGTAGAGCTGTTTCATAATTAGATAACTTCTTTGTGATCTTGTCATATTTCACAATTCATTTAATAAGACCTTAGACAACTCTATATTTCTTTGGAACTAAGGCATCAATCAGCATTATTTAGGAACTGGCATAGAAATGGAAATACCTTAAGAAAAAGGGGACACTGATATTGTGCTTGAGGACATGCTGACCAGAACCAGTCAGGTAATGGACCCGCTTTGGCAGTTGATACAAAGTAACCAAGGGCCAATGGTTGCTGAAGAATATTAGTTACTTCATCATGAGATTCTGTTGAAAGTAGCCGATCAGTACCCTGACCCTTAAAGAGAGAAAATTAAAAGTATGTTAGTTCATTTGATACACCTTGGCACTAGATATACAGAGTGGTTTATGGCAATCAGTCTCACTATCTTATGACATCAACTTAAAAAAAAAACACTAAAGGATATTGAAAAAAATCAATTGCTATGTACTTAGACGAGCATAATTAGTAACAATATTAAAAGAATGAGTTTTAAGAGTTATATGAGGAAATAAATATACAAACTGTTTAATAAGTTTGTATTATGATGCCGAGCCCATGTTCAGTATATGTGTTTAAACCTTTCCAGCTAACTGAAAATACAAAATGTTCAATGAAATTCCTAACTTACTTCCTAATTATTTCCTCAACTAATTCCTGATCACCACACCTCAATCCAATAGGTAAATTAAATTTAGCTTTGTTCATCTAACACTATAAAATGCAGTTACTAGTGTTTTGGAAAGCACTATGGCAACAGGAAGGGATGACTATCAAGTGATGCTCATATCCTTTAGATTAGTCCATGTATTTCTTGGCATTTACATTAAGGAAATAAATAAAAAGAAAATGATATGCAAGGAAATGTTCATTGCAACATTATCTGTAACAGAAAAAAATAAGATACTTAAATATCCAACATTTTGGGAATGATATAACAATTACGGGAGAACAACGTTAAAAAGCTCATTATACTTAAATTTATATGTACTGAAAAGTTAAAATATAAACACATGTGAAAGGAAAGTAATCTGCTAAAAGTAAAAAACAATTTTATCGAAGTGGTGAGATTACTGGTGCTATTCTATATACATATTTTTTTTTCAATAATCTCACCTTTCCCCCCAAGTTTTTGTGTTTTTTTTTTAATTTTTATGTAATCTCTACACCCAAATTTAAAACCCCCAAATCAAGAGTTGCATACTTTACCAGCTGACCCAACAGGCACTACAATAATCTCACTTCTGTCCAGGTTTTAAAAAAGAGGGGAAGGAAAGAATCCAAGGTAAAACTGGAGAAAGATCCTTATTTTAAAAGGGCAGGTTCTAAACATGTGCATTCTATAACAATCAAATAACCACTATATATAATTTCACTCAAATAAAGATGTTATTCAAATGAAACCCCATTAGTTTTGGGTTCAAACAGAAGGACAAGACAGCCGGCTTCCCAAATATTGAAAATTAACATAGAGGAAAGAAGGAAGATGGTCAGTGTTTCTTCTGTTCTTAGGAGAAAATCAGTATTTCTTTTTTCCTTAGAGATCACAAGTAGGCAGAGAGGCAGGCAGAGAGAGAGGGAGAAGCAGGCTCCCTGCTGAGCAGAGCGCCCGATGCAGGGCTCGATCCCAGGACTCCGAGATCATGACCTGAGCCGAAGGCAGAGGCTTAACCCACAGAGCCACCCAGGCGCCCCAAGAATCAGTATTTCTATTACATTCCTCCAAAAAAGCCCTGATATGAATGGCAGCTCTTACAGCATATACTAATTTGCAGATAACCTGATCCTCTACCTAATTAGAAGGTATGGTAAAGTGGCAGGAAAACTACAAAAGTAGTACTAAAGCCAAGTAGTCTAGAAAACAAAGATACAGAAGAACCTTAAGAGACTCTCTTTATAATGCACAATTCAAAGTAATAACATCTGTAAGACAGAAGTGCAAGAATGTACTATTAATCTCACTTCTTGCTAATTTCCAAGGAAAAAATAGTGTTTTAGCTCACGTATCAATCCATTTATAAGTTAATGAATGACAGACTGACTAAACTTTTGTAACAGGGTTACCTTGCCAGCATCACCTCCATGGGGGTAATGAGATCCTGGAGAATGTACAGGAGACCCCGTTGGAGATGCAGGAAGAATATTAATGATATCAGGATCAAGATCATCTCCTGTGTCTAACAAATCAAAGATACCCATTCCATCTGCTCCATCTACATAGGAGAAAGAAAAATAAATAAATCCTCCATTTTTCACATCCCGCGGTCATATAGGAGGGTTAAAATAAATTAATGAATTTTAACCAAAATGGGTTAATTTAATTAACATCTACTGAATGTCTACCATGTGCCAGGTACTGTTTTAGGAGCCATATAAACAATTATATATTATAAACAAGCATGTGGTAGTGTGAATAATGCCCTCCCCCACAAGATGTCCACATCCTAATCCCAGGAACGTGTGAATATGTTACCATAAAGAACTCTGCAGATGTGATCAAGCTAAGGATCTTGAGATGGGGAGATTATTCTGGATTATCCAGGTGGGTCCAATGTAATCACAGGGGTCCTAATAAGAGGGAGGCAGTAGGGTTAGAGTCAGTGATGGAGATGTGATGATGCTACACTGCTGCTGCTGAGGATGGAAGAAGGGTCCATGAGCAAGAGGTGCAGGTGGTCTCTAGAAGTTAGCAAAGGCAAAGAAACAGATTCTCCCTTAGAGCTTCCAGAAAGAACCAACCTTGCAGACACACTGACTTTAGCCCAGTTAAGACTGATTTTAAACTTTTGATCTCCAGAACTGTAACATAATAAACATGTGATGTTTAAAGCTACTAAGCATGCGTCAATTTGCTACAGCAGCAACAGCAAATGAATACAGAACAAACGTAATATGCTAGAAATGAAAATGTACTTAAAGTGGGACTATACACAATAGTCTAATTATTATGTAAAATATATTCAAGTTATTGTATAACACACTGAAAGAAAATAAATATTCCTTGTGATTTTTTTTTTTTTTTAATTTATCTGAGAGAGAGAGAGTGGGGGGAGTAGCAGAGGGACAGAAACTCAAGCAGAATCTGTGCTGAGCAGAGAGCCTGACATGGGGCTGGATCCCAGGACCCTGAGATCACGATCTGAGCTGAAATTAAGAGAGGGATGCTCAAACGACTGAGCCACCCAGGTGCCCCCTACTTGTGACTTTAGAGATATGCCATTTTCTAAGGTACCTCAGAGCAACAATGGAATACCATTTATTTTCTCTTCTAATAAAATGTAATCTGTAAATTTATCTGTAAGAGTTATTTCCTACTATGGCAGTTTATATAAATACGGCAAATCAATTCAGAAAGGAATATACAATGTGCTGCCAAGTCTATGGCCTATGCACAGGTAGCAAGCAGCACAGACAAAAACCTGTGCATTTTATGATCAATTGTTGCCTTTTAAAATAAGTAAATATTTAAAAAAAAAAAAAAAAAAAAAAAAATAAGTAAATATTTATGAGATAATTCACAGCACTAGTTCCAATATCAATAAGGTAGAAGAATGGTTCTATTAGTTTCCTATTGTCTTTTAACCAGTTATCACAAACTTATTGACTCAAAACAACACACCTTCATTCTCTTACAGTTCTGGGGTCCAAAAGTCCAAAATCAGTTTTACTGGGCTGAAATCAAAGTACTGGTCATTAGGTCAAAATCAAGAACCAGGAGGCCTATGTTCTTTCTGGAGGCTCCAGGGGAAATCTGTTTTCTTCTCTTTTCCAGCATTTAGCACTACATTCCTTGCATTCCTTGGCTCATGGTCCCTTCCTCCATCTTCAAAGTCAGCAGCACAGCATCATTTCTCTGACTTTTCTTCCCTCCATTTCCATCACGTGACTTTCTCCTCTTGTGCATCATCAAATTTCCCTTTACTTCCCTTTATAAGGATACATGTGATTGCATTTAGTGCCCACCTGCATAACCCAGGATAACCTCTCCATCTCAAAATCTTTAACTTAATCACATATGCAAAGTCTTTTTTGGTCATCTGAGGTTAATATTCATAGGTTTCAGAAACATTTACCGGACAAGGATAGGATTGGGGAGGCACTCTTCAGCCTAAAATCAGCCACAAGCATCAAGACTTATTTTATATTTGCAAACCTTTAAAGAACAATTCACCTACCATTGTTGGGATTAAAAGCTAAGTCCAAATTTTCAGTGGTATAAGTAGCTGAAGCTACTTGCACAGAAGCAGAAGTAGGGAACACAAGTATATGAGTACATGATGTATCCTGTGGGGTACTTAGCTGAGATGTCTGCATGTTTAGAGTGGTGCTTCTTCCAAATACAGAACCAGTTGACACAGAATCTGAAAATAAAGAGAATTTATTTTTTCTTTCAATAAATAAAGAATCAACTTTACATAATATTAGAAACACAAGCACATGAAGAATTAAATCTGACATAAACTAAGGATAGCTACCTGGCATAATAACAAAAGAGCCTTGGGGTTCCATTGCTACCAAACAAGCACTGAGAATGCTAGGAGAGTCTGCAGCAGATATACCACACATTCTACACATGTCTTTGAGCCTTTTACTTAGAGATTGCAAGTTTCGACGACTCAGCAAGCTGCTCCAATCTGTGGGTATCAACAGTAAAAAAAAAACCAAAACATCAAAAGTAACAGCATTGTTAAGCCCTCTAAAACCAAAGTTAAAACACAGTCATTTTAAAGTCAGTGAATTCCTCATAATAGGAGTAATCATCAAGCCAAAAATCTCTTCTTGCTGATGTTACTCAATATCCTTTATCCCCCTAACTTTAATGTATATCAACATCAATTAGTATCTGTTAAACAGGGGATGAGCTGAATAATAAGAAGAGGAAAAATGGAAGACAATAAATAAGAACAGTAGTAATAACACTGGTATTAAAGTCAAAATATAGTAAAATGTCCTTTTAAAATTGGAATTAGGCCATTTGTGACCTAGACATATGTGATACCTCTTTGAAAACAAAAAACTAGTTTTTATAACCTCTGCATTTTATTCAGTACATATATCTAGATGTAGTATGATGGTGTATTAATTAACATAAAACAGAAGTTGGAAGTACTTGACAATCAAAGCACAACCTTACCTTTCAGTTCTCCATGACCAATCCTTCCTAAGCGGCCAATTACAACTCTCCACGGTAATGAACTCATTTGTACAAGTCCTAAGCACCACTCCCAAAGCTTCTGTAGACCAAACCTCCTAGCAGATCCTTTTTTCCGACGAGCCCTGTTTTAAGTAAATAGATAATTGAGTATTTTAAAATTCATATGAGAACATTTTAAAAGAGCTCAAATTTGGTGCAAAAACTAATCCCTTAATTTTAATGCTTGACACTTTTTATTTAAGTCCTAAGCAAGAATATACATAAAACAATAGGTTTTGCATGCTACTTTGTGTTTTTCATAATACACACTAAAACAGATTAACTTAAAAAGAAAAATTGTCAAAAAAAAAAAAAAAAAAGAAAAATTGTCCATGAACCACCAAAATTCATCAGAAACACTGTTCTACACCAGAGATTGGCAAACTTTTTCCCTAAAGGGCCAATATAGTAAACTTTCCAGGCCATCAAGATTCTGTTCTAACAAAAATTCTGTTCTATAGCATGAAGGCAGCTATACATAATACTTAAACAAATTTGTGTAGCCAGATTTGGCCCACAGGCTATGGTGTGCCAACCCTTGCTCTATACTTTAAATTGAAGAATATTAAACAAAATACTATACTTCTCAGACCAAACAACACTGCTGTGTTTTCTGCATGCATGTCCTTTATTAGGCAAGTACATGACTCTGTGGCTGAGCAATGGTAACTATGATTTACTGAGTACTTAATACATAGGAAGCATTATGCCAGTCAGTTTACACGTAATACCTCATTTCGGCCTAACAAATCCTATGAGGCAGATAAAATTATTCAACCAGGGTTTTTTGTTTGTTTGTTTTTTGTTGTTGTTGTTGTTGTTTTTTATTCAACCAGTTTTACAGAGAAGCAAGCTGAAGCTCGGCTAGCTAACCTGATTTTCTCAAGATCACATACCCAGAAAGTAGAAGAGTTGGGATTTGAACCCAGGTCACCACAACTCTGTGGAGTTGGACCTTTTAACCATTACCTCACTTCTACTTTCAGTAAAATGGCAATACTGTCTTTATATTGGAAAGGTGATTTATTCGTTCTCTACTCTTTCTCATCCTTCATAGATAAGCATAATATTTCCAAAATTCACTTAATGAGCATTTTAAAAAATCAAAATTGTTTCAAGGAAATAAGGTATGAAGTATTTCTTTAAGGTTTATTAAAAAATGGTCAATAAATCTTTATAACCAATAATCTAAGATTAATGTTTCTCTATTCTACTTCTTCAGCACCACTATAACCTAATATTCATTAAACATTTCTGCATATAATTAATTTCTGAACTTAAGGAAACTGATCTTTATATAATAAAAAAATAGGGGCTGGAACCAAACCTCAAAATTGAACATTACTTCATGGACTTGCCTTTCAGTTTCACTACCCTTGAAACACGTTACTAGAAATATCTATTAGATTTTAAGTTATAAGTTAATGTAAGTTATAGGTTTTAAGTTAATATGAGGCTTACCTGTTGTGATCTATTACAGCCCTCATAAATAACTGAGTATGACAGCTAATTACCACCAAGAAGAATTCTAAAAACAAGGCCACCATTTTCAGAAAACATTCCAACATTTAAAAGGAACATTTTCAGTCAACAATTTTAGTAAAGGAGGTTAATTCAATTAATTCAGGACTGTATTTCAGATGGCACTTAAGAGAAGTAAATGCTATAGGACAATCTTTTTTAAATGAAGAGGGCTCTCATTCCATTCTTTAAAATTTCTTAGGCTGAAATTATTGCCTCAAACTTCATTACATAGAATTGAGACTTTAATCTCTTTTGTCTGTGTAACAAAGCCCACTCACAATTATTTCTAATTCTAATTATACAATATATTCACCACCCCCCAAAATGAAAAGCACCCACAATCTCAAAACTTAATGTACATGACCCTCCAAACAGTTTTCTATTCATTAAAAATGAAACATTGTGTGTGTTAGAGAATTTCTTTAAATGGATGATACAGTGATACACTTAAAGAAACAGAGGTACCTATTTGGGACATCGATGTTAATGATACAAGTTTCTAAAAGTTCTCCATATAGATCTGTACAAGATGCAAGAATCCATCTTTGATCATGTGATAAACAGTAGCCCACGAAAAGAACATTGTATTTCTGTCCAGCTTCTCCAAATGTTTCTCCTAGCTCCGTCTGTTTATCCTTCACTGGAGCCAGAATAAAAGGAGGTGTATAAAGTCGAATACACTCTGGTCTCTGTAAAATAAAAAATTAAGGTACTATGGTATTACGCAATCATAAAAAAATATTTTATTGAAAATGTGATATACTATCTCTACCCAATTATAAGATAATTGGAAAATGAGAACTAAACAGAGAACTGCACTTAGTTTTGTATAAAATCATAAAATGTATATAGTCATTCAATAACTAGTCATGGAAAACACACTTACATCAGGACTCTTAAGAGCAGTTTCCATGGCTAAACCTGGACCAAAGCCAGTCAATGTTTTCACGTTGGTCGATGTTGGAAGTGGTCTCCGACACTGGGTAAAGGCCGAAAAAGCCAGGGATTTTAAATGCTGGGTATAGATTTGTCTATCTTCGTGTTTCACAGGTTGCAACAGGTACTGACAAGGAACAATCTAAGAATTATAGGCAAATATTACAAAGGTTAAACTTCCAAAAATAAAAATAAAAAGAATCATGGGTCTAAAACTCTAAAAACGTTTACTATAAAATTTGAATGTAATTAAAACTATATTCTAAAGAATTTTCTTATTATATAGGTTTTTAATAATCAATTTTACTAAAAGTTTATGTAAAAACCTTTTAAAATTTCTACATGGCACTTAATATTGTCATTGATTAGTCCTACTAGAGTCTGTAAAGAAATAATTCAGAATCTCTGCAAGCAAGTTAATATCATTAATTTCTTTTTCTTTTTTTATTTTTAAAAAGAGTTGTTTGAGAGTGCACGAGAGCACATGTGAGTGGCAGGAAGGGCGGAGGAAGAGAGAATCCTCAGGTAGATGCCCTACTGAGCACAGAGCCCGACAAGGAGTTCAATCCCAGGATCCTGAGATCATAATCTGAACTCTTGCAATCAAGAATAAAGCACTTAACCAACTGAGCTTCCCAGCCCGGAACCCAATGCAGGGCTTGAACTCATGACCCTGAGATCAAGACATGAGCTAAGATCAAGAGTCACAAACTTAACCAACTGACCCACCCTAGCACCCTAGTATCATTAATTTCTACTTTTACTTGCAATCTATCTTATTTAGAACTCTAGTTTATATAGATCCATGCTCTGGTCTTCTATTTAAGCTTATGAATTTAAAAACTGGTTTATAAAAATAACACAAGAGAAATAGTTAATGTACTTAAATGCAATCTTTTTATCTTCCATTATTATTGTGGTATGATTGTTAAGTTTATTTCTTTTTTTTAAGATTTTATTTATTTATTTGACAGAGAGAGAGACAGATTGGGAGAGGAGAGAGGAACACAAGCAGGGTGTGGTGGGAGAGGGAGAAGCAGGGAGCCCAATGTGGGGCTTGATTCCGGGACCCTGGGATCATGGCCTGAGCCAAAGGCAGACACTTAATGATTGAGCCACCTAGGCACCCCTATGTTTATTTTTTATAAAATCCCTAAAGATTCTATTATAGTATCTCTTAAAGTGAAATATAACAGAACATGGCTTTAAAAAAAAACCAACTTTGATACTAAATAGTATTTCTGAAACTTCTGTCTACATCAAACTGTTTTATATAAATTTAACTTGCAAAAGTGATCATTCTTACCTGTACAGAAACAGTATTTTTAATATGAGGAGGAAGAGTCTGGACCATTTCCAGAAAGCATCGAAGTAGCCCCAAAGTCCATACATTAGAAGAATTAGTGCTCTCATCTTTATTTTCATAGGTAAAAGGATCAATTATATAAACAACAATTGCAGGTGGATAAGTGACTGCATGTGAATCACCATCTGTGGGGATACCCACTTTATCCCGATCCATTGTGCTAAAATTTAAGGTAGAAATATACAGTTAGGAAAAAAGTTGTACCATTACTTTCTGAGGTAATATCAAAAAGCAGGTTCTTAATAACCTCCCCTCTTTTTCTGGTGGGGGACCTTCTCTAAAAATTGGGGACATCTCTTTCTCTCCAAATAGAATAGTAAGTAATTTGTAAGTAATACAAATACCCTTACATTAGGAGGGCTTGTATTAAAAAGGGGGATAGAATTTCTAAAACCACAGAATATCCAGAAACACTAGAAATCTTAGTGCTTAAGTGATAAAACTGAGACAAAGATAGGTTAACTCAGCTGCTAAATCACAAGGCAGAGCTAGACCAGAAAGAAACCAGGTTTTCAGACTTAGTCAATGTTCTATTACATTAAAAGTCTATACACATTCATTTCACACTTCATAACTTTAATAATGCACAAGCTTCATTCCTGGATGGTGATATGATTTTTTTAAACTCCAAATCTATTTAGATGTTCAAGATGAATGCATCAATCTGGGTAAATTAATAGTTTGTTTTTACTCACATAAATAAGTTTAACTTTGTGCAAAATGCATCTGGGTATCTGAAAGATATTACCAAGCTCATGTTAACCTAACCTATAAATCAAAAAGAAAGCTCACTCAATACCTTCATCATAAAAAGAATAAAGAGCTGCAATCATCACACATGTTTGAAAACATTGTATAGAGCACTTAGTGTACATTATTGTCCTACTGCTCCCATTTTACAGATAACATGTTCAGAAAGTCAGACAACTTTCCTAAAGTCACATAGCCAGTAAATAGCAGAGCTGAGATTCAAATCTCTGTATGGTTCTTAATAAGCTCTGAACAGACTGGTTCAGTAGTGACTTCTAAATCAAGGTAGTGATTTGCAGAGGAAAATTTACTTAACAGTCATGTCACAGAACATATTCAAACATCACAGTATAGTTGAACTAAATGGTTTTCAAGGTCTTAATAACCACAATGAGATTTTAGGATTCTATGCTAAAGACTTTATGAAGAGTCTACATTATAAAGATAAAATAATCAACTTTACAAAAACTAAAATAATTAATTATAAAACAAAAACTAAAATTTTTCAAGGATAAGATCAAAAAACTCTCCATGTTCATTCACAAGGATTACCTCAGACAGAAAGAAGCATAATATATTTACATTTCTGCAAAGAATAGTATATTCAAAGGTACCTTTCAGACACATCAGGATGAGGCTGAGTGGGAAGTGAAGATGATTCTCCAGAAATCCCAGCTGTTTGTAGAGCTGATGACTGTTGCCCTCCTAGCTGGCCATTCTGAACTGTACTTGCTTGTGTAGACATGGATCCTGTAGCACTACTGTTTATACTGCCAAAGGGTGGAAATGAAGGTAGTTTATTTGATGATACTCCACTATTCAAGTTGGAGGATGATGAAGATGAAGTTGAAGTTGTGGTCAAAGTTGAATTAGCTGTGGCAACTGAAGAAGACATGGTAACCCCTGATGTCATTGTCATAGTACTACTTGCTGCAGATGCTAGGGTGGCAGATGGAGTATTAGCATTTCCAGTACTTGTCATCTGAGATGGAGTAATCAAAGACTGACTTGTAGGGGCAACTAAATTTGGTTGGGAAAGTAGAGAGCTGTCCAAAGGCTGGGAAGCAAGATAAGGACCTAAAGATAACAAAAACAGGCAGGATATTTAATTCTTTATTAAGATTGGTTCTTTCTTTATTCTACTATATGAATAATAATCTAGTTAATGCTTTTTGGTAATTATCCTCCCTTAGTTGCATGCTAACAATGTAGCAGATACAAGCTTCTTATTTTGCCCAGAAACTGAAGAAACAAATTTTAGATGGAACTAAAAAAGTAAACAGCATTTTCATACAAAATAAACAGGTCCTGTGAAAGTATAACTAAATTATATTTACTAGACATAATTAACTGAATGAAAATAATATCTAGCAAATTTTTATTAAATAATTCAAAGGTTCCTAAATCACAAGTTGAATAAATATTGCCTAAACTGAGAGCTAACTAGATATAAAATGAAAAATGTTATCATGGGGTTCATATTATAGAGGTGCCTAAGGAGGGTCAATATTTTGGTTCTGTGTTTCTTTGGATTAAGTCTACTAAAGTCCATCAATATTTAATTCAATGTTAATTCAGGGGCGTTAAAAGCAAGTCTTAAATAGTTGTCATTTTCTTAGTTCCAACAAAGAACTGTTTCTTAATGTTGCAGAAGTAACTACAAGTTATTTCATCTCTAAACCATTAAGAAATCAAAAATTTTAATGTTAATAAGCTTAATTAAAAACACAAATTCATCAGATCCTACAGAAGTATAATTATTTATACCCACAATTTCTTCTTACCTGATGGGATCCCTATTTTAGGATCAGCAAACTTTTCCTGTCAACCGTCAGACAGTAAATATTTTAGTTTTGTGGGTCACACAGTCTGTCTCAACTATTCAGCTCTAATCTTATAGCACAAAAGCAGCCACAGAGAATATGTAAGTAAGTGAGCAGGGCTGGGTTCCAATAAAATTTTATTTACAAAAACAGCAGATACACTGGGCCATATTTTGTGACCACTGGTTTTATAAAAAAAAATACAAATTCAATACCTAGGTCATATCTGCAGACTTGTGCATAAAGCTTGAGTTTAGAAAATGCTTCATTGTTACCATCAGCTGCCTGAGAAAACCATTCTGCTACCAACTTTTCTGATAGTTTCTTTGATGCAGTAGATCCAACTCTCATGATTCCATCCGTCAACAGTCGAGAAATAGGTCTGTGTTGACCTAATCGACAGGACTACAGATATACATACAGAAAGCAGAATTAGTGAATTTATTATAGTATCTGAGTATGCATTACAAAATAAAGCATTTAAGTTATTTATTTTTTAAAAGCTATATTTCTAAGTAATCTCTATACCCAATATGGGACTTGAACTCACAACTCCGAGATCAAGAGTCGCGTGCTCTACCAACTGAGTCAGACAGGTGTCCCAGGCATTTAAGCTACTTAAACTAAGCCTTATAATTTATAATTAACATTTGAGATAAAAATATCACGTGAAATGGTACATCATTTTCTTTTTTACATTAGAAATCCATTAAAAATTTTTTTTTCAAAATTAAACTATCTCCAGTGAAATACAACACCTACATAATAATGGCACAAGGACCATTTGGTATGAACAATGAAAACTTACAGAATTCAGATCTAAGTGAGCAAAAAAAAAATGCACATATATCCAAGTCAAATCAAAATAAAAATTGTTCTATGAATATACTATGTATTTGTCAGCTCACTCTCTAATTCTGTGGGCCACTGATGTTTATTACAAGAAGCCCAATATCAAATAAGTTTGTAATACTAAATCAAGAAAATTAAGACAGAGGATTTTTTTTTTTTTTTTAAGTAGGCTCCACACCCAAGGTGGGGCTTGACCTCACAACCCTGAGATCAAGAGTCACAAGTTCCACCAACTGAGTCAGCCAGGCACCCTTAGACAGAGGATGTCTTTACTGTTAAGACTTTCAAAGGCTTTAATAATCCAGTATGAATAGTGAATCTCTTAGTAATGTAAGACATGTTTCCCCAAGCCTGTTTAATTATGGAATTTTTTCTGGGAATATTTTGCAGAACTAGTAGTTCCAAGTAACACTCTTTTTTTTTTTTTTTTTTTTTTTAAGATTTTATTTATTTAACAGAGAGAGAGACCACAAGTTGGCAGAGAGGCAGGCAGAGACAGGGGGAAGCAGGCTCCCCGCTGAGGAGCGAGTCCGATGTGGGGCTCGATCTCAGAACCCTGAGATCATGACCTGAGTCAAAGGCAGAGGCTTAACCCACTGAGCCACCCAGGTGCCCCCAAGTAACACTCTTTAGGAAATATTTATTTCCCAAATCTACAGGGCAGATACCTTGTAATTAAGTAGAATATTTATAAGGAGCTAAACCAGCACAAACTAACAACTCAGACTGTAGAAGAAATTAAATTTTAAAGACTGGATTTCTAAGCATTTACAGGGAAAGGAAAATATAATGAAGTTAAGACTTTATGTCCTGAAGCCCTTAAAATTTGTAATCACTGCACTCAGTGATGGATACAACATCAGAATTATTAACATCAGCTAAGAATTTAAAAGATCAGTCAAGAATTTCAGAAATGATATAACTCATAGAGATCTCAAGCACAGCTTTATTTTATGAAAGTGAGGCCTAGTGTCAGCACCTAAGGTCCTAGAGAATCACGTCCAGAATTTTTATAAATGTAATTTCTTTCCTGGCTACTTAATAATGCAACCCTTTATTTAAATTAAAAAAAAAAAAGATAATCTAAAATGACATATATATGTCCTCAATGGTTTTTCCCCAATACAGCAATTTCTACTGTAACCAAAGCACACCCATCTAACAAACAGTCCAGGTGTCAAATGCTGTAAAGACTATAACTGGCTAGCATGAGAACTACATGACTAGTTTCACGTCATTATTACTCTGTCCCAATCAACTGAACTGCCCCGTATTTGTATATAAGTATACAAATTATGGTTTTAAAATGCTACCTCTTTTTTTTTTTTTTAAGTTTTTAATTTATTTAAGAGAGAGCAAGAGCGTACTCATGTGCTCAAGAGACAGCAGGAGGGGCAGAGGAAGAGGGAGAAGCAGACTCCCCACCAGAAGGCTACCTCTTTTTAAACACCTACCTCATATATTGCAGTGAGGTCTCTAAAAAAGCTTTTGGCTCCATTTAACAAGGCTTCATTTTCTGGACATAATACAACATAGGCTATATCTCTTTGAGATCCATAGGGTTCCAGCATAAGTCTCTCCCAATAAGGGAGCGCAAATGGAGAAAGCACCAGAAAATCATAATCGTAACCCAACAAAAACGTAGGGATTGGCAGTGGTTCTGGGGATTCATCAGTTCCTAAATAAGAAAAACATATTTTAAGAAAATATTTTAAAGCAGTCACATGTCTTCCTTTTATTTAAATGTCAAAGTTACTGAAATCATTAGCAAAAATATTTGATCAAAGACAAAAATATCTAAAGCCAATTAATGTCTGAGACGTTTCCATAGTTAGGAATTTGCTAAATGGTCTTTAGGAAACATATGACCTATACCATCATTTAATTTTAAGAAAAATTAATTCAGATGAAAAGTTAGAAGTACAATAGAAAACATGGGAGTGGAGTTATATTTTATTTTTTATAAATTTGGACTGGGGAAAGCCTTTCTATGCATAAAATAAAATCTGTCCATCTAAAAGTTGATCAATCTGACTGTATAAATTTTAAAAACTGGCATAAAAGAACATTATAAAAGAGCCAAATGATTAACAACAAATTGGAAAAAAGATTTGTAATGCATATGACAAAAGGTTAAATTCCTTACCATATAAAGGGAACATATAAATCCCTAAGAAAATGATCAGCAACCTAACAGAAAAATGGGTAAAGGATATGAACTAAGTTTACAGAAATAGAAATACTTACACATAAAAAACTGCTCAATCTCATTAAGAGAAAGCAATTTAAAATAATTAATGGTGAAAAATTATACCATTTACTATGTGCTGGATACTGTTGAAAGATCTTTACACATGCTAACTTTACACATATTAACTCATTTAACCCTCACAAAACCATATAAGGCAGATACTAATATTAACCTCATTTTAGAAAACTGGAATGAAGAAGTTAAGCAACTTGTCCAGAATCACACAAGAAATGATAGACATGGGATTAGAGACCAGGAAACCTACTCTTAGGGTCTGTACTATGTTATTTCTCAAGCTATAATAAAACCACCATTTTCACCCATCTACTCAGCAAGGGTTTGCAGAACAGGCATTTTGCTGGAGGGAGTTTAAATTGGTATATAGAGAGTAATTTGGCAACATTAAACAACAACAACAACAAAACACACAATCTTTAAGCCAGAAACTTGTGCATTACAGAAAAACAGTTGTGATGGCAATGACAGAAACAATATGTATGTCCATAAACAGCAGACTGGTAAAATAATACCACATGTAAAGAACAATGCAATACACGAACCCCTTAAAAATAAAGGAAGATAGCTCTGTATGTACTGGTCAGTAAGGTGCAGAACTGTGCACGTGCATGCGTGTGTGTGTACACTATTTGGTTTTTAAAAGAATGTAAAAATATAATTAACCTGTATTTTTCACTAAATGTCAAGCTTTTAATGATCATTATTTAGCTGTTAATAAAAGGAGGAAAATGAAAATATGAGCAAATCTACTACTTCTGTACATAATGCATTCTAAAACCATGCATGGAAGTCAAAGATTTAAATGTTAAAAACTATTATTTAAAAAAAAAACTATTATTCCATATATATGTATATATATACTTGTGTGTGTGTGTGTGTGTATATATATATACATATATATATATATATAATTTTTTTTTTTTTTTGGAGAGAGGGAGACAAGCAGTGGGGAGAGATAGAGGGAGAGAGAGAGAAACAGAGTTCCCTGCTGAGCAAGCAGCCCAATCGCAGGGCTCAATCTGAGAACCCTGGAATCACGACATGACCTAAAGGCAGATGCTTAACTGACTGAGCCACCCAAGCACCTCCCAAATATATTTTTAAAAGCTCCCACCTTTCAGAGACAATCTTCAACAGATAGTTCAAGTATTTTGAATGTTCTTTGCCTGGACTGATGACTATAAATCTGTGTACCATATACATATATTTTAAAGATTTCTTATTTAAGTAATCTCTATACCCAATATGGAGCTTAAACTCACAATCCTGAGATCAAGAGCCACATGTTCCAGTGGCTGAGCCAGTCAGGCGCCCCTCTACTATGCACCATATTTAGAGTATTCCTTTGCTACTCTTACAACCAGCAAACTTCTTTTTTTTTTTAAATGAAGAACTTGGGGTCTTTCATCACTAGTATTATCCCCTTATTTTTGCCCCATTCTTCATTCAACTTTATAAAATGGTAATTTACAATGAAAGTAGTGTTCATTCATTTGAAAAATTTTGGCGGTATGATTCTTTCTTCAAATAAAATCTTACTCGTCAATCTAATCTGTAAAAATAGAGCTAAGTGAAGCTGTTCTGTCTAAAGAGAGGCTGGAGAACCTAGTAAGTTGAATGTTGGAAATGTTCAAGTAATGAAGGCTAAGACTGACCACACTGGCCTTAAGTCAAGCATATGCCACAAAAATATTTAAGGAAGACAAATGTGCTTATTCCAAGTTGGGCACAAAAATGAAGGGCTGATATAAAATCAGTCAATACACATTACAATAAATTACTTACCATAGGAGCCTCGGCCAGCCATTTTATGAAACTGTTGCCAAGTGAGAGGACCTTGAACTCCCCAAGGCCTTACTGTTCTTTTTTTCTGAATAGCATCCTGAAGAACTGGCTGAAGAGATAGGAGCATTCGAAGTATATCCTGCGAGCACTGCATGCTCACATCTACAACCATTACAAAAAAAAAAAAAAAAGGTAAGAATTACTATTGCCAACACAAAGAAATAAAATTTATAAACAAAATACATGAAAGTTCAACTTCAATCATCAAGATTAAGCATCTGCCTGTGCACAGAACTGTATTAGGTTCAATTTCAAATGATCTGTAGAAATGGTTCCTTTAGATACTTACCTAGAACAGACATAATAAAAAGTTACTATAACTCCTCTCCATGAAAATGTCACTCATTACCTCAATAACCAATTAAATTAATCAAATAAATTTGTTCCATTTTTTGCATTTGTTATTGTTGTTTTTTGGTGCTTGTAGGTATTTTCCCAGAAAGAACTCTACCTCACACTGAAGTGAGTTATAAACTGTACCTTATTAACCACCACTATGATAAAATGATCGGATAGATAAGACTGGTTTTTAATTACTGATTAAGGTTTAATTTGGGAAAAATAGACTGTAACAATTCTGAAATATAGTACTTGTACGTAACATAAACTTGCTCACACTAGAAAAGGTGTTATAATATCCATAGATAATTTATAAACCTAGATTTATAGATTATATTACTATGACCTGCATTTCTGACCAACTATCAGAATGCGTATGAAAGATGCTACTCCTAAATGTCAAATGGCTTTAAAAAAGAAAAAAAATCACTATATTACTGATATAATTAATCCGTGCTCCCAGTACATTCAGTTGTACCATTAAACATGTTTGAGCACTTGTACCTTAAATCATTCAATTTTTAAAAAAGAAGATTTTATTTATTAATTTGAGAGACTGAGCAAAAGAGAGAGAGAAAGAGAGAGAGAACACACCAGGAGAGGGAGAGGGAGAAGCAGACTCCCCTGCTGAGAAGGGAATCTGACTGAGGGGCTCAATCCCAGGACCTTGGGATCATGACCTGAGCCAAAGGCGGACACTTAACTGACTGTGCCACCCAGATGGCCCTAAATCACTCAACTTTATTTCATTATTATTACTGCCTAATTTATTATTTCTGCCTTTCATTCCCTACATCTAAATAGTATACAGAATTTTAAATAATTTAATTTTAGCTATACTGCTTAATCACTATTACATTTAAATAACCTACTATAGGGTTGGTCACCTGCATGGCTCAGTTGGTTTGAGATCCTACTCTTGATTTCAATGCAGGTCATGATCTCAGGGCTCTGAGATCAAGCCCCACATTGGGTTCTGCACTGGGGGGTGGAGCCTGCTTAAGATTCCCTCTTTCCCAGGCACTTGGGTGGCTCAGCTGGTTAAGTGTCTGCCTTCAGCTTAGGTCATGATCTTGTAGCCCTGGGATGGAGCCCCACAGTGGGCTCCCTGCTCAGTGGGGAGTCTGCTTTTCCTTCTCCCTCTGCCCCTTCTCTCTCTCTCTCTCAAAAAGTAAATAAAATCTTTAAAAAAAAAAAATTCTACCCCTCTCCCTTTGCCCCTCCCCCACTCTCCCTCTTAAACAAAAAAATAACCTACCTCATACATAATAGAGTATGTAGTCACTAAGTTAACAACAGAGCTATCTGAAATGGACTGGTAAATCAAAGCAAGTTATAAAACTATCTGTAGAAGATATTTTACACCAAAAGTATAAAATACAATTATGTGGGGGGAACCTGGGTGGCTCAGTGGGTTAAAGCCTCTGCCTTCAGCTCAAGTCATAATCCGAGTCCTGGGATCAAGCCCCGTATCGGGTTCTCTGCTCAGTGGGTAGCCTGCTTCCTCCTCTCTCTCTCTCTCTCTGCCTGCCTCTCTGTCTACTTGTGATCTCTGTCAAATAAATAAAGAAAATCTTTAAAAAAAAATACAATTATGTGTATTCATATCTGAATATTCACATAAAACGAAGTCCAGAAAAAGTTGCTGTTGGGTAAGGTTATTTATCATAATCACATGGGAACTTTTTAAGGACATATTTATGCAGAGCTACCATGAGAAATTCTGGCATGGGTGTAGCTCAGCAATTTGTATTTTGATTTTAACTCAGAGTCTTAAATACTTTTTCATTTCTTTAGAAAATATATTTATTGAAGACCTCCCATGGGCTAGGAATTGTTCTAGCTGTGGGGAATATTACGTAAATAAATTCTTATTCGTATCTTGAAGGATCTTATTATCTTGTGGGGGAGACTGACATGGAAAAGAATTATAACTGTATACAGCAACAGGTGCCATTTCTCTATGAAGCTGAAAACTGGGTGGAAAGCAATGATTAAAAGGTTTTAAGTATTTTTTTTAAAGATATTATTTATTTTTTTGACAGAGATCTCAAGTAGGTGGAGAGGCAGGCAGAGAGAGAGAGAGAGAGAGAGAGGAGGAAGCAGGCTCCCCACTGAGCCATTCAGGTGCCCCGGTTGTAAATATTTTTAAAATCATCATCACGAAGCATAGACACATAGATCAGTAGAACAGAACTGAACATCCAGAAATCTCACATTTATAGTCAATTAATTTTTTACAGGGTGTCAAGACAATTTAATGAGGAAAGATAATTTTTTTAACAAATGGTTCTAAGACAGCTGGATATCCACATGCAGAAGAATAAAGCTGGACCCCTTTCTCACACCTAATACAAAAGTTAATTCAGAATGGATTATACACCTAAATAGTGCTATAACTATAAATGTCCTAGAAAAAACACAGGAGTAAATATTCATGACTTCCTTAAGGTTAGGAAAAGCCTTTTTATTATTTATTTATTTTTTGACAGACAGATCACAAGCAGGCAGAGAGGCAGAGAGAGAGGAGGAAGCAGGCCCCCCGCCAAACAGTGAGCCCGACGTGGGGCTCGATCCCAGGACCCCGAGACCACGACCTGAGCCAAAGGCAGAGACCTTAACCCACTGAGCCATCCAGGAGCCTCAGGAAAAGCCTTTTAAGATATGACACCAAAAGCACAAGCAACAAGAGTATTGAACTTGATTAAAATTAAAAACTTTTCTGCTTCAAAGGATACCATCAAAAAAAGAAAAGACAACCCAGAGAATAGGAGAAAATATTTGCAAATCATACCTACAACTCAATGATGAAAACAAAAAAGTCTAATTAAAAAATGGGACAAAGGTTCTGAAAAGACATTTCTCCAAAGATATACAAATGGACAATAAGCACATGAAAAGCCATTAGGGAAATGCAAATCAACCACAATGAGAGGACACTTCATACTCACTATGATGACTATAATCAAAAAGACAATAGGACAAGTGTTAATGAAGATGTGGAGAAAGCAGAACACTCACACATGGCTGGTGGGAATATAAAATGGTACAGCTGCTTTCAAAAACAGTATGGCAATTCCTCAAAAGGTAAATCAGAGTTCTATAGCCCACCAAGTCCACCCACGAGTAATGAAAATATATGTTCACATGAAAAATTGTACACGAATGCACACCAGCATTATTCATAAGAGCCAAAATGCAGAAACAACTGAAATGTCCATCAACAGATGAATGAATAAAGTGTGGTATACCCTGAATACTATAGATTATTATTTACCAATTAAGTACTAATGCATGCTACATGGATGAACTTTGAGAATGCTAACTAAAAGAAGCCAATCATAAAAGACCATTATGGTGTATGATTCTATTAATGTGAAATGTTAAAAAAAAATCTATATGGAGAGAATGTAGTTGACTGGCATGGAGACGGGGGGGTTTGGAGGGAATAGGGAGTGACCTCTAAGAGGCACGGTGTTTCTTTTCATGGTGATGAAAATGCTCTAAAACTGACTGTGGTAATGGCTACACAACTCTGTGAATACAGGGATACCTTGCTTTATTCTGTTTCAAAAATACTGTTTGTTTTTTTTAACAGGGTGATAGTTTGTGGCAACCCTGCAATAAGCAGGTCCATTAGGAACATTTTTCTAATATCGCTGTGTCACACTTTGGTAATTCAGTATTTCAAAGTTCCTCATTATTATATTTGTTACGGTGATCTGCGACCATTAGTGATCTTTGATGTCACTATTGTAAATTCTGGGGGACACCAAGAACCATGTTCATATAAGACAGCATACTTAATAAGTGTTGTTCTGTGTGTGTTCTGACTGCTCCATAACTGGCTATTCCCCATGTCTCTCTCCCTCTCCTTGGGCCTCTTTATTCCCCGAGACACAACAATGTTGAAATTAGGCCAAATAAAAACCTTGCTGGGGTCTCTAAGTGTTCAAGTGAATAAAGAATTGTACTTTACATCAAAAGCTAAAAGTAATTAAGCTTAGTGAGGAAGGTATGTTAAAAGCCCACACAGGCTGAAAGCTAGGCCCCTTATACCAAATAGTCAAGTTGTGAATGCAAAGGATAGGTTCTCAAAGAAAATTAGAAGTGCAACTCCAGTGAACACATGAATGATAAGAAAAGTGAAACACCTGTCTGCTGATATGGAGAAAGTTTTAATGGTCTGGACAGAACGGAACATTTTCTTAAGGCAAAACCAATCCAAAGCAAGACCTTTTTTCAATTCTGTGAGGGCTGGGACAAGTAAGGAAACTGCAGAAGAAAAATCTGAAGCTAGCAGAGGCTGGTTCATGATGTTTAGGCAAAGAAGACATCTCTGTAACATCAAAGTGCAAAGTGAAGCAATAAGTGCTGATGTAGAAGCTGCAGCAAGTTATCCAGAAGATTAAGCTAAGATCATTAATGAAGATAGCTACACTAAATAAGAGACTTTTCAATGGAAATGAAACAACATTCTATTGGAAGAAGGTATCATCATCCAGGGGTTTTCACAGCTAAAGAGAAGTTGATGCATAGTTCCAAAGCTTCAAAGGACATGTTATCTCTCTTGTTAGGGACTAATGCACCTGGCGACATTATGTTGAAGCCAATGCTCACTTACCATTTTGAAAATCCTAAGGCCCTTAAGAATTATGCTAAATCTACTCTGCCCCTGCTCTATAACTGGAACAGCAAAGCCTAGATGACAGCACATCTGTTTACAACATGATTTACTGAATATGTTAAGTCCACTGCTGAGATTTACTGCTCAGAAAAAGATTCCTTTCAAAATATGACTGCTCAGATAGATGCTGGCGAGGACGCGGAGAAAGGGGAACCCTCCTACACTGTTGGTGGGAATGCAAGCTGGTGCAACCACTCTGGAAAACAGCATGGAGGCTCCTCAAAATGTTGAAAATAGAACTACCCTATGACCCAGCAATTGCACTACTGGGTATTTACCCTAAAGATACAAACGTACTGATCCGAAGGGGCACGTGCACCCGAAGGTTTATAGCAGCAATGTCTACAATAGCCAAACTATGGAAAGAACCTAGATGTCCGTCAACAGATGAATGGATAAAGAAGATGTGGTATATATACACAATGGAATACTATGCAGCCATCAAAAGAAATGAAACCTTGCCATTTGCGACGACATGGATGGAACTAGAGGGTACCATGCTTAGCGAAATAAGTCAATCAGAGAAAGACAACTATCATATGATCTCCCTGATATGAGAAAGTGGAGATGCAACATGGGGGGGTTAAGGGGGTAGGAGAAGAATAAATGAAACAAGATGGGATTGGGCGGGAGACAAAGCAGAAGTGACTCAATCTCACAAAACAAACTGAGGGTTGCTGGGGGGAAGGGGGTTGGGAGAAGGGGGGTGGGGTTATGGACATTGGGAAGGGTATGTGCTATGGTGAGTGCTGTGAAGTGTGTAAACCTGGCGATTCACAGACCTGTACCCCTGGGGATAAAAATATATGTTTATAAAAATAAATAAATAAATAAATAAAAATAAAAAGAATATATTAAAAGTTATATATTAAAATATCTCTCTACTATGCAAAATGATTAAAGTTAATAAGTGAAATAAGGTTAATTTAATAAAGGGAAATTGAAATTAAAAAAAAAAAATGACTGCTCAGTCAATGGCCGTACCACCCTAAACGTGACCAATCTCCTCAAAATATGACCGCTCATTGGTCATCCCAGAGCTCTGATGGTGATGTACAATGACATTAATGTTGTTTTCACGCCTGTAACCCATTCTGCATCCCATGGATCAAGGAGCAATTTCAACTTTCAAGTCTTACTATTTAAGAAATACATTTCATAAAGCTGTAGCTGCCATAGATAGTGATTCCTTTGATGGATTTGGGCAAAGTAAATTGAAAAGCTTCTGGGAGTGATTCACTAGTCTAGATGCCATTTAGGAACATTTGTGATTCATGGGAAGAGGTCAAAATATCAACAGTAACACAAATTTGGAAGGAGCTGACTGTAACCCTCAAGGATGATTTTGAGGGATTCAAGATTTCAGTGGAAATGTGGTAGAAATAGTGAAAGAACTATAATTGGAAATAGATGTGACTGAATTGCTTCAATCTCATGATAAAACTTTAATGGATGATAAGTTGCTTCTTATTCCCGAGATGAAATCTACTTCCAGTGATGACACTGTGAATTGATGAAATGACAACAAAGGATTCAAGATATCTATAAACTTAGTTGATAAAGCAGAAGGAGAATTTGAAAGAATTGACTCCAATTTTGAAAGCAGTTCCACTGTGGGTAAAATGCTATCAAACAGCACCTCATACTACAGAGAAATTGTTCATGAAAGAATCAATGTGGCAAACTTAATTGTTGTCTCCTTTTAAGAAACTGCCAAACTGGGTACCTGGGTGGCTCAGTTGGTTAAGCAACTGCCTTGGGCTCAGGTCATGATCCTGGAGTCCTACGACTGAGTTCCGCACTGGGCTGCCTGCTCAGAGGGGAGTCTGCTTCTCCCTGCTGACCCTTTCCCCTCTCATGCTCTCTCTCTCACTCTCATTCTCTCTCAAATAAATAAATAAATAAAATCTTTTTTTTTTTTTTTTAAGATTTTATTTATTTATTTGACAGAGAGATCAGGAGTAGGCAGAGAGAGAGAGGAGGAAGCAGGCTCCCTGCTGAGAAGAGAGCCCGACACAGGGCTCAATCCCAGGACCCTGAGATCATGACCTGAGCCAAAGGCAGACGTTTTAACCCACTGAGCCACCCAGGCGCCCCTTGAATTTTTTTTTTTTTTTAAGATTTTATTATTGGAGAGAGCAAGACAGAGATAGTGAGAGAGGACAGGAGCATGGCGAAGCAGGCTACCGCTGAGCAGGGAGCCAGATGTGGGACTTGATCCCAGGACTCTGGGATCGTGACCTGAGCGAAAGGCAGTTGCTTAACCAACTGAGCCCACCCAGGCACCCTGTTTTGAATTATTTTAATACAAGTTGTTAGGATGAAATTTATCCTTATGGCTGTAAAGTTTCCTATTTACATCAGTGTTTACTGTTACACAGAAAATGCTGAGGCTCAATGTCTTCTATTTGGCAGAGAAGTTGGTCCTTTTTTTTGAGGTACAACTAGCATAAGTTGGTTCATTTTTTATCAAGGTAAAACCAGCATAACATTAGTTTCAGGTGCACAATGACTCAGTATTTGTATATATTGCAAAATAATGACCACACTAAGTCCAGTCAACATCCATCACCGTACATAGTTACATACTATTTTTCTTGTGATGAAAACTTTCAAGATGAGTTGGTTCTTAAAAACAAGTAATAGAAAAAGAGTACCACTAATACAACTGCTTCTGCTCTTACTATTACCAACTTGCTAATATTTGAGTTCTTACTTTGTGCCAAGCACCACTCTCTCTGTTGCACTGAACACTGATCGTTTCAACACTCTCTGGGGTAAATATTATTACTGACACAATTTAAGAAAATTGAGGCACAGAGAGCTTAAGTAACTTGCCCAATGTCATAGTATATAGTGATAAAGCCATATTTCAAACTCAAGCCGTCTGCCTCCACAGCACATGTTCTTAGCAACTACCTATGGCTGAAAACAATTCTGCCCTTTTTTTTAAACATCTATGGCATTTACTTATACCGTTTTCTTTTTTACTTGGTCTTTGAGTATAAGGAGTTCCATGAATCATCAAACTATGTCATGAACAAAATATTAACCATTGGTCCATGTACTGCCCTCCCACATCACAAATTTTCTTTAATAATAATAACATTATGAACAACTATGATCTCACAGCCCAAGAACTAGAACACCACCACAACAATCTTATTAGCGCTTCTCCCTATCCTAACCCTCCTTCAGCTTTTAAACATCAACCACTGTCCTGAATTTTATGTGCATCTAAAAAATATTTAGTTTTGCTTGTTTTAAAACTTTACAAAAAGGTAACTTGCCATATATAATCTTCTAGGACTTGTTTCCACTCTCCTTCCTCTCAATATTAAGATTCACCTGTTTGTTCTATATAGTTTTATGTCTAGAACTATGCAACATTCTATCTGTACTATCAAAATCATTTATCCATTCTCCCATCAATGGGTATTTAGGGTGTTTTTACTTCTTTCAACCCTGCACTATAGTTTCGGTTCTCTGAGTACTGCATAAGCAATTTAAGGGTCAGGTATCTTCATATCGCCTAGAATACCAAGCACATTGTTCTGCATATGTGTCAAAAAAAATTACCGAATTAGCGAATGACACACGGACCAACGAAAAGTTATTATATGGAACTTATCACCTTAGAAAAGATCCCTACCCAAAACCACATTTGGAAGGAGGCTAATTTTCTGTATAATAACCAAAAGTTTAAAAAGTTAGTGGTATATTGAGACATCTTTTAGAAAGTGTTAGGTTGGTTGTGGCTGAAAGAAAAATATCTAATTGATTATTTTAGTAATAACAGCAGCTTGTATTAGTTCAGTACTATGTTCCAAGCACTGCACTAAGCATTTAATATGGATTAACACATTAGATCTTCAGAACTCTATACAAGTATCTGACATTGTATTTGTGTAACATTATTTGGCATTGAGACCATTCTCTCCTTCAAACAATTCCTATACGTGACTTCCAGGACACCATACTCTCTTGGTTTTCCTCCCACCTCCTTGTTTTCCTATCCTGGATCCTCCCTTCTTCTCTACCTCTAAACGTCAGTTCCATCCTTAGACTTCTCTCTAGTCACTCTCTTGGTTGTTTGATACAGCTCCATAGATTTTAATACTGATAACTTACACAAGAAAATTTTATTCTACAACCCCAACCACTCCTCTGAATTTAAAAGTGTTATCTCTAATTGTGTACTTGACCTCTTTCCCCAAAGTTTCCCTCTTTTATAAATGGGACCATCAATTCAAGCTCAAGCTACTTGTGATGCCTCATCTTTTCTTGTATGAATCCTGTAGGTTCTATTTCCCAAAAATACCTAGAACCCACTACTCATATCTCTACTGCTTCCAATCTTCTCTAAATTACCATCATCTTTCACCTGGACTACTGCAATTGCCTCCTAACTATTCTATCTGCTTCTATTCTTACCTTCACCATCCACAACACAATAGCCAGAGTGATCTTTTAAAAAATTAACATAAAAAGACCATATTATTTCTTTGTTCAAAACAGGTGCTTCAAAACTTTGTTCAAAACTGATAGCTTCCCATCAATCTTAGAATAAACAATAAAAGTCTTGCATGGTCCTTAACATCCCTACATTTGGTGTTTGGCCAGGTCTCAGATATCATGTCTGACCAATCTCCCATCACTCAGTTCATTCCAGCAACAGTGTCTTCTTAACACATTAACCACACTACTCCCTCAGGGTCTTTGCACTGTCTGAAACACTCTTCCCTTGGTTAGCCACATAGCTCCATTTTCCCACTTTCTGCAGTTTTTGCTCAAGAGCCTCCATAATATCTTCTCTAACCATACATCTAAAATAGTACACTTTTTTCCACTTCTTTCACCTTTTTCTTCAAAGCAATTGTTACTATCTAACATTATATAATTACTTTTTTTTTAATGTCTTCTCTCATAAATTACAGGCTCAAAAAGGGCAGGAAGTATGTTTGCTTCATTTAATGCTGTACTTTATAAAGAAACACTGTGTGGCACACATATCAGGTGCTCAGTAAATATTTAATGAGTGAAAGAATGTTGAATAAAGCAGACAACTAGCAATTTTCTGCTAATTAACATCTGCAAAGTGCCTTTTATACTCCTACGTAAGTATGCTAATTACAGATTTACTATAACCATACTTTTATTGGTGAAATCAAACTAAACTGCTAGGGAATTCTCCCTCTAAAAATGTCATTCTTACAGGAATTTTAAGTCCAAATTTCAATGTCTCTATTAGCTACATAGAAAACTGCCTTTAACACTTTTTCCTAAGAAAGAAAAGCAGTCTTACAACTAAAGGAAGATAAACAGAAAAATTATTCCATTAGGACGCTTACCATTTCTTTTGGACCAGGGGTGTAAGCATGAACTTTTCACAAGTGCTTCATCAACTTTTCCTCCTGACATGTTATCCATGAACTGACGCCCATGTTCCAATGCAAGGTAGCAGTCATTGCAACAGTCCCGCTCTTCAACACGTACCCAGTTACTAATTACACCAATCCTGGGAAAAGGATCTTGGTCTGCTGCTCCAAAGGGTGAAAATAAATTAGTGCACTGATCTTGTAGCAATAATATCAACTCATCAGGGAATTTTTCAGATTCCTTTAGTCCTCCATTAACATGTTCAGCAGAAGTAGCCCTGAGAGCTTCAAAACGTTTTTCTGCTTCTTTGCCACATTCTGTGTTGCGTCCTATGATATCTAGTTCATCTTCAAGAAATAATCCTGAATTGTTTCCAAATTTTCTGTTCATGACAGCACTGAAGCCACAGGTACACCTATACTGTGCTTCCTGCATTGGATCTGGAATGTAAACTCCAACATCGGCACCCTTGATATTCATGTTGCAGACACAGATACAACAACTATCAAAGTTACAGTCTTTGAACAAATTCATAACTGATTCTGAAAGAATGAGGTTTACATAAAGACTATGTGCTTCAGGGATGGAGGGAACAGTTGCAGGTTCAACAGAATTAAGGGGTCTGCATGTGGATGGGGTAGAAGCTGGTGAATACAAGTCTGAATTTTCATATTTGACTGAACCTTGAGCACTAGCAGGTCCACCAGCCCGAGGAGTCCTTGGAGTCCTTGGAGTCCTTGGAGTCGGAAACCTAGGCGTAGACGGAGAAGGAAGAATTCCTGCTCCACTGTTACTAGGAGGTGCACTGCTAGGAGGCATCCCAAAAGAAGTATGAGTCTGAGGTGTATAAGCAGGACCATATTCTTGATCAATAGTACTTCCATCACTAGTGTCACCGGGGTAAAAGAAAATTAAACACATATATAAAGGAACATATTAACAATATGAAACAGAACTAAAAATGTCCCAGTATTTTTCAGTAACACTGAAAATTATGAAAACACAATTAGTGCAAAAACTACAAGTATAACTAAAACATATTTCTGGTTATAATATCCACTCTAGTGACTGTTATAGACTGTGGACTGACCAACTAGTTCCAAAATTGCAAATAAAATATATTTACATTTATCCACACCTAGACATCCACATTTACTATCTATATTTCTTATACTACAAATAATCAAATTTCACTGATCCTAAGATGTTACTATTTTTTTAAAAATCCTGATTTTAGAGATGTTTACATACAATAAGGGACAAAGGCAATTTTAAGAGGCTACCGAGTATAATACATCCCAATTCCAGAAATACTGAAATATTAAAAGTGTGTGATATGGCAAATAAACAAATGGGATTTAGTATTTTAGAACAAAATAAAAGGTACTTCTGAAGACAACCCCTCCAAATGAAGACAAATAATCAAAGCATAATGGTCTTAAGTTTTCCAACAGTTTACCCACATGCAACTAACACCATTATAATTTATTGATCAAAAAACAATCTTTAGAATTTTCAAAAACCAGTATCTTTTTTCTAAGTACTAGCAAAGCAGGTACTTCTATGAAAAAAATTAAAGCTAGGTAAGCACACCTACACTATACCAGTAACATAAATCAAAATCATACCCTTCTTTGATGAATGGTACCGCAGGCCCTGAAGGAAGCAATTCTAATTTTCCCACAGTCCAACTCTGACGGTAAATACATTCTTCAGGCAATTTGATAGGAGGCAAACATTGGCTTGGTAGACTTTTTAGAGGTGCAAACATGGAACATCCCACCAGAACTTGACAATTTTCAGGCTTATAGACATAAGAAAAATCCTATAATACAAAGACCATGACTTTCAGCAACTTACCTTCCAGGGGAAAACTGCAAACTAACTCCAGCCCTTTAACTCCCTCTCTTTAAACAAAATAACAAAATACAAATAAAATTCTATTCTTTTTTTTTTTTTTTTTTTTTTTAAAGTAGGCTCCATGACCAAAGTAGGTCTTCAACTCACAACCCTGAGACCAAGAGTCATATGCTCCACTGACAGAGCCAGCCAGGTACCCAATATAATTCTGTTCTTAAATGCATTCATTCTAATTCCAGTTAATTAACAGTGCTGTATTAGTTCAAGTGTACACTAGTGATTGAACAATACCATACATCACCCAGTGCTCATCACAAGGGCACTCCTTAATCCCCATACCATCCCCCTACCAATTTCCCCTCTGGTAACCATTGGATTATTCTTTATCGTCAAGTGTTTCTTGGTTTGTCTTTTTTTTTTTTTTCCTTTTCTCATTTCCCCTTTGTTTCTTAAATTCCACATATAAATAAAAGCATATGGTATTTGTCTTTTCCTGTTTGACTTATTTTGCTTAGCATTACACTCTCTAGCTCCATCCATGTCATTAAAAATGGCAAGATTTCATTCTTTTTTATGGCTGAATAATATTCGTGTGTGTGTGTGTGTGTGTGTGTGTGTGTGTGTGTGTGTATACACATACCCCTTTATCCATTCATCTGCTCAGCATCATTCATCATCAGGGTTATGCAAATCAAAACTACAATGAGAGGGGTGCCTGCCTGGCTAAGGTGGTAGAGCATGCAACTCTTGATCTCAGGATTTTAAGTTTGAGCCCTGTGTCAGGCATAGAGTTTACCTTAAAAAGAAACTAAGCAAACAAACTAGAGTAAAATCACCTCACACTTATAAGAATGGTTAAAATAAAAAACACAAGTGGAGAGCCTGGGTGGCTCAGTCAGTTGGGCATCTGCCTTCAGCTCAGGTCATGATCCCAGGATCCTGGGATCAAGCCCCATGTTGGGCTCCCTGCTCAGTGGGGAGCCTACTTTTCCCTTGCCCTCTGCCTGCTGCTCCCCCTACTTAAAGCTGTCAAATAAATCAAATGTTTAAAAAAACACACACACACAAGAAACAATAGGTGTTGATGGAGATAAAGGAACCCTCTTGCACCGCTGGTAGCAATGCAAACTGGTGAAGTCATTGTGGAAAACAATGAAGGTTCCTAAATAAGTTAAAAATAGAACTACCCTACAATTCAATAATCACACTGCTGGATATCTACTCAAAAGGTACGTGGGGCACCTGAGTGGCTCAGTTGGTGAGGTAGCTGCCTTCAGTTCAGCCCACAGTCCTAGGATCAAGCCCCAAGTTGGGTCCCCTGCTCAGCAGGGAGTTTGATTTTTCACCTTGCTCTGCCTGCTACTACCCCTGCTTGTGCTCTGTCAAATAAATAAATAAAATCTTTTTTAAAAATTACAAAAACACTAATTCAAAGGGATTCATGCACCCCTATGTTTATAGCACCATTATTTACAATAGCCAAATTATGGAAGCAGCCTAAGTGTTCTTTTTTTTTTTTTTTTTTTTTAAATTTTATTTATTCATTTGACAGACAGAGATCACAAGTAGGCAGAGAGACAGGCAGAGAGAGAGGAGGAAGCAGGTTCCCTGCTGAGCAGAGAGCCCGATGCGGGGCTCGATCCCAGGACCCTGGGATCATGACCTGAGCCGAAGGCAGAGGCTTATAACCCACTGAGCCACCCAGGTGCCCCAGCCTAAGTGTTCTTAAATGCATTCTTAATAGTATAACCACTATTTAGTCTTCAAATCTGTCAACCACAATATAGGATTCACCATGAACAGATTTTTTAATATAGCAATATACTGAGTCTGTAAGAAAATACTGGAGGGGCACCTGGGTGGCTCAGCTGGTAGGGTGTCTCTGACTTTTGACTTCAGCTCAAGTCACTCTCTCAGGGTTGCGAGACAGAGCCCCACTTCAGCCTCCACACTGGGCGTGGAGCCTGTTTAAGAACCTCTCTCCCTCTCCTTCTGCTCCTCCCCAGCCTCCCCTCTCCCCTCCCCATATACAAAATATATATAGGAAGTCAATTATTTTTCTAGAAAAATAAAATACTTACTTTAATTTCAGAAGGTTTGGGGCTACAGAATCCTTCATCAACCTCAATTTTGAACTGTGTTCCTATACTAGAACTATTTCCTTCTAGAACAGTTCCTCCAGGTGTTATATCCATACTACCATATTCTTTATTACTCATATTCATTGGGGAAAATCCCATAATATGTTGTTCCAACGATGGTGGTGTAGGATACATTTTATGAAGATCTGCAGTGCCTATATTTAATAAAACACACACTTTAACATAAGACTAAAAAGAAGTAAATCTGTGTTTAAAAGAAAGGGGTGGGAATTTTATTCAGATTAAAAATTTGCAAACTTATCTGGAGCAGATTTGGGAAGCTTACTTATGCAAGATAGTGGGTCCAGATTTCCTGTCTTTGATTCCTTACTGCTTGATTTATCATCTGTTCCATTTGCTGACTTTTTAGATCCAGGCTATTAACAAAAACAAAAACACATTATTTATCTAAAATTTTAAGACCAATGTGATTCAAGATGGTAATCATTAAGATATAACTTGAAAGTCAACCCTATTCGTCAAATATATTATTCTGGTTGTGCCAGAGACAAATATTAGTTATTAGAAACAATTCAAAAAGATGTAGAACACTTTTTAGGCAATCAATGAATCCAGATTAATTTCTCTGTTTATTTGATAATCCTACAAGTTAACAGAGGGAAAAGTTCCTCCAAAACACAGGACCAATACTTTCAGAACACACAGAAGCAAAAATAACCTACCACTTAAAGCCTATTAAAAAAAAAAAAAAAAAAAAAAAAAGAATGAAAGAAAAGGAACTGTGCAATAAGGATCTGTAATATCCGAACTACTTCTTAGTAAAAGATACCCATAAAGCATTTGTCCCCTTAAATAAAACACAATGAAGTTTCCTATATAAATCACACCTCTGAAATCTAATTTACATTTTTATCTTGTTTAATAATCTCCTTACCCTTACAAAAATGTTACAACATGTAAAACAAAGCACAAACTTCAGAAAGATCTCATATGATAAGTAACAGGATACCTAACTAAAAATTAGTTTTAATACATTGAACAAGTCGTTTTACCATCTCCAATCTGTCACCAATGTTTTCAGACCTGACAACTTGGTTCCAAGCCTTTTGTTAGCCACTTTGTCATAAATATACAGACTGAGTTCTAATTACAACCTTTTTACCTCACAAGAGCCACAGCTGATACATGAATGGTAACAGAGAGAAAGCATAAAACTACACAAGTATTCAGGGATATAGAACTTAAGTTTATGTATAGCTATATCTACCTTAGGTCACTTAAATGGAGACACCAAATGTGCATATATGTGTATATACATATATACATAAATATACATATGTAGTGTGTATGTGTGTATCATAGAGAGGATTAAAAGTACATATTATATAGAACAAGAATGACCAAAAGTACTATAGAAGTTTCTAAGCTACCTTTATGCAGATGAAAATGGAATTCTTTTTATAATAATGCAGCACTCAGTTCATTAATTTGCTAGAGACTTGACATTCTAGCAAATCTCATTTTAAGCTTTCTTTTATAATCATCTTCCTCTGCAAATGGATGTTCAAAGTTAAATATTTCTTTTTCTACCTCTTTCATTATTATAGTATATAGCTGTCTTATAATAATGGCTAGAATGTCAAACATATTCAAAGGAGCAGTATTCCTTAATAAATTGACAAGGCACATAATTATAATGTTATTATTTTATGCATGAGTCAATTCTAGGGTCATTTCTCAAATGAGAGATCAAAGAACAGGAAAATAATTCTGCTTCCTAAAGACTGCAGAAAAAGAATATATGGTAGAAATTAAGCTTAATCACACATGTCCTTCAAATATAAAAAAATTAAGAAAAAACCTTTACAGTTTGTATGTGACACTATAGCAAGATTGCTCAAATATAAGTTTAAAAAAAGAAACCAATTAATAAAATTTAATTTCAAAATATTTCCTATTTTTCAGGGCAAAACATACTATTCAAGTCACACATCACTTCTGAAAAGTCTATATAAGATCAAGGAAAAGAAAATATAACCTTAACCATTAATAGAATACTCACTGTTAGTTCATCTTCATCAGAATTGAAGAGATTATCAAGGTCAGTGTAAGAGACAGCCAGGTCTGAGTCATAAATCAAACTGGTTGATGGAGGACGGGCATGACTAGTAGGGCGTGGAGCATCTATATATGTCAATCAGAAAAACAAAATAAAAAATTCTACAACTGACCAAATATTATTCTATTAATTTAAACTAGACCTCTAACTTTAAACTTGTAAGAGTATTATGCAATAAAAAACTGTGATTTGCTTAAATCTAAGAAATTTGTTTATAGAAATAAAGTTGCAAACATAACAGTACTAACTTCTCCAGGAAGCTCACCAAACGCTACGTAATCCATAACACGGCTAAGTACTCCAATTTTATATATCAAATAAAAAGATATAGTCTTAGAACTATAGTAGACACACACACATTCTTATTTTTCTATCTTCCTGAAATGTAAAACAAGCATAGTACGATGACTAAGTGCTCTGGCTCTTGAGTAAGATGGACTATTATTAATTTGAATTCCCAACTCACACTAATAGAATGACCCTGAGCAAGTTACTTAACCTCTCTGTACCTTAGTAATGGCAAGAACTAAACATGAAAGGATATAGCTAAAACACTTTATCCAGTGCTAGGCACTTAAGTACTCAATAAATATTATCTTTTGGTTAAGCTTCCTTTTAGTTCTAGAATTTTATTTCCCTTTTCCCTTTTTTTCCCCCCAAGATGCAGGGGGGAAAATATATAATTACTTAAGAAAAAAGTACAAATACCAATGGAAGTTAAACTCCTCTTACATTCCCACACACAAAAAACAAATTTGTAGTTTGATATATAACCTTCTGAAGCATCCTTAGAGTATCAAATGACTTGAAATAGCCCTCATTTTCAGAAACATAAAAGCCACTTTCCAAGTGCCTCTGCATGTCAGTTCTAAAAATTCACTAGAACATTAATTCTGAAATTTGGCGTAAAAAAAATCATCTAGGGTACTTATTAAAAACCAAGATTTGCAATCTCCACCTCAAAAGATGATCCAGAATGCAGTATGTGGTCCAGATTGTGAGAAAGTACAAGATAGCAATTACATATTCTCTACATCCTACGGTAGGTAAATAGCTCAAAGAACGCAAACTGTTAACCTATGAAGCTACTCAAAATTATTAACTGAATTTACTTCATTAAAGACCATTTTTTCCTTATTCTGAGAGCCTGACCCTCTCTATTTCAAATATTAAAACAGAACTTTGTCCCTAAAAAAACCTACCGAAGGACTTCTTTTGCCTTCATCAAAAGTTAAATAGAACTTGTAAAAGAACGTGCTGTCGTATGCCTATTCCAAGCACAACAAAACTAGTCAGATACTTTCAAAGTGTCAAGAACTATGCCTACATGTAACACCTGCTTGAAAATTATTTGTTAAATTAGTAATTTCAGCAACAGTTCTCCTAATTTGAGAGAAAAGGACAACAAAATTATAGTCAAGCCTAATTTGTAAATTTTCAGATCTGAGAGGGACCTTAGGTGATGATCTCTTAAATCTCATTTTAAAGATGAGAACTATTTTTATTTGTGAGAAAGCAAACTTCCAACAATGGAAAACAAAGGATTTTTACCACCTCAACTTGCTTCTCCCAGTGCAAAATAAACAATAAAGCCATCATTTTAAGATAGGTACCTCTCTATAAAACCTATGAATTACACAAAAAGGAACAACAGAAGTCTAATAATATCAAATTAGTTTGTAGTAATAATCCTGCAATGCAATATCTTTATTAGGAAACAGAAGTTTTACCTTGCTTGATAGAGGGACTAAATAATGACATAGCATCTTCCTCATGTGATAAAACTGTTACACTAGATGGCCCATCTTCTCCCTGCAAACAGTATTACATATTAGATTAAAATATATAATTTAAAATAACAAAATCTTCCAAGTATTGAGTAACTACGTGTCATGTCAAGCATCCTGCCAGGTGTTCTACAGACATACTAATTCCCACAACTAACCTATATGATAAGTAAGTACTATGCTCGACTCACAGGCAAAAAGTAGTGTTAAAGATAACCCAGGAAATATATCTGATAAATAAATATATCTGATAAATAGTGGAGCTGGGATTCCAACATAAATCTCTCAATTTCCAAAGTCCACATTCTTTCTAGAGCACCTATAGCCTTCCCAGCTACTACTGTTCTCATATTTACAAAAGGACAAATTTTCAAGTACCGGCCACACAGTTAAGGCTAAAAACTTTGGGAAATGAATTCTTTGTATTACACTTATTATTGGATCCTTTTCACAATTTTATAGCTTTTAATGTCTACATTTCGTTTTTAAGGCAAAATTCTTAACAGCATGATCTTGTGCTTAATAGATCCTCTAATATTTGATTTTTTTACATTTTAATAAATATTTCTATATCCTACACAAAATACATTAAGGGACACTATAAGTTCTTAACTCACATTTAAAAATATCATGTATTTTATAAACTAGGCATTGTGTATTTTATTGTATTTTTGAAAACTGGCAATTTACCTATAGCATATTTTAATTCAGTTTATCAAGAGTTTATCTACTTAAATGCCCTGATTTCAGTATCGCAGAAGTTAATGTACTTTCTCTAATCCAAAAACTCTTAAACAGTAAGAATCTTTTCATTATTAGAGACCAGCTATAAAGTCCACACAAGCTCTTAAATTTTGTATAATGTGCCTGACGCACCTATTAAAAAAAAAACGTATCTTCCTGGGGCACATGGGTGCTCAGTCAGTTAAGCATCTGACTCTTGATTTCGGCTCAGGTTATCTCAGGGTCATGAGCTTGAGCCCCATGTTGGGCTCTTCACTGGGCATGGAGCCTGCTTAACATTCTCTTTCAGGGCACCTGGGTGGCTCAGTTGGTTAAGCGTCTGACTTCAGCTCAGGTCATGATCTCAGGATCCTGGGACTAAGCCCTGTGTCAGGCTTCCCTGCTCAGCAGGGAGTTTGCATCTTCCTCTCCCTCTGCCCCTCCCTCCCTATTCCTACTCTCTCTCTAATAAATAAATAAAATCTTTAAAAAAAAAAAAGAAAAAAGATTTTCTCTCTCTCTCTCTGCCCTCCCCTCACCCTGGTCTTTCTTGCTCTCTTTTTAAAAAAAAAAAAAAAAAAAAAGTTTTCCTAAGTTACAATGATAAATCTGTTCTATTTTTTTTAATCTGTTCTATTTTAAAAGACAATAATGAGAAGTGTGGTATACATGCAGTGTTACAAATCATTAGTGACCCTTTGGTGTACTTTGATTTCTTTTACTCACCTTGTGTTTTTTTACAGCTTCTCTCTCACTATTTTGTCTTTCTTTCTTATCAGGAAAAAGGAATTCCTCATCTCCTTCAACAAATGCATATGGATCGATTTTAGATTCTTGCTCTGCATCAGATGCTATTGCTGAAAGATACTGATTTTTAATTTGATATTGCTGTACTAATTCATCAGAAACTTTTAAAGGTTTCTTACATTGCACCATTAACCTGCATAAAAAAAACAAAATTAGAAAATTAGTATTTATTTTCCATAAAATCATTAAAAAATTACAATGTGCCTTAAGAATCATAAAGTTTTCAGGATTATTTAGAGATCATCTAACCTGCAATCCTTCATTATATAAATGAAGAAACCAGAGCACAGAAAGGTTATATGATTTATTAAACCTTCAAATTTAGCAATAAAGAAATGAAGCTAAAATCTAAGCCTCTTCTTGCTATGTTCTTTCACCAAAATATACTCTTTTGGTAATCCACTTTTTTCCCAAATCCTCAAATGCATTAACGTGTCCAAATCCATTCACTGAAAGGGACTCTTAAATTGCAACTGCTCCAAGATAGGAACTCCCAAAATGTGGACTACATGGTGAGACAAGTTTATACAATTTATATATTTATACAATGAAAGTGATTATCATCTTCCCACTGCATGAATGGATAGTTACAAAATATTTTAAAGACCTAGTCTGTGTCTTCCACAAATAACATTATAACTATTATTAATTCAGACAAGAGGTTTTATAATAGCAAGTTTCAGCACAAGTACTTTAAAGATTTTTTTCTGATCATGCTGAAAAATTTATTTTTATATTATCAGCCTTATGGTTTCACATGGTGAGTAATAAACGTTATGTTTCTTTATATTCTCCAATAAATATCCAATAAAATGACAAAGAACAACAGAACAAGAGAGGAAACAACAGTGAAGCTGGAAAGATAAACTAGTAGAAACTTACAGATCAGAGAAAGCTAAAATCTAAGGTAAAAAGAAGCCACAAGCTGATTTGCACACCAGAATTCTGGAAAGCATCAGAACTTTTCCATCTCTGAAGACGGGGGTGCTTGGTGAGTGTAAATACTAAATGATTTGATTTTGGTTTGTGTAAGACACTTTTTGACTCCCAAATTCATGTTCTCTGTTGTCTGTGAAGCTGAGTTTCCTATGCTGCCAGAAAGAAGCAGCTAAACCTCTAGTCAGACCATGGTCAAAATCCTGCAGGACTATTTTATTCTGAATAAAAACTAAAGTCCTTATAATATCCTACCACAGTTTTCCATGATCTTTCTCTTTTCCTCTCCCAACTTCACCTTCTGTTATTCTACTCCTTCCTCTCTCACTCTGCTTCCAAGAACTTTCTTGATATTCTTCAAACAGGCCTGATACACTGCTGAGTGTTCCCTTTGTTTGGAGCATCCTTTCTCGAAATATCAGCATGGCCATCTCCCTTACTTCCTAAAAGTTTCTGTTTAAATGTCACCCTATGTATGAGTCCTTATTTAAAATTGCAAAATGCTCAACTACCTCAACACTGAACCCCTTTGCCCTGCTCTATTTTTCCTTAGCAGTTATCTTTTAACATACTTCTGAACTTGCTTATGTTCATAGCTGATTGTCACTCTCAGTAGAATATAAGTCCCTAAATGATGAGGATCTTGTCTTTGTTCACTGAAATATTCCAAATGCCTAGAACAGCACCTGGCATGTTAAAGTAACTCAGTAAGTATTTCCTAAATGAATATGTCAAATCTAAAAGCCATATAGGATAGAGATGTTGGGGTTGCACTAATAATCCTAAATCCTGTACTTTGAAACAAGCCATCTTTATTCATCAGGAAGTGGTATGGCTACCACTTTCTGTCCAACAATTTAACACAAAAAAAATCCTAAGAGATCTAAGATCTGGGAATGACGAAAGCATATGCTAGTTCAGAAAATCCTGGAATGAGAGGGATATATTTTTAAATCTATTCACCAATGCCCAGCACTAGAAGCACTATAAACTAAGGTTGAAACAGAAGCCATAAAAAAGGTAACTGGTATTTTCTAAACCTGCTATCAAATATCATACATGCCATTTTTATTCCTAATATGCCCATTTATCCCCAAAACTAAAATCCCAAGTCTACAAAGACTTTCTTCCATGAAAACATGGGGCTATCTAGTCAACAGGGATATGTTTTACAATTAATTGTTAGGACAGGGTGCCTGGGTGGCTTGGTCTGTTAAGTGTCTGCCTTCAGCTCAGGTCATGATCCTGTGTGTTGGTCTCCCTGCTTGTTGGGGAGCCTGCTTCGCCCTCTCCCTTTGCCCCACCTCTGCTCCTACTCTGTTTCCATCTAAAATAAATAAATAAAATCTTAAAAAAAAAAAAAACAATTTTTAGAGTAGTACTGTTCTATAAATGAACATTTATTTCTTAAGAGTAGCTTTATACCTTACCATGTTAGACCCTAAGTAACTATTTTTTGAACTATTAGATTTTAACATAAATACTGTGAAAATGGTTTTTCCATCTACTTTGACATAGATTTTCTTACTTAAAACTTACATTTAACGTTATAAGATAGGAAATGAAGGGTATGTTCTCTTTGATGTGCAAACTATGCAGAAAAAAATGGTTTGCTAAGATAATATATAGCAAAGTTGGGCTAGACAGATTTTAAGTACGTATATTCAAATTAACTATTCATAGGGTAAAAGTGTAAAATCGCACTACCCCTACCCCTCTCCACCACCAACCTGAAAGACAACACTACTCTGTGAAGGGCTGAATAACACAACTCTGCTTTTCATATTAAGTTGTCCTCTAGCAGAAGCAGAAAAACTGCCACACTGTTTACATAGGTAGTTAAATTAGTGTGCAGTAATATTAAAAGGACCAATCCTACTGCATAGGGCTCTATGAAGAATAAAAATGAGTAAAGCAAATGCAGTGCCTAAAGACAACTTGTTATTTTATTGAACGGTTATCACAGACATTAGGATATGCAAAGAATTTAAATGTAGTTAATAGTATCATGAGTATCAAGTCATAACAAATATTAAAATATAAATTTACATTACACATCCTTCTGTATTTAAAAATAATTAAGAGTAGAAAAATTGTGATTTTTAAAAGATGCCAAATTAAAAACTCAGTCACTTTAACACTATCCAATTATGTAGTATACACATACTTTTGTGAAACAGGAATAACACCTCTCCTTTTCTAAAAGAAACTGACATATAGCCAAATGGTTAACTACAGAGATAGTTTCAATCAAATATAAAGCTAAATACAGACCAGCTGGAAGAGGATTAGGTACAGCCATGAACAGGAAGCTTTGCAAAGCCCAAAGCAAACTGAAATTACTTTTATATTATTCATTAATTGTATCTCTTTTCTTTTACTATGACAACAGTAACATTCCATCCTAAAAATAATTATGTAAGATTTATTAAAGAGAGAGAGAGAGAATGACTGTGCACATGAGCAGCGGGAGGGGCAGAGGGAGATGAACAGAATCTCCAGCAGACTCCCCACTGACCATGGAGCCTGACAAGGGGCTTGATCTCACCACCTGAGAGATCATGACCTGAGCCAAAATCAAGAGTTAGGACACTCAACTGAGCCACCCACATGCCCCTCCTGAAATACAATTGTAGAGAATTTAACATACCTTAGAGTAGCACATGCTTTTAAGCCTTTATTCAATAAAATTCTTTCCAGACAAGATATGACAATATTAAGATTGACATTTATAAAAGGAGATAAACTACAGAAGAAGATGTTAAGGAATAAATGAATTCAATAAATATAAAAAATCCCGTTTTCTTTAATTGTACCTTTTCTAATATCATCTCCAATCTTCAGAATCAATCCTTAAACTGAGTCAAGCTTGCTGTCAAAAGTAAAGCTTTATTGTATTATCAAATAAGATTTACTTAAAAGATTTAGAATACAGTAAATCAAAAGTTTATTTCATCATAGACTTCTATGAAACAAAATAACTAAAACTAACTTTTAAAGGTCAAATAACACACTCTAAAAACCATTTAATATATACAATAAAAAACTGGATATATCACTAATACAATGTAGGATCTAGTTCTATTGATGAATGCTATGGTTAAAATACCCTGATGTATGTGGCCTTACTACCAAACAAAACATGATACAAATATGCTCAAGCATAGTTCTTCCTTGCTCAGGGTTTAGAAATGTTTCCCTCTTGGGTGCCTGGGTGGCTCAGTGGGTTAAAGCCTCTGCCTTCGGCTCAGGTCATGATCCCAGGGTCCTGGGATCGAGGCCCGCATCGGGCTCTCTGCTCAGCGGGGAGCCTGCATCCTCATCTCTCTCTGCATGCTTCTCTGCCTACTTGTGATCTCTCTCTCTGTCAAATAAATAAATAAAATCTTTAAAAAAAAAAAAAAAAAGAAATGTTTCCCTCTGATTCAGAACAGAAGACCATTTTAAGCAATCACAAATAATACTAGAATTAAGTATTAAGCTAAGCCCTTGAAAAATGATATTAACAACTGTCATGTTTCTTTGCAGAAACTCTATCTTCAAAACTTACAAGGTCTTAAAAGCCACTATTCTAAAATAGATGCTATCATTAACTAATAGAGAAACTAAAAATAACTAGAAGCAAAAAGAGGATGGCCACAGATGTGTATATCGTGTATGTAGGATATGCTATGTGCCACCCAACCTTTCTCCTTGAACAAACACTAAGACATTTAAGAAGGAATTTTGCTTTAAAGTAGTTGCTTAAAAATCTGGCATCAATGCTGCACACTGGGAAGGTGTTTAAAAATGATGAATCCTATTACTCTGTCCTAGTTAGGCAGCCAACAGCACCTAAAATTAATGAGAAAAACCAACAGTATTGCTTTCTTTTGTTTATTCACCTATTATGGAAGCACAATGCCACCTTTTAACAGCAATCAATGGAAAACTTAACTTACACCAAATGGAAATCGAGTTTTCACTTAACATAAATAAAACAAACATCCAAGTTCCTCCTTCATCACTTTCTAAAAAGACACACACCTGTCAATTTTTATTTAAAAAGTTTCTTTTTAAATTTCTACTGATACATTCTTGCCCCTCTATGCCTCTGTATTACTCCAACTGGGTTAATATAAGTTTTCTCCTAAGCTTGAAACACTTGACAACTGCCTGACTGAATCTTTAAGCAGGCTCCTAAAACTGAATTCACAAATTTACAACGTATATGTATTACAAGCACATAGTTAAAAGTCATATTCTACACAAAGGCCTAACAGAGACATAAAAATTTCCCAATCCCTCTCCTTCAAGATAACAAGAGATTAACAGCTTCTTTCGCTTTAAAAAAACTATAAAAATTAAGCTTAAGATTTAGTCCAATGTAAAAAAGTAGGAAAGCAGCATTCAGATCTGTTTTTCCTCTTTCCCTCATAAAATAAATATGCTGGTCTTTAACACTTCTATTACTCCCCTACTTTACTATTCAATGATTGGCTGTAAAGTTCTTCAGCCTACTCTACATCCACAAAATCCATACATCTCTAATGATCTCGTTCTAATTTTCCTTTGGCCCTCAATTACCTTGTATCTGAGCTATTCAAGATGTCCAAACTGACGTCCTTTCATACATCTCTCTTCATCTAAACAGTCTTTCAATAATGCTACTTGGTTAGTATTTCTAAAATCCTATCTTCCAAAACCTGTTATTTTATCTACCTCAAAAAAGCTTCCACCAGTGCCCCTATCATCTTAAGGATAATACATTAATACATAAACTTATAAACAATATTTTGCTATTCCATTATATAGCCCTACCCCACCTTTCACGACTCCTTACTCATCATGACATACCAAACTAGTAAGCAACACCAGATAATCTAGCCATACCAAACTACATAAAGCTTCTGGATCTTCATAAATGGAATGAAATTATTCTTTACTCTGGTTCTCCATCCCTAATATATTTTATGTATACTTCTATCAGAGAATTTAACATTATTTTCCATTAGATTACAATTTCATTTAGGGCCAGGACCAAATTTATTTTATACTCCAACAGTGCCTTATAGCATTTTGCATATTAGAGAAACTTCAGTTTTATTCAAACTGATAAAATATATCTTTGAGGAGTATGATCTTTTAAAAAGGGTGAAAAAACATAGGAGTTACAATAGCCCCCTAACTGCCTGCCATATATTTAAATATGCTTTCAAAACTCAAGAGTATGGAAAAAGATTAGAAATTTACAATGTCTACTAAGAATTCAAAAATTTATTTATATAAAAATCTAGACTTCTGAATGGATTACTCTGACTAGAAAAATCTTTTTTTTTTTTTTTAAAGATTTTTTATTTATTTGACAGACAGAGATCAGAAGTAGGCAGAGACGCAGGCAGAGAGAGAGAGGAGGAAGCAGGCTCCCTGCTAAGCAGGGAGCCTGATGCAGGGCTCTATCCCAGGACCCTGGGATCATGACCTAAGCCGAAGGCAGAGGCTTTAACCCACTGAGCCACCCAGGTGCCCTGAAAAGATCCTATCTTTAAAGCTATACAATGCTTCTTTTAAAAATTTAAGGTTGTTTAAATGCCAGTGAGAGAATATTAATTCACAGAACTTATTTTAATGACAAGGAATATCATCTGACAGATGATCCTCATGGCTTCCTATCTCAAGTAACATTAATAGCTGGACCAGAATCACTAAATTACCCAAACAAGATCCTTTTAACATATGGAAACAAACAAATCAAAAAACCAAAACTTCTGCTTTAGCATAATGCTAACACTAAAGCCCATGCCAGATATTTTACTGGATAATAAAATAGTATGGGGGAATCTCCCTAGTAAAACTAGGAATCTCCCTAGTAAAACTAATCAGTAAACAGGTTTGGCCTAATTTAGTAATCTATCCTAGAGTTCAAATTTCTGTTAAAAATGATTCATGATATTAAAGCACTTCAACACTATTAACATTTTGGGCTTTGTTGTTGGGGACCGTACTATATATATGGTAGGATATTTAGCAAGCCCCATGTTGTGACAACACTACCCCATGTCACCTGAAGGTATGAGTGGGGAAATAAGAAATTGCCCCAACTGAGAATTACAGCCATAGAACAGTTAACTACAAAAGGAAAGAATAAAATCAAAAAACTTCTAACCTATCAAATACAGAACAATTATATTCCATAAATGTTTTAGTTCATGTTTCAAGCAGCTAAGCTGAGGGCTTACTTTTTTGTGGTATTTTTTATATTCTAATCTACTATAACAATAAAAAGGATTCATCTAAAAGTAAACTGTGACACAATATACATTTAGTAACTAGTAAAACCAAAACAATACTTACATGAGACACAGAATTTAAAAACAAAACAAAACAAAACAAAACACACACACACCTTTTATTCATTCTTTTCCTTTCTTTTTATGAAGTAGAAAAAATGGTGACCAGGAACAGATAGAAGCATGTCATTTCCTTAATTTAAATAATCATGACCCAGCACCATTCTACTCTGCATGCTACCTTTCTGCATTATGCTTCTTCCTTCTCTTATTCAGTGAGAAAAATGTCAAATATTATCAGAACAGATTCTAAGATTAAACTGCATTAACTTCTAAGAGACCTTCATTTCATTTCACTTGATGTTCATTCATGCACACAAGCAGCTAATACACTTACTTAAAGTTATGGATAGGACTCTTGGATCTTATGAATATGATGTGCCCATAAAAACTCACCCTGTAAGTTTGTAAAGCTAAAAATATTCACAATGCTACATTTTATATACATTAAATAAGAAAATAAAATCTAGAAAGAAAACAAGTTCTAAAATCAGTAACCCTAGGGCCATACCATTGTTTCATTTATCCCAACATTTGCCAAATGTCTACTATGGACCTAGAATTGTTCTAGGCATGTATATGTGTGTGTGTATGCTAGAGAAATACAGCAGTAAACAAGACAGAGAGTCCTTGCCCTCATATAGGTTACATTTTAATGAAAAGATCATTAACAAATACATAATGTAATTTTAGATAACCTATATAAAGAAAAAATTAAAAATAAATATAAAAAATTTTTAAAAAGCAGTGTACAAGATAGGCAGTGATTTGGGGAGTTTAGATAATAGTCAGGAAAATACCTCCTGAGAAGGTAACTTTTCAACAGGGCTAAATAAGAAAAGGTGAACTGTCTCCCCATCCGTAATACAATTCTAAAGGTCATTAGGAATGAGGTTGGCTTTCTGAAGGAATAGCAAGAAAGTTGATGTCATGAAATCAAGAAGCAAATAAGAGAGTTAGTAAATAAGAGTGAAGAACTAGCAGGAACTGGGCAGAATCTTTCAGATAAGGAAGGAGTCTGGATTTTATTCTAAATGTAAAGGAAAACTACTCAAGGGTTTTAAGCAAATGAGTAACATAACATTTAACTTATAATGATCACTCTACTATGTATGTAGAGAAGTACAGAAACAGAAAGACCAACAGTAGTTCCAGACAAGAACTTAGGACTTTTATAATACCTCCAGTACTCAGATCTTTTAGATTTGTGTCCAAGACATCATTTGCTTTCATGAGATCTCCTGACTAAAAACTAATAAGCTAGGTTTCTTCCATGATCATAAGGGTATCCTGAAGTCCCTAAGTTTCAAATCCAGATTAATTCTAATTTAAAAAAAAAAAAAAATACCAGAGTATCTTTAAGATTCAAAGAGCTAGGTAAGGCACACAGGTTTGTCCGCTAAAATAAAGAATATAAAAAGAGAATAAACCTTTAACAGTAAGGAAAATGAGATAGGATGAGGCTACAAATGGGCTACACATTTTACTTAGTCTCAGGGAAGCTCAAAATCAATGAAACACAGCAGAGAAAGGTCATGGCCTAGAACATGCAAGAGGGGGCTATAGGCAACCTATATAAACAACAGGAGAGCCAAACTCTCAAAAAAAAAAAAAAGAGAGAGAGAGAGAAAATTTGGACCTGTATCTCCAGACAGAATTGAAAAATAAGAGCTGAAAATGGAGGAGTAAGAGTTCCTTCTCTAAGAAAAATGAATAAGCTACCTGATGAAAACCCAAGATCTGACATCTTTTTATTCTGGAATTTAGGTACCAGGCCTCCCCTCCAAATCATCCCCCACACAGTTATCATAAAGCAGTATACAGAATCAATACAAAGAATACACTAAATTATTTACTAAATGAGTAAGGCCTGCCAATCAACTCCCCTATTCCTTCATTCTGGAATGTATGAAGAGGGGCACAGATGGCTGAGCCAGTTAAGCATGCGACGACTCTTGATTTCAACTCAGGTCATAATGTCAGGATTGAGGGAATGAGCTCCCCCCTGCCCCCCGCAAACACTGGGCTTGGGTTCCATGCTGGGCATGGAACCTGCTTAAGATTCTCTCTTTTCCTCTCCCCTCCACCCTCTCAGTACATCTCTCTCAAAAAAGAAAAAAATAAGTGTATGAAGAAATAATTATTTAAAAAAGGAAAATAAAGTAATTTTAAAGAAAAAATTATAGAACATTAAATAAGAAGGGAATGCTATTTTTTAAAAAGTTTAGAAATAAGAAAACATAAGCAATAAATATTAAGGCTTCAAGAAAGCGTTAGAAGAAATTTGAGGAATCCTCTTAGAATACAAAGGAAAAAATGCATGGGAAATGAAAGAAAATACAGAAATCCAACATATGAATTACAGAGGTTCCATAGAGAAGGGGGGGGGGATATAAAAACTTCCCAGAAGGACAAAAAAAGAATTCAAACTGATCGAGCTCACTGCAAATGCCCAATAAAGACAACCAAGGATCACTATACCTGCACATATTCTTCTGAAATTTTAAAATTCTAAGCTAAAATCAAAACCTTAAATACTTTTGCTGACAATAACCTTTGCACACTATTTGGTCTTGCACTGGTAAGAAGACAGACATTTTTAATGAAATTAATGTTTTGTTGGTTGATTTTCACCTTTTAGAAAAATTTATATATAAAAGTGCAAAAATTTATGGGACAAAATATAAATGTAATCAGGGTAACATAGGGCAACCTATGGGCAACCCAAACCCAACCTATGGGCAACAAAGGGCAACCCAAAAAAGCTTCCCACCCCAAGTACGTCACACAGAAAGTGGACAATGACAATCCACAGAATGGAGGAAGATATCTGTAACAAATGTAACTAAGATTAATAGCCAGAACATGCAAAGAATTGGGGGGAAAAGTGAAAGAAAAACAGACTATAGACAGTTCACAAAGGACGAAATCTAAATGTCCAGTGAACATTTTAAATGATGCTTAATCTTGTTAGGAATCTGGAAAACACATATTAAGAGAATTAAGATGCCATTCTGTATACAGAAGATTAGCCAAACTAAAAGTCTTGTAATACCAAACACTGAGGAAAATACCATTCTCATACTCTCCTGGTTGATGAAGATGTAAACTGGTATAGGTGGAGAGCCAACCTGGCAATGACCCCAAGGCCCAGCAATTCCATTTTTAAATGCATTCCCTGGAGAAATTTTATACAAATACATAAGGAAATATGTACAAAAAAGCTTACTGCTACATCCTATGTAACTGGAAAAACACTGAAAATAACATGTCCATCTTTAAAAAAGTAGATAAATTATGTATTATTCATAACAAAGAAACACTATAAAGCAATTAAAATGAACTAACTAGAACTACATGTATAAAAACATCTATAGAAATGATATAAATACCAAATTTAGGACAGAGGAAGGAAAAATGGAGGAAGAAAAATTGTACACAGTAGTTCTAATTATATGCAAAACCATGAAGTTGGTAGGTGGATAAGGGCTATTATTTTCTCCACTTTTTTTGTGACTAATATTTCACAATAAAGAGGTTCCCTGAGGAAAAAAACACACTAAAGAAGTTATGCAAAACGAATACTTAAAGGATTATTATTATAAATCCAACCCTGAAACCAATTCTGGAGTCCTAGTATCAAGAACTTACATCATTTCTACCCTTAAATTATAAATAGCGACTATTAAAAAAATACATACTCTGTAACTGATGTTACACTTTCCTGTCCAAAAGGTCCAACTGGATCATCCTTGAATTTATCACTTGGAAGCTGAGGTGGTAAAAACTCTACATCTTTTTTCTTTGGGACCTTGTAATATTTCCAGGCTATATTAGCTTCATCTTCTTCCAAGTTTACTGCTGTACCAACATACACTGTAGGTTCTACAGCTTCCTGGAACTGAGCTGGGAAAGACTGGGATAAACTGTCTATCCTATCTTCCATCGGTTTAGAAGGAACCAAGGGATCTGGTGTTGGCATTTGATAAAAATGCTGACTTTGAGGAGTTGAAGGTGTTTTAGTCACTCCTTCATCGACCACGTCACATGGGTGAGGACTAAGTGGAGGTGGCTGAGGTGAATTTGCCATTTCGGTGCCATGCATCTGAGGAGTCTTTGCTACATCATTAGTTCGGATATTTGAAAATCTCACTTGACTGTCTGGAGCGGAGATCACAAGTCTTTGGCTAGCTGAATCTGTATCCATGCCAACATCATCACTAACAGATACACGATGGTGAAAAGGAGTCAAGGGGCGTTTCTGTGGTTTTTCACTCTTTTCTTGTTTTTCATTGGTCTTGTGCTTAGGAAGTACTTGTTGTTGCTGACTTAAAGACAGTGCCTGTCCTTGTTGTCCAGGATTTCTTGGTTTGAGATTTTTGTGCCTAAAAAGTTAGAAGAATGGTTACAGTATAGCTATTACATCAAAGTACGCAAGTTAACACTATTAGACAATTCATGTATTTGTTTTTTTACATATAAATCTAAAAGTAAATTATTTGAATTTACACGGAAAAAAATACTTTGTTCAGCAACCTGAAACTACGAACTTCAGAAAGATTTATAAGAGCCAATTATCTTCTGCTCATTTAATAACTATGTGATCAGATAACAAAGATGATTTACCTTACATAACCTAAAGTTTTTATTTTATTTAAAGATTTTATTTATTTATTTGTCAGAGAAAGCGAGAGAGCACAAGCAGGGGGGAGAGGCAGGCAGAGGGAGAGGGAGAAGCAGGCTCCCTCCTGAGCAGGGAGCCCGATGCAGGGCTTGATCCCAGGACCCTGGGATCATGACTTGAGCTGAAAGCAGATGCTTAAGCAACTGAACCACCCAGGAGCCTCGCACAACCTAAATATTTTAGTATGTGAATACACAGAGATAAAATTCTAGTTATTTTAAGATAAAAGAGTATAGAAAGATCTGAAACTCATTCATTCATGATTGTACCTGATATTTCAGAATAACTGTTATAAATCATTGGCTTGGCTGAGCTCAAACATCATCTACAATCCTATAGCAAACAGCCAAAAAACTTATTCTACAGAAATGAAGTTAAATCATTCTGGATAGCACACTGCAACAGCTTGATGGACCACACACAGCACCTACCTTCCTTCTCCCAAGTCTTACCACTACAAACTAAAGAATCAGCTAACTAGAAAAGAAATTGACTAAAAGAATTATTTTCCTCATAATGTGAAGGAATTCTGAAACTGAAAAACTTAAAACTATATACCTAAACACCTAGTAATTTTGTTCAGAGTTTAAGATTTAAGTGTAGTAAAAATACTGTGCACCTTGAGATTTCTAAATTCAACTGACAATGATGTATATAATGTATTTTTTAAACTAAGAAACTAAGCAAAAAATGTGGAGGAATATAAAGTAAAAGCATTCAGTATTCATTAGATTTTGTTTTGTTGTGTCAGAGATAACCAGAAAGTATGAAAAAGCAATTGTAGGTGTTTTGAAGAACCCTCTCTATTCAGGGAACATGCTGAACACTCCTCCGTACAGAGTCTAGGACATAATTATATGCATAAGGGGAAAAAAGCATGAAAGTTATCGAAGAAAATTAGGATTATGTCAAAAAGACATCATTAAAAATCCACATTAACCTGTTAACAAAATCAAAGACATTATAAGAAAAGGAAATCACAGAATAATATCCCTCAAGAATATAGATGTAAATCATTAACAAAATATTAGTAATCCAGTAATTTATAAAAGTATAATACATCATGACCAAACGATAGCTGTCCCAGGAATAGAAGGTAGAACATTCAACAGAAATCAGTATTATTCATCACATTAACAGAATAAAAGAGAAAACCATATAGTTATCTCCAAAAGTACAGAAAAACATATGGCAAAATTCAACACATAATTCTTTATAAGAAGGTTCAAAATGCAGACTAAACTTAATTTGATAAAGGACATCTATGAGAAACAACTAATATCATACTTAATGATAAAAGACTGAAAAATTTATCCCTACAACTGGGAACAAAGCAAAAATATTAATTCAATATTTCTATTCAATAACTATTGAAAGTTTTAGCCAAAGTAGTAAGAAAAAAGAGATTATTCATAGTAAAAATGGTCAACTTTACAATGAGGGGTCAAAGCTGATCATCACCTCCTCAATCTCAACTAATTATTAAAAGTGAACAAACAGACATTTGTCTTCTGATGTGACACAATACAAAACAACACAGCACCACTTACGGAGTACTCTCCTCAAATATTTTGAGCCTGAGGTGTGCCTCGGTGCCTCAGTGGGTTAGCATCTGACTCTTGATTTCAGCTCAGGTCAAGATCTCAGGGTCCTGAGACTGAGCCCAGTGTCAGGGTGTGTGTGCTGGGCGTGGAGCCCGCCTAAGATCCTCTCTCTCTCCCCCAACCCACAGCTCACACATTTGCTCTCTCAAAAATAAAATTTAAAAATTTTTAAAAATTAAACATGAATACATTAAGCCTCTAGATCAGCACTGTCCAACAAAACTTCCTGTAATAATGGAAATGTTCTATTTGGCTACTGAGGACCTGATATGTGACTAGTTCAACTGAGAAACTGAATTTTTAAGTGTATTTAAATCCACATACTTTAAATAGCCACTAGTGGCTAGAACTGGACAGCACAGCTCTACAACTAACTTCCATTTATAGAAATGCAAGGGATAAAGGAAGAAATTAAATGACACACTTAAAGTATAGGTTATAATATATATGACAAACTGAGAAATCCAGAATGTGGAACATTCCACAGGATAACTGACATAGCTTTTCCAACCAGAGTCAATGGCATAAAAATGGTGTAGGGGATTACAAGGGAGACCTAGAAGACTTAACCAAATGTAAACTTCCTGTTCAGATCCTTGTCAAAACAAACCTACTACAAAAAGATATTTCAGAGACAAATCTGTAGACGGTATGAGATGATACTAAGAAAATACTATTCTTTTTATTAGGTGTGATAATGAAATTACAGTTATGTAAGAAAATAATAAAATATTAATAGATAATTAATAATAAATTACTAGAGTTGTGTACTGAAGGAGTGAAATGATACTTAGTATTTGCTTTAAAATTTTTCAGCAAGGTGTGCCTGGGTGGCTCAGCTCGTTAAGCGCCAGCCTTCAGCTCAGGTCATGATTTCAGGGTCCTAGGATCGAGCCCCACATGGGGCTCACTGCTCAGCGGGGAGTCTGCTTCTCCCTCTCCTTCTGCCCCTCCCTCCTGCTAGTGCTCTCTCGTTCTCTCAAATAAATAAATAAAATCTCTAAAAAAAAAATCTTCAGCCAAGAGTACAGCATAGGGGAATGCCCAAATAAAGTATTACATCTTCACAGTATTATGGAGTAGTATAAACTTAACTCAGAGGAGGGTCCATATATGTTAACATAGAAAAATACCCATGATAACTGTTAATCAAAATAAGAAAGCTGCAGAACAGTATATATAGCATGATGTCATTTGTATGAAAGAAAGTAGGCAAATCTGCAGACATATATAGGAGAGGAAATTAAGTTTTTAATTTTATTTCATATGCATTATTTGAATTATTCAAATTTAGCATTTAAAAAAATTTTAATAAAAAACTGGTCATTAAAAAACAAGCAGTAGTTTATTCCAATGTAGAATAATCCCTTCTCTGATCATCCTGTCTTTGAATACTTTCAATGACAAGGCCCACATTACCTTATAAGGAAATGCATTCCATTGTTAAATAGCTCCAGTTGTTAAAAAAGAATTTTAAAAAATTTTATTTAAGTAATCTATCCCCAGTGTGGGGCTCAAACTCATGACCCCAAGATCAAGAGTCCAGACAACAAGCCAGGCACCCTGTTAAAAAATAATTTATGCTAAATGGAAACTTCCCTTTTGTGTATCTTCCAGTCATTAGTCCTAGTTCTATTTCTAAAGTTCTGCTGTCTAACAATGATATCTACAATCATATGTGACTACTAGAAACTCAAAATGTGTCTAGTTCAAATTGAGATGTGCTTCAAGTGTAAAATGTAAACCAGTTTTTGAAGACATGAAAAAAAAGATGTCAAGTATCTCAAAATTTTATACTGGTATGTCAAAATAATCATTTTAGATGAATCAACTTCAATAAAATGTTAAAATTTTTACAAATCTTCAGTAGAAGGGGCTCCTGGGTGGCTCAGTGGGTTAAGCCGCTGCCTTCGGCTCAGGTCATGATCCCAGGTCCTGGGTTCAAGCCCCACATCGGGCTTTCTGCTCAGCAGGGAGCCTGCTTCCTCCTCTCTCTCTGCCTGCCTCTCTGCCTACTTGTGATTTCTCTCTGTCAAATAAATAAAATCTTTAAAAAAAAAAAAAAAAACAAATCTTCAGTAGAAGAGGTCTAAATGAAGTAAATGTAGTAAGTAAATATGGATGGCTGCTACATAAAAGTACACAGTCCAATTTTCTTACTTTTCTGCATGTTTGAAAATTTTCCCAACAGAACAAGGTAGAGTTAAAATGCAAAAAACAACAACACAGAAAATAACTGGCGCAAGATTAACATGTCCAAAGGTCCTTGTCTGTTCCATAAAGAAAATGGACATAAAGATTAACTTTAGATTTGACAGAACACAATGCAATAAGGAAAACAGACATAATGATTAACTTTCAATTTGACAGAAAACAAATGCAATAAATGTTTGATTCAACTTACAGAAGAATTAAAATAGAGTAACTTCTAAGCCAGGTTAAGAAAAAAAGGACAACAGTCAACAATAACAGCAAGAAAGGGAAAGGAAAGCAAAGGAAAAAAAAAAACACAGGAAAAAAACAAAACAGAAGAAGGCAAGAATTAGTAGATATCATGACAGTTTTTATTCATTTAATAACTATTCAAATATTTTAGTGTCTACTACAAAAGTCCTCAAAATATGGTTCACACTCTTTCAAGGGTTGTTTGTGGAGTTCAAACCATTATCATAATAGCATCAAGACATTACTTGCCTTTTTTTTTTTTTTAAAGATTTTTTTTATTTATTCGACAGACAAATCACAAGTAGGCAGAGAAGCAGGCAGAGAGAGAGGAGGAAGCAGGCTCCCCGCTGAGCAGAGAGCCTGATGCGGGGCTCGATCCCAGCACCCTGGGATCATGACCTGAGCCAAAAGCAGAGGCTTTAACCCACCGAGCTACCCAGGCACCCCCATTATTTGCCTTTTTCATTATGGTGATATTTACAATGAAGTTACAAAAGCAAGGGACAGTAAAACTGCTGGCAACCAAACATGAATCAAGACAGTGATACTATTAGTAGAAGTGCTATGTTCTTTACTAACATACTCAATTTTTTTAAAAGTCAGTTTCACTTAAGAATATCCTTCTGAAGATTAAAAAAGTAATCTTTAGGGGCGCCTGGGTGGCTCAATGGGTTAAGCCTCTGCCTTCAGCTCAGGTCATGATCTCGGGGTCCTGGGATCGAGCCCCGCATCAGGCTCTCTGCTCAGTGGGGAGCCTGCTTCCCCCCTCTCTCTCTGCCTGCCTCTCTGCCTACTTGTGATCTCTCTGTCAAATAAATAAATAATCAGAATCTTAAAAAAAAAAAAAGTTATCTTTATTAAATTCAATCTTTGCATATACAGCTTTTCATATTCTACATAAAGAAATAGGAGGAGCACCCAGCTTGCTCAGTTGGCAGAGCATGTGACTCTTGATCTCAGTTAGAGTCATGAGTTCAAGGCCTGCCTGGGGTATAGAGTTTACTTAAAAAACAAAAACTCATTAAAAAAAAAAAAAGGAAATACACATAAAGCATTTCTGCCACATATTAAAAACAATGGCTGATTTAAGGGAAAGTCATTATATATTTGAGTTGCAAGCTAAACTAGGCATTTTTTTCATAGAACACTGTTTTCATTTAAAAAAACAATAATTAGGGCACCTGGGTGACTCAGTGGGTTAAGCCTCTGCCTTCAGCTCAGGTCATAATCTCAGCGTCCTGGGATCGAGCCCTGCATTGGGCTCCCTACTTAGCGGGGAGCCTGCTTCCCCCTCTCTCTCTGCCTGCCTTTCTGCCTACTTGTGATCTGTCAAATGGATAAATAAAATCTTTAAAAAAAAATTTTTAATAAATAAATACACTAATAATTAACTGATAAACCTTAGTTACCTAGATTTGGTTATCTGGCAGACGTGGTTATTTGGGTCTCAAAAATGAACAAAAGGAGTTTATCACTTTAAGGAAAAACAAATAATTAAATTTGAGCTTTTAAGCAAGACTTAGAATTTGGAAATTTTATATGCGACAATAAGCTTCACAACTTTCCAATATTAAAAGGACTTTTCTAATGAGATCACTGGTAATATGAACAAATGCAAATTTTTTATACCATACAACAAAATATGTTAACATTCAAGAATCCACATAATTCAGTGACTTCATATTTACCAAATGATGAATTTTCCAAATCACGCATAAGTAAAAGATTCATCTAGTTATTATGGAATACAGGAATGTGATTAATATGGCTTCAGATTATACATTTAAACTAATCTTTTAGAAACCACCACTTGTCAAACTTTGGTGTAGTATCAAAGCATATCCACAATTACCTGATAAAGCTATTAAAATAAACTCTTCCCCTCTTCCAATTGCATAGCTATGTGAGGCTGGATTTTCTTCACATACTTCAACTAAGACAACATACACAGAAGACTGATTGCAGAAGGAGATGAGAATCTGGGTATCTTCTATTAAGCTCAATACTGAAGAGATTTGCAGAACTGTACAACAATGCCACTCTTCCAGTATTGTTTGCTTCACAAAACACAACTGATTTCTTTTTTTTTTTTTTTTAAGATTTTATTTATTTATTTGACAGACAGAGATCACAAGTAGGCAGAGAGGCAGGCAGAGAGAGAGGAGGAAGCAGGCTCCCTGCCGAGCAGAGAGCCCAATGCGGGGCTTGATCCCAGGACCCTGAGATCATGACCTGAGCCGAAGGCAGAGGCTCTAACCACTGAGCCACCCAGGCGCCCCCACAATTGATTTCTATACAAGTCTCTTATTCATGTTAATGTGTACTGGGTTTATTGGGGTTTTTTTAATAAATTAAATAGAACTTTAAAATTTAACTAAAATATGAGGCGCCTGGGTGGCTCAGTCGGGTTAAGCGTCTGCCTTCGACTCAGACCATGATCCCAGGTCCTGGGATGGAGTCTCGCATCCAGCTCCCTGCTCAGTGGGGAACCTGCTTCTCCTTCTCCCTCTGCCTGCTGCTCCCCCTACCCGTTCTCTCTTTCTCTCTGTCAAAATAAAATCTTTAGAAAAAAAGTTAAAGAAATTAGTAAAATTTCACTAAAATAGATGTAAACAGATGTAACCCACAAAAATAAAAGCACTTTGGGATCCTCAATAATTTTTAAGAGTGTAAAGGAGTGATGTGACCAAAAGTTAAGATTAGTCAAGTAATGCAAGGCACTAAGGAAATACAGTATCTCTAAAAATCTGAGGGGAACTATTAGGTTATTTTCCAAGTATATAAGGGATGTGAAAAGTACACAGCCATAGATTCATTTACCCTTTTATCAGGATAAGAAACTATTAATTTGGTACATATACTAAGAGCAGTGGCTGTCTAAAATTTTGGTAACATTAAATCACAGCCCCTTTCTTCTATATAAACACTTTCCTTTTTTTATTATTATTAACATATATTATTTGTTTCAGAGGTCCAGGTCTGTAGATTTATCAGTCTTACACAATACACAGTATGAACACTTTCCTTAAGGCTAGTCTCCTCTAGAGGAACTTGGCTCAGTCGGTTGAGCTTCCAACTTTTGGTTTCAGCTCAGGTCATGATCTCAGGCTCCCAAGATCAAGCCTCATGTCAGGCCCCCCGCTCTTCTCTCTCTCCCTTTCTAAAAATAAATAAATCTTAAGGGGGGGGGGAAGCTAGTCTCCTTTATAAAAAACAAGTGAATTTCATAAAAGAACTCAACTAATTTGGGGAATTGTCCCAAAAAAGAAGTTGTGTTCTTAAAGCAAAATCCAACAGAAAGATTCCTTTAGATTTGTTTTCCTATTGATAAAGTTCCTAATATTTTAATGTTAACAACTGAAATTTATTGTATCACTTTCTATTTATATAGCTTGCGTAGAGCTAATTTTCTTAAGAACACTATCACACTAAAGCTTAATTTCAATAAATATGCAATATTTAATCTCATTAATAACTGAAAAAAGCCAATTTAAAACAATTTTATGCTTTTCATTTACTCTACTAGCAAAAAATTAATTTTAAGGACTGTTCTCAGATCGGTGAAAGCACAAGAAAAACCAGCACTTCTTATATAAAAAGTGGGAATAAAGTTGGTAGGATCTTTTTGAATTTGCAAGTATTTAATAGCCTCCCCCCCGCACAACTCTGTATCACATCACCCACCTAACTTTTTTCCTCTTAGCACTCACCACTCTTAAAAATCTAAAGATTAAAAATTCTTATTTTAAATAATTATCTATCCCATTACTGTATAGGATACATAATAGCAGGAGCCGTATTCATGACTGTATTTGAGCTTAGGACATCTATCATAGAGTAAGTGTTCAAAAAAAGTCTGATAAATAATTGACAGTCCTAGAAGTATTATTTTTTTAAAAGTAAACACAAACAAAAACTTTTGGAAACAACCTATTTGTCCATCAAACCCAGAATGATTATATACACTATGGTACTTCAGTGGAATACCAAGAAGTTTTTAACAATAATATGGCAGATCTACAAGTAACTAGAATGGAACGATCTGAGGCACATTAAATGAAAAAAATAAGCTGTCAAATACATCCGTACCATATTTTTGTGTTGAGAGGAAAGACATACACAGAATTACAGAAAAACTATGGAAATAATACCTAATTGGCCAGTAGTCAATTCTAGGGAAAAGTAGTAGCATTTGGAAAGAGACTGATAGTGGTCAAGGGTAACTTCAGCTCTATTTGTATAATTTAAATCTTCAAATCATACATTACATACTCATTCAAATTGCTTATATAACTATGCATTTTTTTCTTCAAATTGATTTCTAAGAGAAATCAACATGTTGTTCAGGGTCCAGTCCTGTGTCTTACCAAGAGGAAATCTACTATAGAGAATCCGTTACCAAAAAAAAGAGGAAATTGAGGCAACTCACAGATTACCAATAGCAGAGAGCTTCCGTGACTTCTTGAACTAAAAGGGTAGTAAAACGAAATAGTATCACCAGATCAAAGAAGCTTGGGATGGTGTTAGAACCACAGTGTGATGTCTTCAGTGGTAAACTGGACCATGGAAGAAGGGGCCACTAATAGGACAGAGAACTGCTGCTGGAGTTGGCTCAAAAAAAGGGGTAGAGAAATATGCTGGCTTCTTTCCTCATCTCACCCACCAATCTTCCGTTAGCACCTACCATTGCCAAATCCAAAAAGCAGACTGGTCTAATCAAATAATCACGTTGTACATTTTAAACTCTCACAATGTTATTTATCAATGATATCTCAATAAAGTTGGGGGGTGGGGGCAACAACAAACACATGTAGAAAGCAAAGGACCCTAGGAAATGTAATCCCTTGCAACACAGAACAGAGCAGGGAAAAAGCAGGAGAGATCTGACAGCAAACTGGCTGACTAGCACAGTCAAGTTATCAAATGTGTGCCCTACTTCCTATGTTCTATGGCAGCAGATGATACACGTGGTGGCTCAACATCTATTTTAAGCCTTATTTAAGAATTAAGAGAACCTGATTTGAGGGAAGTGAAGGAGGAATTAGAGGTACAAAATGCAGTAATGGGGGGAGGGGGGAGTAAATTATTAGAAACACTGTTACTTCCTAGAGGAGCAAATATACCAAAGTCAGTCACATGTATAGATTATACAAAATTTCATTATATCAAATCTCTCTATACCTGGGAGGAATTTCTGGAAATATGAGACACAGTAAGTTTTGAAAAATAAAAGTTCAGCTTAGAAACCAAGAATTTAAACTTAAACTTATGTTTACCAATATGCACTTTGAGGGTCTTCCTCTAAAACCATTTTAGGGGTTCCTGAGTGGCTCAGTCAGTTAAATGTCTGCCTTTGGCTCAGGTCATGATCCCAAGGTCCTGGGATCGAGCCCCACATCAGGCTCCCTGCTCAGTGGGGAGTCTTCTCTCTCTCCCTCTGCCATTCCCCCTTGCTCATCCTCTAGTAAAAATCTTAAAAATAACACTTTTAAAACTAAAAAAAAAAAATCTTAAAAATAAATAAGCAAAACCATTTTAAACAAATATACTTAAAACTTGCATCTTTCAAAAAAGAACAAAACAAAATCTAGGTTAGGAACTAAAGAAGAAGAGTTGCTTGATAAAAATGCCAATATTGAAAGAAAAGCCTAATTTCATTTAAGCATTCTACTGATTTTAGACTAGGAACTGGTAAACTTTTTCTGCAAAGGACCAGATGGTAAATATTTTAGGCTCCAGAGACCATGTAGTCTGTGCCACTACTACTCAACTCTGTGAAAGCAGCCACAGTTCACATGTAAATGAACAGATGTGACTCTGTTCCAATAAATCTTTATGGACATTAAAATTTGAATTTCATGCAAGCTTCACATGTCACAAAATATTCTTTTTTGATTTTTTTCCAACGATTTAAAAATGTAAAAATCATTCTCAGCCCACAGGACATATAAAAACAATCAGTGAGCCAAATTTGGCCAATGGATCATAGCTGCTGATCTCTGGTCTCAAATAATGTCATGGAGCTCTACATTTGAAGATTAGGTTTGGGTCGCCTCTGTCCAAATGGCTATGGTGTTAAACTATTTTAAACTATTAAACAAGGGCTAATCTATTCAAATTTTTATTCCAATCTATCCGCAACAGACGAGTTTTTAACATAGTTGTCAGACTTCAAAAAATTATACAGTCTCTAATGCAAAGAATCTATGTAAGTACATTTAACCTACACAAAAACAAACCAGAACACTTGAGAGTCTTTCACGGTATTCTTTTTTTTTTTTTTTTTTTTTTTAAGGATTTTATTTATTTGAGAGAGAGAGAAAGAGTGTGAGCGCGCACAGGCAGGGGTAGAGGCAGAGGCAGGGAAAGAAACAGACCTCCCCTACTCCACCCAAGCTGAACAGGGAGCCCAATGAGGGGCTCAATCCCAGACCCTGGGATCATGACCTGAGCCAAAGATAGCCACTTAACCAACTGAGCCACCCAGGTGCCCCTCTATCACTGTATTCAATCAAACAAAGCTAATATAAGAAAAACCTTGGCCCTAACATACATGCACTCCATTCCTTTGGCTCACATCTGTGACAAAAGAGTAACCAGCTATTAGCTCACAAGTTCTGGTAAGGGATGTCAGGGATATTATTTGTTTACAAGACTGCAAAAGCATATGATCTACCTTTCATTTTAGAATAAAATAATAAAATCTAGGCAATATAATCCAAATGCCTCTGATAACCAAATCTCAAAGTCTCCAATACAGAAATACAACTGCCCAAAGAATTCCAAGTTCATCCATTCTTCTACTAATCTTTAACCAATATAGGCTATGAGAAAGTTTGTATTTTTACAGTGCAGCTTCAATCCCTTGTAGAATCGTTCCTTCTGAATCTTATTTCAACATTTCCCTAGACTTTGCACAAAAGGATGTTAAAAGAAATTGCTGGGCAATACCTAATACCCTATTTACTATAAAAAGGATTGCAAGGGGCACCTGGGTGGCTTAGTCGTTAAGCGTCTGCCTTCAGCTCAGGTCATGATCATAGGGTCCTGAGATCAAGCCCCCACATCAGGCTCCCCACTCGGCAGGAAGCCTGCTTCTCCCTCTTCCACTTCCTCTGTTTGTGTTCCCTCTCTCACTCTCTAATACATACATAAAATCTTTTTTTTTTCTTTTTGAGGGTAGGTAGCTATTTTTTATTTAAAAAAATTATTGACTACTACTTGCTGGGTTTTTTTTTTTTTTTCATATTTTCTGACACTTTTTTTCTTTCTTTATTACTTTATGTACCACATCCAGTGCTCCATGCAATACATGCCCTCTTTAATACCTACCATGAGGCTCACCCAGCCCCTACCCTCCTTCCCTCCAAAACCCTCAGTTCGTTTCTCAGAGTCCAGTCTCTCATGGTTTGTCTTAAATAAAATCTTTAAAAAGCGGGCGGGGCGGGGGGGGGGAGGACTGTAGAAATTTTCATCTAGTATATCATCTATCACCTTTTTGATGAGAACCTATGGAAGAAATTTCTCAGGCACAGTGCCATCTATGAACTCTTTTCTCAAGAGACTTACGTGTCTTTTACCTTATAGATACTACATATATTATACTCTGGTATAAAATTCTTTTATTTAGCTGTAAAACCAAGCCTTCACAGTTCAGCTCTGGTAACCGTGTAAAGACTATGGCACACATTTGTATGTACTTCTATAATCAGCTCCAAGTCACTGAATTTTTTTTCCCCTCAAAATTTTCTTTTGAAAAAAAAAATCCTCACAAATTGTGCTTAGGTTAAGCTAGCTCGAAGTGAGACCTAACTTTTCAACAGCATAAGACACTATCACACCCACGTATATAGACATTCATCAACAGGGGGAAAAAAAAAAAAAGCAAAACTACCTCAAACAGCTGCAGTTTGTTCTTTGTGTGGCTTCAACAAAATCCCAGGATGCTACTTTATCAGGTATCTCTTCTTCAGACAAACCACCTGATGAAGCTGAATATTTCCTCCTAAGATTTGAAATTATAAAATTCTTTAGAAATCATAAGGTTTTCTATAACCATGAATTAAGCATTAAAATTGAAGTTCAAAAGTCAGACTTTTAAAGTCATACAAATGACTCTATACTTTAAATATCTATGTGCAAATAACTACCAACATGCAATATTTTAAACTTGAAAATGAAAACACGTACTTGTTCTGTGCTCTGTTCATATTGCATTCTTGCCAAACTCTATCCACCACATGATTTGCTAATTTTCTGGGTATTTTCCCACCATGGTGGTTAGTACTATCAGAGTTGAAGCCATCAGACACTGAAGAAAATTTGACCCACTTCTGGGCAGACTGAGGATCAACTGAAAACAAACAAAAAAGAATAGGCTATAGGAGAATAAAAGTACTTTTAAAGTAACATTATTTGGGTTTGGGCTTGGGTTTTTTTTTCTTGTTAATTTGTTATGCAGTGTATTCCACAGTTATCTGATTTGTCTCCATATATTTTGAAGCAAAAAGCATGTTACTTTACTTAAAATACAGAAAGCATGGGCGCCTGGGTGGCTCAGTGGGTTAAAGGCTCTGCCTTCAGCTCAGGTCATCATCCCAGGATCCTGGGATCAAGCCCTGCATGGGGCTCTCTGCTCAGCAGGGAACCTACCTCCCCCATCCTCGCTGCCTGCCTCTCTGCCTACTTGTGATCTCTGTCAAATAAATGAATAAAATCTTAAAAAAAAAAAAAAAATACAGAAAGCAAAAAATCCAAACAGAGGATGTAAACTTGGTGGTAGTGTTCTATCAATGCTAACTCCCTGACTTTGAGGATTAAATGGTAGTTATACAGGAGAGTGTTCTTAAATTTGGGAAAAACACTGAGTCAGTGGGCGTAATGGGGCATTGTGTCTGCAGCTTGTTCTCAAATGATTCAGAAAAAGACCAATGATAATAAATGTATACATCTAGAGAGGGTGATGGAACCAATGCTAACAGTTTGGAAATCTGGATGAGGGAGTTCTTTGTATTATACATGGAAACTCTTCAGTAAGTCTGAAATTATTTCAAAATAATTACAACAGATTTATAACTAGTGTTAATGAAACAGATTAATACAATACCTGTTTGGACTTCCTCAGGAGATGTAGGTGGTGTAAGAGTAACTGAAGATATAGCAGGATCTCTTGTGGAAGCAGGCACTTGGTGGACACCCAAGCAAGAAGCTGAACAGTGAGAGGATCCCACAGAGCTAGGAGTAGGAATGTCTGACTGAGGGACTAGAACAAAGCATGCTGGGTAGATCATTCGGACACCAGCTGAAAGGAAAAAATAATGGACAGGAAAATAAATTACCACTGTGACTATAGTGGGATTAGTTTCACTCAAAAGTACTGTAATGGAAAAGTTTATATGATTATATTTGTTTAATTAAATAAACTTAATGTATTTTTTTAAAGATTTTATTTATTTATTTGACACACAGAGATCACAAGTAGGCAGAGAGGCAGGCAGAGAGAAAGAAGGGAAGCGGGCTCCCTGCTGAGCAGAGAGCCTGATGCGGGGCTCGATCCCAGGACCCTGACATCATGACCTGAGCCGAAGGCAGAGGCTTTAACCCACTGAGCCACCCAGGCGCCCTCTTAATGTAATTTTTATAAATACATGCCCCTTTTGGCATAAGGTTTTTTGGAAGAAACTAAGAGAAGCTGTTAATACCTTTAATGGTTACCTTCAGTGAGATACTGAGAAGCAAGCAGCTTTCCCTTTTCATTTTTGGATTTTCTAACCATGAGTGTATATTACTTTTAAATCTTTATTTGTAAAGCTGAAAACTATAATGTATACTTTTAAATTTTTTTAAGTTTAACAAAGGTAATCTGGACACTAGAATTAAGGACCATTTTCTGCTTTCTTCTTCATACGTCTTTTTATGAAAGCTTAATATATGTTTGTGTTTTGTTTCTGGTTTTGTCACAACTACCCTGGTAGTAATGCATTTATTAAAATTCAATACTGGTATTCTTTTTATTTAAAAAAAAAGTGAAAAAGGCAATCTTCATATATTGCCACATGATTCCATTAAACACTGCTGCAGATTCTAATCCTAATTATCTGCTCAATTATACATTCCCCACACCTCCCCCATCTCTCTAATATGGAGAATACCTATTCACTCCATTGTTAGGCTTGCCTGTGTGACCCGCATGTGATATAAACCAGATCCCAACAGGAGCTTTAAATGTGCTTCACGATCAGTCCAGCCTCTCTTATTCCTGTCCTTTCCCTCAAGATGCACATGTCCCAAATATAGTTTACCTTGTTAATCTGGGTCCCTGAATGAGAAAACCATACAGAAGAGTCAATATGAAAAGAGCTGACCTGGGCAGAGCAGATCAAAGCCATGAGTTCTTAAGTGTATCTTCTACCTTCTAAAAGTTATCAGAGGCAAGTTTTACCGAATGTTAAAATACTACACAACACTGGTGGTCAACTTTCCGGCTTCCAAATGTTACTCATTCACAGTTATCTTCTTCCCATCTTTAGCATGCTTACCTCTAGGTGAAATATACTTCCTTGCCCCAATGACTTTGGCATGACAAAGTGACTAGTTCTGTCTAATGCAGTGTAAGCAGATGTAACATACATTATATCCTAGCAGAAGCTTTAAATACACTTACATAGTTACACTCAGTACTTATTATTCCTCTGGTCTTTAAGAACAGCATGTCCCTGAGAGTGGGTAATCACTGAACCTAGGTTGTAGAATGACAAGATATGAGGAGCCAAACCACAATCATACTGCAGCCCTTATGTAATGTGAGGAGAAAACAAAGAAATACATGTTTAATGCTGAAAGGCACTAAGGCATTGGAATTATCATTCAACAAAATCTAAGCAACATACAGTTACATACTTTCCCCTTAAATTTAATACTCAGAATCCATACCAACAAGAACTTCTACTGCAGCTAAAGAATCATCTTCCCAATCCATATCTTCCTGTTTTTCTTCAGACATCTCCTTTAAGCAAGATGAGATAGGATAGAATTGTTTCCATTCACCAATCAGTTTTTTGGTAGCTGAATCAGACATCTTGAATGCTTGTCCTGTGAGAGTGCCATTTAGTCCAAATGGGCTTAAGATTACTAGAAACCCAAAAGAAACATCAAGTAAGTAACTAAAGACTGGTACACCAGGTAAGATCACAATGAATAGTTTGACAAAGTAATTATGCAATCTAAAAAATAAAAGGAAACTCATATTAACAGTCATTTCAGAGAAAAATTTATTATACCTCACTATTGTGAAGATAAAGCACAATATTTATTATAAAATCTTAAAATTTTGTTCACCCAAAGTATCTCACATGGTTAGAATTTCAACATGAGTTGGGGTGTTATGTATATCCTTCAAGTTCTCTTGATTTCCAGTAAGAAAAAGCAACTTAAGGAAAAACTGTGTGCGTGCATGTATCTATAAATCTAAGTACTTTCATTATGCACTGCCATGTAAATTTTTAAAAAGCAAATACTAGGGTTAAAATTAAAACAAGAACATACTGTCAGTCTTTAAAAACCAATCAGCAATTTCATGTAAATATCAAAATCCCCATGTACCAACATTAAAAATGGCTTACATGACTGGACACAAAAGATGACCTTGAAAGCATAAACATATATATCTGCTAAGTGCTATTTAAAAGAGCATTTTAAAATACGTTATCATTCATGTACAAGAATTTTTAAAAATAATATTTGTATTAAAAAGCTTATTTCATTGACTTAAAACAGGAAAAAAGAGTAATTGCTAGGCTAAAGAACAGGGAAATTTCATTAATACCAAAATTTAAAATTACCAATTGCAGTAAGAGTTTTCTTGAAACAATAAGAGATCAAATATCTAAGATAGTAAAATAATCTACCTTGAAATGGGCTATTAGACTGTTGAGCAAGGGTGATATGCTCTTCACTAAGAAGGTATACTGGTTGATGTTGGTTAATTTCCACACTGGTACAAACATTGCTATCTCCATGCAAGAAAAAGGTGAAAGAGCAGGACAAGTGTTCACTAATAAAGAAGAAAAAGTTTTATTTTAGTGATGATTAATAGCGAAAATGTAAGTTAACTTGCTTTTCTTTATTAAAAAGTTATACTAAAAAATACACATCTCTTTAACCCAGAAATTCTACTTCATCATCTGAAAGGAAAAAAAAAAAAAAAAGTCACAGATATAAGCAAAGATTTAGTTTTAAGAAAAAGAAAAAAACAGCACTGTTTATAGTAGAAAAAGCTGCAAATAGAGGAACCAGTAAACAAGTTAGGTACACGCACACATACCCTTATAATACATCCACCAAAATATATAAAAAATCTAGGTATGCAATTGAATTAAGGATGACCTAATGTTTATTTTCCCTTATAATTAAAAAATTAAATGCAACTATATCTTCTCATTTTATTATTTCTAAAATTGGGCTACATTCAATCAGTCAAGCATTTAACGTACTGCTCTCCTCTCACCCCTAATAGTAAGTTATTTTAAAGCAATGAAGGATCTTACAATTGAAGGCATCCTAGAATCCAAGCTATATGCAAAGCAGAACATCTTATGAAACTTAGATATGGCTGAGAAAATAAAAGTTCCCAGAAGGAAAGCACAAAGATCCTCAGAATAAAATACAGACAGGTCAAATGGCCCAGAAGAGAAGACTGTACACTAAGAAGAATCCATTTCTCTTATTTCTTCTCCACACATTTATTTTAAGAATTTGTCCTGGGCACTTGTGTGGTGCAGTTGGTTAAGCATCTGCCTTTGGCATGGGTCATGATCCCAAGGTCCTGGGATCGAGCCCCTTATCAGGCTCCTTGCTCGGTGGGGAGTCTGCTTTTCCTTTTCCCTCTGCCTGCCTCTCCCGCTGCTTGTGCACACGTTGTCTCTCTCTGTGCCAAATAAATAAATAAAATCTTAAGGGAGGAAAAAAAAATAATTTGTTTTAAAGAACCAGTTCTTTAAAACATAACCATTATAAGTCAAAATACTGTTGTTATCTATCTATAAGCCCTCTTGAATTATTTCTGGACAAGGGCACAAAAAAAATAAGTTACAGTAAAAGTAATACTATAGCTAACAAAAGTGGGAAAATAAAATGTCAGAAAGAGGTGATGAGTGCTGCAGAGCTGAGAATTTCTTCACTTTATATATATCAGGGAGCCAACAGATTGTCTGAAGTTGATAGAAATATTAAGAAACTGAAATTTAGGGGTGCCTGGGTGGCTCAGTGGGTTAAAGCCTCTGCCTTCGGCTCAGGTCATGATCCCAGGGTCCTGGGATCGAGCCACGCATCGGGCTCCCTGCTGAGCAGAGAGCCCGATTCCTCCTCTCTCTCTGCCTGCTTATCTGCCTACTTGTGATCTCTATCTGTCAAATGAATAAATAAAAAAAATCTTTAAAAAAAAAAAAAAAGAAACTGAAATTTAAGCTATCTCTCAAGTTAAAGAGATAACCAACAGAAAAACTGACAATACTATCACTAATAAACCAATCTTATCTTTCATGGTAAAGAATCAGTAGATACTGTCTAAAGTTGATAGATCAAGGTCTAGAGGGATAAGCACCTCTGTAATTATGGCAATAACCACTAGAAGTAGTAAGCAAAAAAGTTAAAACACAAAGATGGAAAACTAAACCTGGTTACTTCTAGGGAATGGGACTAAAGTAATTAAGCAGGGATCTTTAGGTTTTCGAAATTTATATTATTCTATACTGCTTTAAGTGTATTATTTTTAAATTTTTAAAAATTATGAATCTTGGGGTGCCTGGGTGGCTCAGTCTTGGTTAAACATCTGCCTTCAGTTCAGGTCATGATCTCAGGATCCTGGGATCAAGCTCTGCTTGGGGCTCTCCACTCAGCAGGGAGTCTCTGTTTCTCCCTCTCAAATAAATGCATATACAATCTTTTATAAAAATTATGAATTATTTAATCAATGCTTACTATATCTTTCCCCACCCCAACAGATTCTGTTGCCCCTTTTTTTTTTTTTTTTTTTTAATAAACTTATTGGGGCGCCTCGGTGGCTCAGGGAGTTAAGCCTCTGCCTTCGGCTCAGGTCATGATCTCAGGGTTCCGGGATCAAGCCCCACATCAGGCGCTCTCTGCTCAGCAGGGAGCCTGCTCCCACCCCCACCTCGCCTGCCTCTGCCTATTTGTGATCTCTTTCTCTCTCTCCCTCTAATAAATAAATAAAATCCTTAAAAATAAATAAATTAAAATTAAAATTAAAAAACTTATTTTTTGAATAACTTCAAATTTACAGAAAAGTTGCAAAGGTATCATAGACAGTTCCCATATATCCTTTATCCAACCCAGTTTCTCCTGAAGTTAAACATCTTACATAACAATGCTATATCCATCAAACAAGTAATTAACACTGGTACATTAATTCCAGTCCTTATTTGGATTTCACCAGGTTTTCCACTTGACCATTTTTCGGTTTCAGGATCCAATCCAAGATACCACCCTGCATTTAGCCAATAGATTCTTTCCTTTCAGGTTTACTGAACCATAAATGATAAAGCCAAATAGTTTTAAAATATGAAATAAAATTACTTTAATTATTTATTAAATTTATTAAATTATATATTAAACTTGTTACTTATCAAAGACCAATCCTATTGGAACAGCTATTGGTTGACTAATTACAAAGCCTACAGACATTTGCTTAGGTATAAAGTAAAATCTAAAATAATCATCAAGAGACTTAACTAGTAACTTTTTGAGACCTGTCCATCAAAAAGCAGACCACTTCTAATACCCATTTAAAATAAAGACAATTTTATCTTTGCTTTCCAGCAATGGTAAGGCACGCATACTGTAAAACAGGGGAAATGTACCAAAAACATAGGTTAACCTAACTCCAAATGCTTAAAGCAGAACATGTACATACATTCAAAAGAACTCTACATTAAACTTAGTATTATATTCAAATCTAAATGAACTATATACTAAGCCACCAGATGAAAGCAAGTATTATTCCTTTATTCAACAAGTATTTTATGGCTAAGGACATGGCACTATAGTAAATACACACTTAATTACTGTTATGTTTAGTGCTATTTAAAAACCACGTACAGGATCTATGAGACTGTCTCAACAAGACCTAGATAATGAACAAACTTTGATTCTTAAGTGGAAAAGAATCAAACTTGGATAACAATACAAAAGTTATCCTTATGTCTCATGGTACATTACATCAGCTTACCCCAGATACCTATTTCTTCTCCAACCTCATCTCTTACTAGTAAGTCTTCCTTTATTACTTTTCCTTTTCAACTGGCCTCTCTTCAGTTCCTTAAACACACCAGACCTTTATACCTACTGTTATTCAATCTGAAACACTCCACATATCTACGTTCACTTTCATTAGGTTTTTTATTCAGATACCTTGTAGATGCTGATTTTACCAATCACCCTACTTTAAATTGTCCTTTAATTCCTATTCTGGGATAGGTTTCCTTTGGCTAAATAATCGTAACCTAAAATTTTAATTTACTTTTTTCTTATAGCTGTCCCAGAATGTAAGCTCTACTAGAGGAGGAATGTGTCTTCTTTATTCAAGGTTGTATCCACAGATTTTAGAATAGGTCCTTGACACATAGTAGGTACGCACTAAATACTGTATCTGAGCAACTTATTTCTAATCAAACATTGCTTTTCTTATCAAGTCTGTATCTATATAGTTGTCCAAAGCTAGAAAAGTGAATCATCCTCAACTCTTTTTTCCTAAACTCCTGATTCTAGTTCTTAAATACCCATGATTCGTCAGTTGTCTTTTTAAGCTCTGAATAACTACTAAAATCTCTAATTTATCTTCTCGCTTTCCACTGCTGACAGGCATCTTTTTAAAAATTAATTCTGATCATGTAACTGGCGGCTCAAAATCAACAGTTGCCCAATGCCCTAAGGAAAAAAAACAAAAAACAACAAAACCCCCCATAGTACAGCACTTTAGACCCTTTGTTATCTGATCCTTGCTAATCTTTCCAGGCAGAGGTACTTAGTCCAAGAACTCCTCCTTTTGTTTACTACAAATTCCTCCCCACTTCTTAAGCATTCAACACTCCTTTTTTTTTTTTTTTTTTTTTAAAGATTTATTTATTTTAGAGAGAGGGAGAGTCCAAGGGAGTGTGAGGAGGGGGCAGAGGGAGAAAGAATCTTTCAAGTTGACTCCCCACTGAGTGAGAAGTCCTTCCCAGGCTTGATCTCAGAACTTATGAGAGCCAAAATCAAGAGTTGGATGCTTAACTGACTCAGCCACCCAGGCACCCCACTTCAACACTCCTTTAAACATTATCTCCGTGCTCCCATAATACTCTATGTTTATCCCAATATTTATTATCACTTATTATTTATTTAACTAATTGAACTCCCCTGCCAAGTTGTAAATTCCTTAATAAAAAGAATTATAACTTTAATATTGGTAGAAAATTGAGTTATTGGTTCCAATTCTTCACCCCCTTCTTTCTCATTTCTTTAACCATGGTAAAAAACACAACATAAAATTTACCATCTTAATCATTTTTAAGTGTATTGTTCAGTAATGTTAAGTATATTCGCATTGTTTTGAAATTGATTTTTTTATGAAATTGATATTTTTAAAGGTTTTATTTATTTGACAGAGAGATCACAAGTAGGCAGAGAGGCAGGCAGAGAGAGGGGGGGAAGCAAGCTCCCCGCAGAGCAGAGAGCCCAACGAGGGGCTCCATCCAAGGACCCTGAGATCATGACCTGGGCTGAAGGCAGAACCCACTGAGCCACCCAGGCGCCCCTTCACATTGTTTTGAAAAAAATCACCACAACTTTTCATATTGCAAATCTGAAATTATACCCATTAAACAACAATTCCTTCTACTTCTTCCAGCCCCTGGCAATCACCATTATATTTTCTGTTTCTATGAATTTATCTATTTTAGATCTACCTCACGTAAGTAAAGTCATACAGTTTGTGTCTCTGTGACCGGCTTTTCCCACTTTACATAATGTCCTCAAGGTTGATTCATGGTGTAGCATGTGACAGGATTTCTCTCCTTTTAAAAGGTGAATAAAAATCCACTATGTACATAACATAGCTTGCATAACCATTCATCCATCAAAGGACATTTGGGTTGTTTCCACCTCTTAGCTACTGGTAATAGTGCTGCTATGAACATGGGTATGCAAATCTCTTCAAGATCCCGTTTTCCCATAGTCAAGACAGTGTGGTACTAGCACAAAAACAGACACACAGATCAATGGAACAGAAGAGAAAACCCAGAAACAGACCTAGAACTATATAGCCAACTCATCTTCAATGAAGCAGGAAAAAATATCCAACAGAAAACAGACAATCTCTTCAACAAATGGTGTTGAGAAAACTAGACAGCCACATGCAAAAAAAGAAAAGAAACTGGACCACTTTCTTTCACCATACATAAAAATAAATTTAAAATGGATGGAAGACCTAAATGTGACACAAGAATCCTTCAAAATTCTAGAGAACACAGGCAGCAACCTCTTTTGACATTGGCTGTAATAACTTCTTACTAGATGCATCTCCAGAGGCAAGGGAAACAAAGGCAAAAACGAACTACTGAGACTTCACCAAGATAAAAGGCTTTTTTTTTCTTTTTTTAAGATTTATTTATCTGAGACAAATAAGAGAGACAGAGACAGAGAGGGTGCAGTAGCAGGTGGCAGGGGCAGGAGGGACAGAATCCTTAAGCAGACTCCCTTCTGAGCGAGTGCAGAGCACGACGCAGGGCTCAATCCCGAGACCGAGATCCATGACCTGAGCAAACCAAGAGTCAGTAACTTAACCCAGTGAGCCAGCCAGGCACCTCAAGATGAAAAAAAAAAAACCTTTCGCACAATGAAAGAAATGATCAACAAAACTAAAATGCAACCTTCAGAATGGGAGAAGATATTTGCAAATGACATCTGACAAAAGGTTAATATCCAAAATCTACAAAGAACTAATCAAACACCCAAAAAACAAACAATCCAGTTAAGAAATGGGCAGAAAACAAGAACAAACTTTTCCAAAGAAGACATCTAGATGGCTAACAGACACAGGAAAAGATGCTCAACATCACTAAACATCAGGGAAATAGAAACAAAACTACAATGGGATGCCACCTCACACCAGTCAGAATGGCTAAAATTAACAACACAAGAAACAACAGGTGCTGGTGAGGATGCCGAGAAAGGGGAAGGTTCTTACACTGTTGGCAGGAATGCAAACTGGTACAGCCACTCTGGAAAACAGCATGGAGGTTCCTCAAAAAGTTAAAATTTCAACTATCCTATGACCCAGCAATCATATTCCTAGGTATTTAGCCAAAGGATAAAAAAAATACAAAAACTGATTCAAAGGGATACACGCAACCTGATGTTTACAGCAGCATTATCAAATAGCCAATTATGAAAAGAGCCCCAAATCCATCAACTGTGAATGGATAAAGTTGTAGTACACATACACAATGGAATCTATTACTCAGCCATAAAACCGAATGAAATCTTGCCCTTTGCAACAAGGTGGATGGAGCTAGAGTATATTATGCTAGTAAGTCAGTCAGGGAAAGACACATACCTAACGATTTCACTCACATGGGGAGTTTAAAAAGCAGAACATATTAAGGGGGTGTGTGGTAGAGAGGCAAACCATAAAACAGACTCTAAACTACAGAGAACAAACTGAAGGTTGCTGGAAGGGTGGTGAGAAGGGGGATGGGCTAAGTGGGTGATGGGTATTAAGGAGGGCACTTGTGATAAGTACTGAGTGTTACATGTGATGAAACACTAAAGTATACTTCTGAAAACAGTATTACACTATATGTTAATTAACTAGAATTTAAATAAAAATTCTAAAAAGAAAACAAAAAGGATCCTTTCAATTCTCTTAGAAGTAGGACTGCTGGATTATATGGTAGTTCTATTTTTAACTTTTTGAGGAACCTCCATAAATGTTTTCCACAGTGGTTGTATCATTTAACAATCCCATCAACAATCAACAAGGGTTACAATTTCTCTATCTTAATACTTGTTAGTTTTCATTTTTTTTGATAGTAGCCATCCTAACAGATATGACTTGCATTTCTCTGATTAGTGATGTTGACCATCTTTTTATATGCTATTGACCATCCCTATATCATTGAAGAAATCTTTTCAAGTCTTTCACCCAATTTTAAATTGGGTTACTTGACTTTGTTGTTGAGTTGTAGTTATTTGCACATGCTAGATATTAACCCCTTATCAGATATATAATTTGCAAACATTTTCTTCCACACTAATTTCTGGACTTTCTACTCCACTGGCTTACCTGGTCTGTATGCTATTACCATACTGTTTGATTACTGTAGCTTTGTAATTGTGTTTTGCTCACCCTCTCTTCATTAAGGCTCTTAGGTGTAACACTGCAGTTTCTCCCATTAGAGGTGAAATATATTTCCCCAACCTTGACTCAGGCTTGCTTTGTGACTTGCTTTGGCCAAGCAGAAGCTTAAAACATGCTTATACAATCTGGATTGCCTTCCAATGCTTCTTTCATTGCCACAAGAATCATATGAAATATACCTTTACTTACCTACAGTTTACAATGTGGACTAAACTGGCTAACCCCCAGCTGACCAGCAGATACATTAATGAGAATATATAACTGCTGTGTTAAGCCTCCATGTTTTGGCAGGACTTTGTTACACAACAGTGGCTAATACGGAAAATGGCAAAAAAAAAAAAAAAAAGGTCTACCATGACAAAAATCTAAGTATGTGGCACTGGTTTGGGGACCTGATGATTGATAGCAAGGAACATAACACACTAAAAAGTGATGAGGAAATTATTATATTGTGACCCATATTATATAATGGAGAAATACATCGTAGAACGGTTGCCCAAAGGGGCTCCTGGATGGCTCAGTAGGTTAAGTGTCTTCCTCCGGCTCAGGTCATGATCCCAGAGTCCTGAGATCAAACCCTGCACTGGGTTCCCTGCTCGGCTAGGAGTCTGCTTCTCCCTCTCCTTCTGCCCCTTCCCCCAGCTCATACTCTCTCTAATAAATAAAATCTTTAAAAAAAAAAAAAAAAAAAAAGAACTGTTGCCTGAAATAATCTAGAAAGCAGAAAATGTGCCTAATGAATTTACAGAGTTGGAGAACAAAGATCAAGTCAAAATGTAATTTGATTATTACCAGTTATATTTGATAGGTACTAAAAAGAAAAAGAGATGAACTAAGAAAAAAAAAACCTGCTTTATAAGCATAATTTAGAGAGAATACAGTCAGCCTGTAGGCTAGAAAATAGTACTATTTCTCAACAAAGTGATGGTATGGCCTATATATAACAGCTTCAAGGAAAAAAAAGAAATCAAGAGTGTGATTCTAATACCCTTTGTTAAAAATACATGTACCAGCTGAAAAAATATTTGATTTTCAAATATTACTCCTAAGCCTCCATACATTTTTCTCAAAGAAGGCATCTAAAGTAAACAAGCGTATATGCAAAAGTTTTGTTACTATATATGGAAATGCATAGTCATATTTGTACTTATCTTTCTTTGAATGTCCTCTTTTCTGACACAGTTCTTCTGTAATTGTTAAGGTTGAGTAACAGAGCATATAAATATATAATTCCTAAATAGTACTTTTGTCTTAGCAAACCACTAATGTTTAATTTCTGAGAAGGATATGCCCATTTTATGTATTGACATAAAACAAGCAGAAATCAATTTTCAAAGCATTTCTTTCTCTAAACAACAAAAAGAAGGTAATAAATTCTGAAAAAATGCTGAAAAAAAAGTTAAGAAAAATTCATATTCAACTGGTTAGAATGACTATGTATTTCTTACCATTACAATGGTAAAAAACTTTTTAGGAAACTTCAGAAGACAAATATTTCTCAATAAAGGGGAAAATTCTGAGTTTAAAGGGGAATTACTAACTAAAAATACTTATGTCAAAAGAAAACATTTATTAAAAAGTGACTCCAGTAAGAATAACCTATTACACAGAGAAATTACAACTTGGTTTTAGGGACCAAGTATTCTATAAAAATGATTATGAGTGCTGTGTGCTTATTCAGTAACTGAATAGATTTTAAAATCTGAATTGCAAATATTTCCAAGAACATTTGCAAGTATAAGCAACCACCTAAAACAGTCTCATGTTCTTTATCTTTAAAAGACAAAGAGGCTAGGAAACCTGAATCTTGTATCGTCCTACTTACTGCTTTTAATCAGTGAAGTATAGTTCTTAAAAATACAGTTTCCAACTGTTTCATTTCATATGTAAAATATTAAATGAGAATTAAAAAGGATATTCTAAATAGATTTTTGCCATGACATAAAAAGCAAATAATGTGACTAAAAATTTTCGTAAAAAGATTATTATAATTTGGAAAATATTTTTTAAAGTATATTACTTAGAGTCTAGTAAATATTATTTAGAAAAATAAATATAATCTGGTATATACGAACACCATGGCCCATTAAGATGAAGGTCCAATATAGCCTTTCCGTATGCCCGATGAGTATTTGACCATAGTAACATTTGTTTATTATTTTTTTACTGTATACTGAAATGTCTTTTTTTAATATAATTTTTTATTATGTTAGTCACCATACAGTACATCATTAGTTTTTGACATAGTGTTCCATGACTCAATCTTTGCATATGACACCCAGTGCTCCATGCAATATGTGCCCTCCCTTAACACCTTTCACCCAGCCTACCCATCCCCCCATTTCCCCATCCCCCCTCCCCTCTAAAACCCTCAGTTTGATTCCCCAAGTCCATAGTCTCCCATGGTTCATCTCCCACTCTGATTTCCCCTCTTCATTTTTCCCTTCCGTCTCCTGATGTCCTCCATGCTATTCCTTATGTTCCACAAATAAGTGCCATCGTAACTTTTAAATCAGAAAAATTTGGCTGACGTAAAGCGAAAAGTATGTCTCTAAGGGGTTTTGTAAGAACCCAATTATGCATACAGAAGTTTAATATGTATACTGCTTTAGCAGGGGCCATATCTAATTTATTTTTAGTACTTCTGTTAGGTAGATACAGAAAGATGATATCCCATTTTGCTGTTAGGGAACTCAAGGCACAAAGAAGTTAAAGGGCTTGTCTTAAATCCTAAAACTAAAGACAATGCTGACTTAAAACCCTAGTCTTCCTGGAGCCCCTGCCTGGCTTGGTTGGTTCAGTGTCTGATTCTTGATTTCAGCACGGGTCAGGATCTCAGGGTCATGAGATCCCTGTGTCAGGCTCTATGCTAGGCACTGAGCCTGCTTAAGATTCTCTCTCCCTCTCCCTCAATCGCCAAACCCTGCTAGAGCATTTTCTCTCTCAAAAACAAAACAAAAACCGTTGTCATCCTAACCAAAATGGACAAAGGACTTAAACACATATTTCTCCAAAGAAGATATACAAATGACCACCAAGGACATGAAAAGATGCTCAACACTAATCAGTGAGGAAATGCAAATCGTAACTATGATATACCATTTCAACCCATACGATGGCTATTATTAAATAAAACATTTTAGAAAACAAGTGTTGGTGAAGATGTGGAAAAGCTGGAACCCTCCTAGTGGGAATGTAAAATGGTGCAGCTACTATGAAGAAGTATGGCAATTCCTTAAAAAAGAAAATAAAAAATCAAACACAGAGTTACTGTATGATCCAACAATTCCACTTCTAAATATATTCCCGAAAGAATTAAAAGCAGGGATCTGAAAGAAATTCGCACATCAATATATAAAACAGCATTATTCATAACAAAGAGTGGAAAAACCCAATCCTCTACTGACCGATGAATATATAAACAAGATGTAATATAAAAATACAATGGAGGGGCGCCTGGGAGGCTCAGTGGGTTGAAGCCTCTGCTTTCGGCTCGGGTCATGATCCCAGGGTCCTGGGTTCGAGCCCCGCATCGGGCTCTCTGCTCAGCAAGGAGCCTGCTTCTTCCCCTCCCCTCTCTCTGCCTGCCTCTCTGCCTACTTGTGATCTCTGTCTGTCAAAATAAATAAATAAGATCTTAAAAAAAAAAAAAAGAAAAGAAAAATACAATGGAATATCATTCACCCTTAAAAAGAAATGAAATTATGGGTCCCCTAGATAGGTCAGTTGCTTAGGTGTCCAACTCTTGATTTCAGCTCAGGTCATGATCTTGGAGTTGTGAGACAGAGAGCCCTGTGTCAGGCTCCATGCCAGGGCTCTGTGCTGGGTGTGGAACCTGCTTGGCATTCTCTTTCCCTCTCCCTCTGTCCCTCCCCATCCCCCCAAAATGAAAAAAAGAAATTGTGGTGTGTACCATAACAAGAATGAGAACCTTAGAACATTATGCTAAATGAAATAAGCCAGACACAAAAGGACAAATACTATGTTAACTCCAGTTATATAAAGTAAATAAAACAAATTCAGACACAAGGTAGAATGGTGGTTACCAGCAGCTGAAAGAAAGGGAAAATAAGGAGTTCTTTAATGGACAGATTTTCAATGTGGGATGATGAAAAAAGGTTCTGTATATAGTGGTGATAGCTGGACAGCAAGGTGAATATACTTAATGCCACTGAACATAATGAAAAATGGTATATGATCCCATTAATTTCAATAGTTTCCAAATCTCTTTTTTATCACAATAACCTGGAGATCTTTTTAAAATTCCAAAGCCTAGGCTCTACTCCAAAATTTAAAAAAGGGCATCAGTATTTTTGAATCTCAGCAGTATTCCACATCCCAACAAGTTTCACTACTGCATTCATCTATATTTTTGTACCTCTCATAACATTTTTGTTTTTTAAATTTATAGTTATTAACTTCAACATTAGGTATTCTGAACATACCTCCATGAACAAGAGACCTTTATTAAAATCCAGAAGAAAACCTCATCTGTGAATTTTGGATATACTTCTGCTCACTGAGTGAACATATTAAACTACACAGTAAAGAATCCTTAGAAAGCAATGATATTCCGGCTTACAGCTTCAAGTGTTCTCCAAGTACTCTTTATATTGCTGTATTTCCCCAATATAAGAAATTTTTAAGTATTGTTTTACTACTTTCTATCACTTTAAAAAGATGTAGGCAGAGGACACCTGGGGGTTCAGTTGGGTAAGCATCGGCCTTTGGCTCAGGTCATCATCCCAGGCCCCTGGTCAGAGATTGGGCTTTCTGCTCTGGGCGAAGCCTGCTTGTTCCTCCTCCCGTGCCCTCCCCCCAGTCATTTGTGGACATGCGTACTCCCTTTCTCTCAAAAAATTACAATCTTTAAAAAAAAAAAAAAAAAAAGATGTAGGAAGAGAAGGTACAGTTGGTCTACAGGGTCCCAAATCTGTTTCATTTTTCATGCCCTATAACCCTACTCCAACATTATTAGCAAGCTATATAACCTTGGATAAGTGACTTCGCCTCTCTGTGCTTTAGATTTACCAACTGTAAAACTGGAGGAACAAAGTTGTAAGAAATGAGTTAATGTTAAGCCCTAATTCTAAACAGAGCCTGGCCAGTTCTGCTTAAGCGAAGGTTTCTCACTACCTTCTCCCCTTCAGGAACAAAACTTCCCTATTATTATTCATATCTGAAACCAATAGTTCAAAAGGACAAATTTATAGGAGTCTATGGCAAAAATCATGTAAGAAATGATAGTAAGAAAAGCTTAACAGAGAGGAAAAAAAGTAAAGTCTTAGCACTTCATTTTTCTCATAAATGTTTCTGGAAAGCATGAGAATGTAGACAACTGATCATGCAAATCCTCATGACTCAAGCATCAGAGAAATTTCATGGGTCATAAGTACTATTATATCATCACTTAAGGTTTCAGAAAATAGGATGCATAATAATCTTGATAAGACATTAACAACAAACCAACATAGGCTGCAGAGAGGCAAAAAAAAGACAGCAACTATGCCCAACTGGGCAAATAGTGGGTACCCTGAGATAAGGTGAAGGTTTCCCCTATCTTTTAGAGTCTAGATCACACTCAAAATTTAGCATATGGCGTGCCTGGGTGACTCCAGTCAGTCGGGCGTCTGACTCTTAGTTTCAGCTCCAGTGGCGGTCTCAGGGTCATAGGATAAAGCCCCACACTGGGCTCCTCATGGTTATGGAGTCTGCTTAAGATTCTCTCTCTCCCCCCTCTCCCTCTGACCTTCCCACTGCTTGCACACTCATGCTCTCACTCTCTAAAATAAATGGATGAATGAAATCTTTTAAAATATTAGAATACAATTCCAAGAGGACTCGAAGACCAATTAGAAAATCTTTTTTTTTTTTTTTTTAAGATTTTATTTATTTATTTGACAGAAAGAGAGCGCACGCATGAGAGCACAAGCAGGGTGGTGGTGGAGGATAGGGAGAGCAGGGCTCAATCCCAGGACCCTGAGATCATGACCTGAGCCAAAGGCAGACACTTGATCAACTAAGCTACCCAGGTGCCCCGGTTAGAAAACATCTTTTACCAATAAACATTATATCAAGCTCAGTTGGGCTTGAAGCCCTAGAGATGCTGTTAATGCAACAGCCAATATATATATGACTACTCAGCACAAAATGCGGGCAATCCAAATGGAGATGTACTCTAAGTATAGAATATACATTAAACTTAAAAAACTTACTTAAAAAAAGTAAAATATCTCACTAATATTCTTTGCATAATTAATTACATGCTAAAATATTTTAGATACTGAGCTAAATATATTTATCTCAGCTGGGTTTTTGTTTTACCTTTTTTAATGTGCCTACTAGAAGATTTAAAATTACATATGTGATTCACATTGTATTTTTACAGGACACTGCTACCTTAGAAGGCAGGAAGAAAGAAAATGAGTCCTTAGAAAACATAATGATTGCTCTTAGCTTCCCTAGAAGTTCAAGTTTTCAAAGGTATTAAGGAACCCAACCAAAGGAAATCCTAAAGCTATATAAAAATGGTTAATAATGTAACTAGAGGAAACTTAAATCTTGTATTACTCACATTTAATTAAAATATTAGAGATAAAAGAACTGTGTAAAAGCCAAAGGTGTAGTGGAAGATAAACACAGTTCTATGGGTGAAATTTAAAGTATAGTCTTTCATCTAGTGCCTTAAAAACAAAAATAACCTTGACCAACTTCTTTAGTAAAGCTCCTAAAGTATTATTTTAATAATAAGGGAAAGGCTCTGGTGTAAATAACATTATCCAAAAGAACTTTCGGCTATGAAGGAAATACTCTATATCTACATTACCCAATACAATAGCCACTAGTCCAGGAGAACTTGAAATGTAGCCAGTGAAACTAAGAAACTGAATTGTAATTTTATTTCTTTAAGTAATCGAAATTTAAATAGTGGCTACTATCCTGAACAGCACAGATCTAAAGCATCTTTAAAATTAAAATAAAATTTTTTTTAAAAAGGGTGCTTGGGTGACTCAGTTGTTAAAGCGTCCACCTTTGGCTCAGGCCATGATCCCAGCACCTGGACTCGAGCCCTGCCATCGGGCTCCCTGCTTGGAGGAAAGCCTTTCTCCCTCTCCCTCTCCCCCTGCCTGTGTTCCCCCTCTTGCTGTTTCTCTGTCAAACAAATAAGAGCTTTAAAAACAAAATAAATAGGGGCGCTTGGGTGGCTCAGTGGGTTAAGCCTCTGCCTTCAGCTCAGGTCATGATCTCAGAGTCCTGGGATTGAGCCCTACATTGGGCTCTATGCTCAGCAGGGAGCCTGCTTCCCCTCTCTCTCTGCCTAGCTCTCTGCCTACTTGCAATCTCTCTCTGTCAAATAAATAAAATCTTTTGAATAAATAAATAAAATAAATAAATAGGTAAGGATTAAATGTCCTTATTTTGCCCTAATATTCTAGTTACAATTAACTCTATGAATACTTAGGAATTACTCCTCTCCTTCCTGTGAACTTTACCGGCTTCATCCCACAAGACCAAAATCTCTTCCTGTGGGCCAGACTCTTTGCTAACACTTAACCCTTAACTCCAGAACCCAAAATAAGGGCATAGAACATACAGAACCTGGGGCACCTGGGTGGCTTAGTCAGTTAAGCATCCAACGCCCGATTTTGGCTCAGGTCATAATCTCAGGGTCATGGGATCAAGCCCCATATGGGGCTCCACGGTCAGTGTGAGTCTACTTGAGATTCTCTCTCCCTCCCCTCTCACACACTCTCTCTCACACACACACACACGCACACTCTCTAATAAATAAAATCTTAAAAAAAAAAAAAAATACAGAACCAGACATTTGATCCAATCTCCTTTGTTATATTCAGCAAAAATTTATTCTATCCTATTTGCATACACATGTGATTATACACACAGATATATACATGATATACAGATATTCTATACTGTCTTTTAAAATTGAGGCTAGGGGTGCCTGGGTGGCTCAGTGGGTGAAAGCCTCTGCCTTCGGCTCAGGTCATGATCCCAGGGTCCTGGGATCAAGCCCCGAATCAGATTCTCTGCCTAGCGGGGAGCCTGCTTCCCTTTTTCTCTCTCTGCCTGCCCCTCTGCCTACTTGTGATCTCTGTTAAATAAATAAATAAAATCTTTAAAAAAATAAAAATAATAAAAATAAATAAAATTGAGGTTAAACAGTAGAGTAAAAACTCAAAGCAGATTTACCAACGGAACAATACATTTTTTTCCACAGAAATTAATTATATGGCTATATCTGTAGTTGAGGGCACAGAGTAAAATTATATATTAAATGTCCCCTATTAACTCTCCTATACAATCTCAACTGCCACTTAATTAGCAGACCTCCTATGTAAATTCATACTGGAAGACATAAACCAACAGTCTTAAAAAAATCCTTATTAATATCTTTCTACTCTGTGTACCTTCCTATAAGCATTTAAAACTCTTACTAAATAAACAAACTTAACTGGCCATTCAGCTCAACTGCTATAATAAATTTAAATGATAAAAAGCCAACGAAGCACAAACTTAGGTTCTTCTTCAAAATAATCTTATCCTAATGTACACTTAAACATCACAAGTTTGTGATGCCTTTTTACTGAGATAATACTTAAAACTACAGTAAGTCATTGGTACTTATTACAGCCATTTACCTGTGGTTTCACTAGCAAACACAGCAACTGCATCTGATCTAGTTTCCTACACTGCAGGAAAACATCTAAACTGTTAAGACAAAACACTGTCCACTCTTTTAATAATACCTGAAGATGGCAGATTTAAAAGCAATTCTTTTAAATTTCTTAGTGTTAATTACCCTAATAACTTCTTAAATTTCTTGGTTAATTACCTATACAGTTGAAGGGTTCTTTACAGCTAACCTAGTTATACCACTAGATTTAACTCCATTTCCTCTCTTTCAGTCCCTGAAAACTGTTAATCAGACAACTAGCTACACTGAAATCCACATTATTAGATGATAATCTATATTTAAGGGGGATAAAGAAAGGAAGAAGAAAGAAAAGGTCAGAAATATTTTCTCCTTTGTTCAAATGAAACCAGTTTCACAATACCAACTTCCTTCCTTGACAACTGTATTTTTTTAAGATTTATTTACTTATTTATTTACAGAGCATGCACAAGAGAGCCCATGAGCGGGGGGAGGGGGGGTGGGGGTGGGGGGGCAGAGGGAGAGAGAATCTCAGACTCCCCACTGAGCACAGAGGCCTTATATGGAACCTTAGCAGCCAATCTCCTAACCCTGAGATCATGACCGGAGTTGAAATCAAGAGTTGGTCGCTTAACTACTGAGTCACCCACTGCCCCAGACAACTGTATTAATTCTTTTTAAGAATGTTTAAACAAGTTCTTGGGGCATCTGGGTGGCTCAATCAATTAAGCATCTGACTCTTGATTTGGATTCAGGTCACGATCTCAGTCAGGGTTGTGAGATGGAGCCCTGTGTCAGGCTCCTAGAGCCTGCTTAAAATTCTCTCTCACCCTCCCCCTACTCCCAGATGCTGTCTGTAAAATTTAAAAATTAAAAAAAAAAAGCTTATGCAAGTTCAACAGAAAGTGACTGGATCAGTAAACAAAAATAGTATATATGGCCCTAAATGGTTTCACCTCATAATGGGACAGAAATGTAATTTATAATCCAGTCATTATCTACATGCCTATTATCATTCCACTGAATTCAATGGAAAAATATGTAGTCCCAAACCGTAATTAAAAGCAGTTGAGAGAGGGGCGCCTGGGTGGCTCAGTGGGTTGAAGCCTCTGCCTTCGGCTCAGGTCATGATCTCAGGGTCCTGGGATGGAGCCCCACATTGTGCTCTCTGCTCAGCAGGGAGCCTTCTTCCTCCTCTCTCTCTCTCTGCCTGACTCTCTGCCTACTTGTAGATCTCTGTCAAATAAATAAATAAAATCTTTAAAAAAAAAAAAAAAGAAAGAAAGCTTCCTTCATGAAGAGAAATAAAGATACTTCCAGTATCTTACATGGCTCATTGAACACATTCATTTACCTCTACTTCTCTGTGAAACACCTTCCATATAGAGAGCAAAAGAGCAAGAGAATGGTACAAGTGAAGGTAGCAGACAAATACTGGCCACAAAATTTGGGCAGCTAACAAAGAAAGGCAAAAATAGTAACTAGCTTAGTAGATAAAGCCTAAGGGAGAAAAAAAACAAGATGCAAACTAAATCAAAACCACAAAATCCCAGAAAGGCACAAAAGTGAAGATACTGGTAGATCTCTGAAAGTGGATGCATGGTGCAACCAAAAACAAAAGGAATGAAAGTTCTTGAGTAAGTTCTTAAGTCAGACTCCTAGACCCACTTCTCTATCCTGCAGACAGGTTCTTTACATTATTCCCTATCAGTAGAAAAGTTAGAAGTTCACTTTAAATTGGATGAAACAGGAACTCGACACTTAAGAGATAGCAAATACAGCTGAAATGATGTATTTAAAAGAAGAATTAAGTGAAAATCTAAATACCATAGAAGTATAGTGTTTCCCTAATATAAATATATAAGGATAGCCTGCTTTACCTTTTAGGCTCCCTAAATGTTGACAGCCAAGCTTATATTCCCTAGTTAGGATCCTGAAGGACTCCTCTGGGAAAAATGATTAACTTTAAGAGGATGGGAGTGGGGAGGGACACATACAGACAGACAGCTGGGCAACAGGCACCCAATAAAATGACTTGGTCCTTGACCAATCAATCTACTGAAGCCTGCTACTTCATAGCTATTCACATACAAATAGAATTTCCAGCCATTTTAGTGCCCAGAAGCCTCAAGAGTAGAAAAGGAGGTAATTCGTATATTCAGGACCCCAAAATATTACTTGTCATGTATTCCCTTCTCAGGAAACTACTGGTGGATGAGCACTACCAAAATAGTAAGACACCCCCCCCCCCAAAAAAGGGCAAACATGAGATCTATAAGATCTAGGAAATAAGGAATCTAACAAAGAGAGGCAAAGGGAATTCGCAAGATGACTGCTGTGAGACAAGCCTATATAAAACAACCAGTCCAAACTGGAACAGAAGAATGAAGGGTTCAAACAGAGATATTAATTAACAAGAGAGAAAAGAAAAAAGAAACCAACAGATTACACAAACTCCTTAAAGGTAGAGAGGCGAGATTTTCTTTCTGGTAGATCCTCTAGGAAGGAATCACCAATAGGTACTTAGATCACAAATAGGTACTTAGATCAGAGGTCAGCAAACTTCATCTGCAAAAAGCCATAGAGTAAATATTATAGGATAACGATTTTACGCTTTGTGGGTCCATCTGTCCTATCACATCTATTCAATTCTGCTATAGTATGAAAGCAGGCATAAAATCTATAAATGAATGAAAATGGCTGTGTTACAGTAAGATTTTATTTACAAAAACACATGGCAGGCTATATTTACCCTGTGGAGTAGTAGTTCACCAACATCTGAGATAGATAATTAAGTGAAAAAAAAAGATAATCGTAACACTGAAGAAAACAAAAAGATACAGAGAAAATGGAACATAATTCTAATATACTATATGGCTCGGCTACAAATAGTATTTATATAATCATAGTATAAACAACAGCTATTGTTTTTACCAACTCTTATAAACTTATTGGCAAGATAAGAAACAAAGGAAGTGGAGTGTATACAAGTGGTTGGCATGGAGGGGGAAGAATGTAAAATAGTTAAACTATCAAAGTCAATATATATAGGGGCACCTTGGTAGTTCAGCTGGTTAAGCATCTGACTCTTAATTTCAAGTCATGATGTCAAGGTCATGATGTCAAGGTCATGGGATCGAGCCCACGTTGGGCTCCACACGCTTGGGCTCCACACTCGGCACAGGGTCTGCTTGAGATTCTCTCTCGCCCTATCCCTCTCCCCCTGCTTGCACTCTCTCTCTCTCTCTCTCTAATAAATAAAATATTTTTTAAAAAGTCAATAGGTTAATACTAAATAACTGAAATAATTAAAAACTCGAGAATCGGCATGTTATTTACTTTTAAATTTTATTTTTTAAAAAGATTTTATTTATGTATTTGAGAAAGAGAGAGCATGAGAGGGGAGAAGATCAGAGGGAGACATGGACTCCCCATGGAGCTGGGAGCCTGATGCAGGACTCGATCTTGGGACTCCAGGATCATGACCTGAGCTGAAGACAGTCGCTTAACCAGCTGAGCCACCCAGGAGCCCTACTTTTAAATTTCTAAATAGGTAAATTAAGTTAAAAGAATTAAAAGGGAATGCCTCTGAGGAGCACATCTAGTATTTGGTGGTCAGATGGCAGCTTTTTATCATTTTAAATCTCAGTTATCAGCTCGACTTCTTAAAACTTTATTAATGTATATGGTGAATACTGCTAATTACCAACCTGACATTTATTTCCCCTTCTTCTTATTGCCTACTTAATGTCTCTTCTCCATTTCTTCTTACAAACCAGAAGCCTTATTTTGTTCAGAGAGGCAATGCTCCCTCCCACATAAAAAATATTTGTTTCTCTTGGTTGGTGTAGCCAAAGATAGGTCAGCTGAAGTCTCTAGGGAAGAACCTATTTTCTGATCCAAGGGTCACCCTTTCTTGCTTTCTCCCTTCCTCTTCCTATCTCATTTCACTGTGAGTGAAATCCAGAAAGGCAACACTCCTGGGGACCAAGTGGATGAAAGCTAAAGGCTAAAGATACATCACAGAAAACTCCAAGATACCAGTCCTTGATGACATTATTGAACAGACCCACCAGTATTGGGCTACCTATCTCCAGACTCCTTGCTACCAAGAAAAATCAATTCCTACATAAGCCAAGTAGTTAGGTGTTCTCTCTTTTGCAACTGAATTCATTCCTAACTTGTACAATATTTTTGTTGACAATAAAGATTTATGTTCATTTTCAAAAAGAAAGAAAATGAAAGAGCCTTGATTTGTCCAGGCTTATCTACTCATCCATCCTACTAAAACTAAAAAGAGGGGCACCTGGGTGGCTCAGTCGTTAAGCATTTGCCTTCAGCTCAGGTCATATCCCAGGGTCATCAGGCTCCCTGCTCAGTGGGAAGTCTGCTTCTCCCTCTCCTACTCCCCCTGCTTGTGTTCCCTCTCTCACTGTCTCTCTCTGTCAAATAAATAATAAAATCTGAAAAAAAAAAAATGTTTAAAACTAAAAAGAAAAGTTTGAAGACTCATACACACTGAAAACAGTGTGTACATAAGACATAAAAGATGGGGACACCTGGGTGGCTCAGCAGGTTAAGCACCTGCCTTTAGCTCAGGTATGATCCCAGGATCCTAAAATCGAATCTAACACTAGGCTCCCCGCTCAGACAGGAGTCTGGTTCTCCCTGTCCATCCGCCCCTCCCTCCCCAGCCTCTACCTACCCCCCATGTGCTCCCTATCTCAAATAAAATCTTTTCAAAAAAATACTTTAAAAAGTGACATAAAAGATGGCATCTCAACAATGATACAACACAGGGATACCTGGGTGGCTCAGTGGGTTAAGCCTCTGCTTTTAGCCCGGGTCATGATCCAGGGTCCTGGGACAGAGCCCCTTGTTGGGCTCTCTGCTCGGCAGGGAGCCTGCTTCTCCCTCTCTCTCTGCCTGCCTCTCTACTTGTGATATCTCTGACAAATAAATAAAATCTTAAAAAACAAACAAACAAAAAACAATGATACAACATAACCAAATGTTTCCTTCATATCCTCACATCTTTCTGGGAAAACTAAAAAACTGCCTTTTCTCTCACATCCCATCTTATGGTTTCATCTTTCTTCAAGCCTCACTAATTTAACTAGTGCTTAAGACCAAATCTTCTAAGAGACTATATATCTTGTATCATATTTAAATCAAAGAGAACTGGGGAGCCTGGGTGTCTCAGTCGGCTGAGTATCCAACCCTTGATTTTGGCTTGGATCATGATCGCAGGGTCATGGGAAAGAGCCCTGAGTCAGGCTGTGCTTTTGGTGGGGAGTCGGCCTGGGATTCTCTGTCTCCTTCTCCCTCTGCCCCTCCCCCTTCTCACACATTCTCTCCCCTGCCCCAAATTAGTAAATAAATAAAACCTAAAATAAATAAATAAATAAAACAGAATGGTAGCAATCTAAAGTTTTGGGGTTTTTTTTAAGATTTCATTTATTTATTTGTCAGAGAGAGAGCGAGAAAGCAAGGGCGCACACACAAGCAGGCAGAGTGGCAGGCAGAGGCGGAGAGAGAAGAAGGTTCCCTGCCCGGCAAGGAGCCCAATGCGTAACTCGATCCCAGGACCCTGGGGTCATGACCTGAGCCAAAGGCAGTGGCTTAACCGACTGAGCCACCCAGGCATTCCAGCAATCTAAAGCTTTTAACTACACAGGAAAAGAAATTATCTTAAAGTCTCCTGTGTCTCTATCTGCAACTATTCTACAAATTAGTGTCATAAATTTGCTTAACTCAAAGTTCAAGCAAATTACACTCCAAGAGTAAATATGTCTTATATAGAAAAACACAAATTTAAATTACTTTAATTAAAGCAAAATTAGAGGTTTGGGAATGAGAGGGTTAACTCAATCCAAAACACAACTACAGATCACTATCTTTAATAAGTATTAATGTTACTTAATTTTAACAGTACTGTAAATATATTTGCACTACTACTAAAAAAGTATACTTCATTGCTTAAGCCTCTGCTTTCATTCCACATTTTTTCTATCATCCCAAACCAAAATTTAGGTCATTAGACACACAGCCTATTCCCACTTCAAGAGAATTCTTAAAATGCATAAAAGAAAGGATGAAGTAGTCAAGGAAAACTGAATACTTACAGTACTCTGCTGAAGTTAACCTCCTGCATATGTCTATATGACAGCTTGTTTTAGTCTACATTTTCTGTAAAGCTATAAAAATTACAAATCCCAAAAAATGTTAAGAGTTTACATAAGATAGCTTACCTTTTATTTATAGGTTTTTCATCTTTTTCATAAGGCTTTACAAACCATTTGCCAATGCGTACAAAGTTCCGATTCATTAAACACCGTTCCAACAGATTGTGAACTGCTTTAAACAGCAAAGTACGACATTCATAGGAAAGTCCATTCTCCCACACTCCATCTTCCTCTTCTACAAGAGAAATGAAAGAAACAAAAAGTAAAGTAGTGGCACTATATCTACTCAGAGCCAAGTAAAAAGTGTTATGGTTTAAATTCATAAACCCTACGACATAAACCCTACTAAACCTCAGAATACTGAGCTACCACCACTTCAATGTATCTCTAGACTTTAAAATAATCAGGTTTCAAAGTTACTCCATAAGGAGCAAAACACGTTAAGTGTCATGTATTCCATCAAAGTACCTGAAAACTATTTTCCTACCGCGTAAAAAGTCAATGATATACTGCAAACATACTGGTTTGGTTTCTGTATCAATGCAAAGAACATCTGTATTAAGCTGGGAAACATTAGGTACTCTACCTAAGATGCCAATTTCTAAGTTGGCTCACTTGATAGTTACTTTGTCCTAATTCCTCCAGTCATTCAGCCTGCCAAAAAAAACCTAGCCAGTTAGTAATTAACTCATAATATTTTGGGTCCATCAGCATTCTAATCCATGACTCAACTATAAAAATAAGTGATGAATAAAAAGGAAGCTTGTGGCACAGAGCCCAACAAGGGATGCATTATTGGCCACCTTAGGTCTCATTTCAACCAAATGAGTCCCATGATTACTATTCAATATAGGATCCCCACTTGAAGAAATTTTAAAATATAAAGACTTACATTTTTAAAGGATTTTATTTACTTATTTGACATAGAGAGAGAGCACAAACAGGGGGTGCAGCAGAGGGAAAGGGAGAAGCAGTCTCCCCGCTGAGCAGGGAGCCAGACCCAGTACTCCATCCCAGGACCCCGGGATCATGACCTGAGCCAAAGGCAGGCACTTAACCGAATGAGCCACTCAGGCGCCCCAGACGTTGTATTTAAAATTTAAGTCTTGGCGCACCTGGGTGGCTCAGTCGTTAAGCATCTGCCTTCAGTTCAGGTCACGATCCCAGGGTCCTGGGATGGAGTCCCACATCAGGCTCCCTGCCCAGTGGAGAGTCCACTTCTCCCTCTGCCCCTCCCCCTGGTCGTATTCTATCAAATAAATAAAATCTTAAAAAAAAAAAAAATAGAACTTTCAATACAAAGTTATAACTACCCTACTAACTATACAGCCTCAATTTTGCCAGCCCATCTATTAACCACTTCAGCTTAACAAAAAAATGTTAACATAGTTATTTTTCAATTAAGTCTAGATGTAATTCAAAAAAATTTATTCTCTATCCATTTCATATCTTTAACAAACCATCCAATGAATCCTGCTACAAATGATAATTGAGCTTTTAACTTACTATTTCAAATATAATTTATATCATTCCTATACACCTTCATAAACATTTTACAAAATTTTTATAAATTTTATAAATATAAATATATAAAATTTTATAAATACAGGTCATCTTTCAATATAAGTAAAAAATAAATGATAAAATCTTTAATTCAACACTAAAAATGTCTCCACTATATCCAAAGAATAATAATAAACTATGATGCCTCTGAATAAAGGCAGAAGCATGTATTAAGAGGGACACATGATTTATATTCATAATCTACACAATAAATGGGTAGACTAAAAAGCAAAGTGACAGTGGACTTTAACTGCACTAGAAATTTGTGCAACTACAAAGGTTAATGTTGATTTTATGTTGTTCTTTAAATTGTTTCCTAAATTAGGCAAGTCTTTCAAGTCAACTGTTTTTCCAAAAAGGTAAGCTTTTAAAAAAATGATGTAAACGTCAAAAAGTGACAATACTTGAGGGCTGGAATAATTTTAAATCATTAATATTAAAGAGAAAAAGGTTTTATTTTCTATTATATTGTAGACAACCTTATATATGTCCATATAAAGCCAAAACTTAACAAGTTTCACTTTATTAAAGAAAACAGTAGGCTAGAAGAAAAGGGACATGGCACATAGTGACTTCACTTTAATTATTTCAGGGTCTAGTTCACAAGTATATTTGTGAGTTACTGAGAAAAAAAAAATCTTAATCTGCTTTCAGCCTAATCAGATTCTGTCATTTCAAAATTAGTCACATTAAGAGTTTTACCTCAAATTGCGATTTATGATAAAAAATACACATGCTTTTAATTTCCAGTTATGCTGGGAATATCTCCCAGTTCTTCACTTCTTTGTAATCTATTAAGTATACTTTATTTTTATTGCTCTTTACCTCAAAACTCCTTACCTTCTGAGAAGCACAATGGTTATAACATTTGTCCTACACAAGAAACCTTTGCCAAAATATTTTTAACTAGTTTTAGGTTTTAAAGCCACAAATATCCATATCCAAGACACAGAGTTGTTACCATTACATATCAAAGTTGTTCAGTTACTATAAACTTCGAATATCAGAAAATTGTTCATTCAAAACTTGATAATGAATCTGTCTTCTTCCCACAAAGAGTAAATAAAAAAGTTTTTGGAATAACAGAAGTCTGTAATACAGTAACTTACATACATTTTTTACATAAAATTCTGAAGATTTTTATTTTAAAAGTCTATCTCAGCTAAACCTGAAGTTGAAAGTTTAAGAATACTAAATATAATTTAAAAATTCAGTCAGTACTAATATTCAAGCATTTCTCCCTCATTGCTCTAAAGTTTATCTAAGGAATCAGGTGAATTTAATGCTTTTATGTAGAGAAATTTAGGTTAACTCAATCCTCATTTTACATTATACCCTCAAACACCCACAATTTTCATTAACACTAAATGGGAGTTATGCATAAAACAAAGAAGGGACCACCTGTTAGGGTTTTCTAAGCCAACAAATATCTGTTATCTTCACCTATAGCAAGTAACTAAGCAACTATTACACTAAGCAACAATTCCATTTTTCACTGCTGAGGAAATAAGTCCTAATAATGTTCAACGAAAAGCCTGATGATTTTTTTGTTTTGTTCTTGGTGTGTGGGGGGCCTGGGGAGGTCACCTAGAAATAAGAGCCTACCTCAGCCAAGCTTCTAATATCCTGATGTTATAATAAGCATAGCAAAAGTATTTCTCTACATGTGAATTCAGATATGAAAAGTGAAATGGTACAATCAACACACCCAAAACAGTGATATGCACCTCTTACACTAATTAAAACCAGCCCCTAAATTTCAACACCAGTATTTTAACAGAGAACAGAATAGACGGAACACATGGCAAATCTTTACCTAGCTCTTGTGAATTTAATCAACCACAGCCTCATGGAAAAAGTCTACTTAATGCATTTAAATAAATGTTTTTCTCCTCTTGTCTCTGTATCCCCAAAGATAATAGATTCAATTTTGTTCATAGTACTTTTTCATTAGAACTCTTAGATTAGAACTCTTTGTCGTCATTACCTGAAAATTTTCTACTAAATATTTGAAGAAAACAATACAAAAGTTCAAATGCTAAATTTGATTACCGTAAAAATCTTCCTAAGGATAGGTTATAGTGATGACACAAACTATGTGATCGGTCAACAAAATAATTCTGAGTGGAAAAAAAAATGAAAAAAACAAAAAAGCTGATACACCCAGTACTCGCATTCAACATTTTTCTCAGAACTGACATCTTTAAATAACTCCACAGTAATAAACCAGTAAAAAAGGTATCTTTTCCTAAATAATTCTGCCAAGCTTTTAAAACACAACATATACTAATGAATAATGAATGGGTCAAAAATTATAGAAAATACCGGAATTTCCTCAGAGAATAAAGAGAAATGTTTAAATATCTAAATCAGTGTTTGTCTTAAATAATAATTGCTCTTTCAAAGCCATTCATTCAACAAATATTACTCAGAGCCTTAAGCTGGCAGCACCACTGATCTCTGGCAAAACCTGAAAACCTCTGGTTTAAAAATCCCCTGAATATATGTTGATAAAATAATTATCTTTGATTTGAAAAGTTAAAAGATGTATGTTTTTGCTCAAAATGGGCAGTACATAGAAGAAATATGGCAAGCAAAATTGTCCCTAGAAGACTAGATAATACAAAAAGTTGGGTCACAAGTAAACTACGGAACAGAAGATAGAAATGAATTAACTCCCTTTAGGCCAGCTGGGGCACATAACAATTTTTTTTTAATTTGGCTGACACTAGATTCCTATACTTGGCTGCTATTTATCTGTTTCTCAATCCTCTTACAGCTGCCACTTAAGGTTAAAATTCCACTATAATTAACATCCTTCAATAAAAGAATCTAAAATTAAATTCTAAGAGCAACCAATGGCCCATTTAGTTTAAAAGTATTATGACGAAATTCTGGTATAATGAAAGTATCTGGACAAGTTACTAAAATCCCATATATACACCACAGGAGCCAGAAAAAATAACAAATATTTTTAGCCCTGCCTGAGTCTGTTTTTTAGTTCTCAAGGTATCAGTTTTCTCAAAGAGTCTCATCGCAGTCTAGCTTGCTATAATTTTTTTTTTTTTTTAAAGATGCAACCTCATGAGAGGGAGTAGTTTTTATTTTTATTTTTGTCTTAAGGGGAGGACTAAAAGCCAATAATGACAGCAATAAAGTTCCAAAAAGGTTAAGGCACAAAAGAAAAATACCCAAAAACTCTTCTCGTTCAAGGACACATTAATGGTAATAAAACAATCTTGCTTTGATGAAAACTAATAGTACACTTAAAAGAACCAATCAGACCTATCTATTATACAGAGAGTTATGACCAGAGGAATTAAGTTAAAATTTTCCCAGCACCGATTTTATACCTCTATCATACAACCACTAAATGAGGTCTGCTACAAATTTTAAATTAAAAAATATGCATAAATAAATAAAATTTAAAAAGCTATAATCAGAGAGTTTTGTTCCCTAATCCTTCTTCTACAAAACATAATGATATTGATTCAACTAACCATTCTCTTAGAGGAAGCAAAGCAAAAAAGTTAAAATAAAAAAAAAAAGTTTTTGGCTTTGGGATTCAAGGGATATTCTGAACAAATCTCTCCCTAGACTGTTATAGTTAAGCTATTACTAGTTAACAAAACTTCTAACCCAAAAATCGTTAGGTCTTTGCAAATTACTAAACAGTACTGACTGCTACTGCTACAAAACAAGTCACAGGGGTTTAAAGTATGTATCAAATTAGATTTGGTTTGCTGTTAACAGATTTTCACCAATTAGCAATAAAGTTAAGTTTACATTGTTTCTATATCTCATCTACACTTGAAATGAAAATGACCGAAACACATGCCACATGATATTCAGACAGGCAAAATTTAAAATGCACCATAGAACCTGTTTAGACTCTTCAAAACTATCAAGGATCATCAAAACAAGGCAAGTGTGAGAAAATATCACAATCTGGAATAGCCTAAGGAGACACCACAACTAAATGTAGTATGCTGGATGAGAACATAGGATAGAAAAAGAACTCTGGGTAAAAATAAAGGAAATCCAAATAAAGTACAGGCTTTAGTTAATAACAGCATCAATATTGGTTCATTAGTTGTGCAAAATGTACACAATACATGGTAGTAACAATAAAAGAAGCTGGGTGAAGGTTATACAGGAACTCACTATACTATCTTCCCAAATTCTGTATAAATCTAAAACAATTTTAAATTAAAAGTTTATTTTTTAAAATACACTATAGGGGACATGAAAGAAAAAAGAGGCTGAGCAAAAGCAATTCTATACTTTTATAACTGGATCTTTCAGTTAATAAGAAAAACAGAATTCTACTCTTTGCAAAATAGAATGCCTTCCCTCTTTCCCTCATCAAGAAGGGAAATAACACCATAATCACAAACATTTCAGTAACAAGATGTGGTAGGTGCTAAGCCAAACAGAAGGGCACTGCCTGTGCCTGCAAAAAGCAAACTCAAACTAAATTAACCAGCTTTTTAGTTACCACCTGGGTCCTTCCGGTTCCCCTTTCCTCAGCGCTACACCTCCACTTGGAACTCAGGACTGCCTCCTGCAGCTGATGCCACCCCTACTGTCCAGCTGCTCTCTTCTCAGGGGAGCTTAAAAGAAGGGAATAGAGTGCCACAGATGGAAAGAAATGAAAAAGGGGTTAGCCAGAGAGACAGAGGCAGACTAATTATCCCAAAAGGGAGGCAGACGGTATCCCTGGAGCAAAGAAAAGGGCGAGACAAATATACTCCATCTGAAAAGACCTTGTCATTCTTTAAAATAGGTCTGATATAAGTAACAACATTCTGAAGTAAATGACAAGTTAGGGAGGAAAAAAGCTAAAACATTACATAAATACTACTGACTATAAACATCGTTTAAAACAGTACAGAACAGGCTTTGGAATGGTAATTACGATTATATATACTACTCCCAATATATTTTGCTTTGCTATTTCAATTCTTTCACTCTGGTAAGTTTTTCAAAGTTAATTATCATTCAATGGCATTCAGCAAAATCTAACAATTAAATTAATCTTCCAAAATTATATTCATTCACATTCAAGATCAGTATTTTAAAACTACAGGTATTACCATTTTTTAAAATTATGCAAAAAAAGCAAAGTTAAACCACAGAAGCAATTTTTTAAACTGTAGCCCAGTTTTAGGAGAAAACATATTTAATTCATAATTTAGGGGGGAAAATCCACATAGTGTTTTAATATATATCAAGACAGCTCACATTTAATTTTAATAGGCTTTGAAAAGAACAGTCCTACTACAGTAAAACTAAATACTACACATCTGTTAAAATTATCTGATTCTACAAAATGTATTACATGAAATCTGGGGGGGAAATGGTCTGTTCAAATGCTCTGCCAACTTTATCAATACTGAAATCCCCAAGTCAGCATTACAGTTCATATAGTATATAGTTTATCAACTAGTTTATATAGCGCATTGTTTATCAATAACATTAAAACAGTCTCCAAACATTTTAGTTAAGGTCTTTATGACCACTTAAAATAAAGAATAAAATAATTCCACCATACCAAAGTCAATGGAAGGAAAAAGGAAGCCTGCAAGCTTAATAGAGAAATGTCATATCCTGACACGTGTGTGTGTGCATACACATATACTTATACATACACATACATATGTGAAGACATCATTGTACATATTTAGAACTACACTGCATACTCAGACCATATTCAGAAGGAAGGACAAATATCTCCAGCAGAGATCTTCTTAGGAAAGCCAGAAAAGCTAAAAAGCATTTATCAGAAAAGAATTATAATCACTCTCAAAAATAAAGATTAGCACCAAAGGCTTTGTTCATTAGAAGGTAAAAGGAACTATCAAAACAAATGTAACACATACATTTCTACAGAAACATTAGTGTTCTTAATGTCTTCAGACAGTCACCTGGATTACATTATATCCAAAAATAAAATAGGTCTTATAAGGCAAATGGACAGTAACAGAAACTTCAGAGTACTCAATTTCAAATAAAAATGCTTTTTTTTAGTTATCTAAAAATCCAAAATTTACCTGTCAAGCAAGAATCATTACCAAACATCTTGCTGAAGTCCATGGACCTTGCAGCAAATAACTAATCATTTACATTACTATCCTGAGATTCAGTTAACATTGACTCTTAAGAGTCTAAAGCAAGCACAAGCTTCACTGACTACATGAAGAGATAGTCTCTTTCTAAAGTAGTATTTGGTCCTAAGTAGTCTTACTGATAGGTTCATAACAAAATTATTTCTGTGTAACTTTACAGAGTATGATTCCATGTCCTATAAAAGCTAAACAAGTTGGCACTAGTCTCATTTTAGTCAGTCTTTGAAGGAACAATATCTAAAAGAATCACTCTCAAAAAAATAACAAAATTAACATATGCTTTCATATGTTAATACAACCACAATTAACAACAAAATATATAACTTGAAAAAACACATGAAAAAGTTACAACGTTTCTAGATACTCCTACAACTGTCTGCATATTCATACAAGAGAGAGCAGTGGCAGAATGGACTCAAATGGTGAATTACAGGTGCCTGCAAATGACTTTGTCAGGAACTTTATGCTCCCCCATTCCATTTTTCTTAAGTAACATGCCTTCCCTGTCTGCAAGAAATTCACAAGGAAGCTGGGTGGTGAAAGAACAATTATTCAAGGCTAAACCCTGCCATAAAATGGATAAATTTACATAAAATAAAACAACCACAGTGAAATATAACAGTAAGCTAAATTTTTATCTGGTTTAACACCTAACAGTGTTTCACAGAAAAAAAAAATCATAATTTGTAATATAAATGATTTTTAGGAAAAGTATATAATGTTGCTATATATCATTAGTTAGAAATGATAAGTTGTGGGACGCCTGGGTGACTCAGTCCATTAAGTTTCTGTCTGCCTTCAGCTCAGCTCATGATCCCAAAGTCTTGGGATCAAGTTCTGCATTGGGCTCCTTGCTTGGCAGGGAACCTGCTTCTCCCCCTGCCTGCTGCTTCCCCTACTTGTGCTCTCTCTGTCAAATAAATAAATAAAATCTTAAAAAAAAAAAAAAAAAAAAAAAAAGAATAAGTTGCTTTCACCTGACAAGTCATGGTGAATTAGGTCAGCAAAACTGGGGTCTTCACCCCACCAAAATATCCACAATTCTCTTCTTCCAGGTCTTTGATCTCGCCGCCAAACACCAAGTACATCTGCCTTAAGGCAGCGACTAAAACTGCTCAAAATGGGGTCTTCCTCTGTCACCGGAAACAGAATAGGGGCAGAAGTTGGGCCTTGCCATACATATCTTTTCCATTTAATTCCCGTCAAGTCAGCCTAAAGAAAAGAAAGCATGATTATTACCGCATATTCAAAATCAATAGTAGTTTCTCTTAAAGCTCCTTATTTCATTGAGACATTACGATTTTTCAATATATACGTAAGATATTAAAGCAGCTGACAAAAAAAAATGATTCTTTGATCATTCAACAGCCAAACTATTAACACTGACATGTCACTGAATAGCAATAAATGTGTCCCAAAGAAAAATAAAATTAAATAAAAGAAACTTAACAATGTTAAATATAAACATGTACTTTAATACAGCACACTTAGTAAACATTTCCTCTAAGTTCTGTTCCAACTGGTCATGTTTATTCCCTGGTGTCAAACATGTAACAGAAAATTAATTTTTAAAGACTCATCATTTCAGGGCATCTGGGTGGCTCACTTGGGTTACGCCTCTGCCTTCGGCTAGGGTCATAATCTCAGGGTCCTGGAGCTAGGGTCATGATCTCAGGGTCCTGGGATGGAGCCCCACATAGGGTTCTCTGCTCTGGAGGGAGACTGCTTTCCCCTCTCTCTCTGCACCTGCCTCTCTGCCTACTTGTGATCTGTCAAATAAATAAAATCTTAAAAAAAAAAGACTCATCATTTCATGTGTATAGAAGTGATGGCTCTAATGAAAAGAAATGTGAACTATAACTGAAAAAATTGTTAGTTCTTCACATATCCCTTTTAGGAAAAGTGAAATAGGTGCTCACAAAGAACTGTCAGATTTGTACTAATCTACTTTCAAAGAACTTGATCTTAAAAGTACTAAAAATAGAGTCAAAGAAGACAAATGTAAAACCTGCTGTTATGTTTTGCTGCATCTGAAGAGATGCTGATTAATGGACACTATACAAGAAAACATTTTCTAAGAGACGGCATTAAAAATCCCAATTTGGAACGGTGAAAGAAATTCAAGAGAAGAAATTCAATTATTCTTTAACTTAGAGGTGCAAAGCATAAGGTGCCAAAAATGAAACTGCTGATACATGACTGGCAGTTTACACTTGCCAACTAGTTGTGCTCCGCCCACTCAGTTCACTTACCTATCACATACTCTCTTAGTATTTCTCCTAGCACACAAAAAATGAAAAAAGAAAGTCACTGAAACTTTAAATCATGAACGGAGCTAAGCTACTGTCCAACAGAGGACTAAATATTTGCAACAGTTGGTAGTTTTCAAAGTCTTAACTGTGGCCGTTCCCAGAACTGGGCCAACCTATACAATTGTCATTCCTGCATCCAGCTTCCCTAGAGTTTTCAATAAAAGGAGGAGCAGCCTGCTCAAAGCACTCTAAAAATACAAGCAAAACAAATACAAAAAAGTAATGATAATAATAAAAGTTAGTGCAAAACCACAGAACCTCCATTAGCCCGTTTCACTCACACAAACATAATGTTCTAATAAAAGCAAGATGGCTAGAAATTGTCAAAATGGCAAAATGTCCTCAAAGTTTAAAGAGAAAACATATGAAATGGTATCTACTGATTTTCACAGAGAGATCTTAACTCATCTAAGGGAGAAACTAATCTTCCGTTAGTTCGACTCATTAGAAAATGTAAAACGAAGAGATTTTTAGTACATAAGTTCCGGTGTCCTGTTTATTGGGGAAACCAAATTACCAGAGTGAGGCATAAAGGCACTGGGAGAACGGGCAATAATGGAAAGTGTTAAGAAGGGATACATGGTCAATAAGGAGAAAAGCAATAGTTAAGCAAGAAACACAGAGGAAAATGTGACTGTCCTGCCAGATAGGAGCACAAGTTGAAGACAAGACTACGGTGAAGAAGAGTCGGAAACAAGAAAAAAAAAAAAAAAAAAAAAAAAAAAAAAAGCCTGCACTCCTTAACCAGAGTCTAGGATGGTGGGTGAACGAACCTGTTTCAGGGGGTGGGTGCGGAGCTCGGCCGCCGCGCCGGCTCCGGCTGGGCCTAGCCTAGGGACTCGGGCATCTGGATCAGACCCGGACCCCCTCCCCCACGGCCCAAGGGCGCACCTCGCGGCCCCCTCCCCCACCGCCCCGCTTGCCGCGGCCCCCGCCCGCGGCCCCTGCACTCACCAGGCAGAAGAGGTTACAGTGACAATCTTCCAGGCTGGCCCCGTTCGGCACGAAGGAGGAACTCATCGTCCCTCACAGCAGCCGCCGCCGGCGCCACAACCCACCATCCGCCATTACCGCCGCCTCCGACCAGAGAGAGAAACACAGACACCGGGGAGGGCGGGGGGGTGGTGGTTGGGGGAGCGGTGGAAGAGGAGGCCGCCGGGCCGCCCGCCCTCCCCACCCACCCCCCCGCCGCCGCGAGCAGCCCCCGCCGCCCGGCCGGCACCTAGCCGCCCGGGGCCCAGGGCCGGCGAAAGGGCCGCGCCGCGCTTGCCCCGCGGGCCGGACTGCGGCCGCCGCGGAGCCCGCGGACGCTCGTGCCTCTCTGAGCGACGGAGGAGATATGTGCCCCTTTCACAAGAAAAAATAATAAATTACACAATAAATAATTAAAATCGAGTCCGAGAGGGCAGAGTCCAAGCCCTGGAGGGCTCTCCCGGGAGGGGAAGCGCCCGCAGAGGGGCAGGAAGGGCAAGAACCGGGAGAGAAGCCCAGGCCCCCGGCCCGGCAACGGCGATGTCCTTAAGCCCAGAATCTCCTCAGTGGCGGAGGTGGTGGCGGCGTCTGCGGGCTCAGACCATTCTCTGGCTATGTCTTCGTGTCGTCCCTGGGCCAAGCTGGCCTGATGTCTGTTCTACTGCGGCCTCACCGCCCAGACGCCGTAGTCTCCCCCATTTTGTGGGCCCAGCGGGCGGTGTTTTTCCCCCTTTAATCCGAATTCACGGGTTTTCCCTTCGCTTTAATGGCGGCCACAGGGACCAGCTCGCCCTCTCTGCTCGCCCATTGGCCGCCTTGAGGTCACGTGGGCCCGGGCTCCGTGGGGAGGAGGAGAGAGAGGGGAGTGAGAGAGGGCCGGGAAGCTTTCGGCGGAGGCGGTGAGCCCTGGGGACCGGACAGCCAGCTGGCGGCTACTAAGATAGCGCCATCTGCTGGGTGCCCCAGCCAGTGTAAGATGACCCCGTCCCAGGCCCGTTCTCCTTGCCAGTGAATTTACAGTGCAAGAGGGTTCACATCAGAAATCGGAGAATTACGTGGAAATCAGTTTGATTTCGTCGGAAGAGAAAGTGTTGCAAAAATTCCCAGGCATTTTCACTCGCAAACCCCTGAGCTTGGGAGTCAGACGATCTGAGACAGAACTTGAACACTTAAAAGTTGTGAGATTAAGAAAGAAATGTATGAGAAACAATATAGCCTTATGGTTACAAGCCTAGGAGTTGGAGCCACACTTGCTCGGGTTCAAACCTTGAGTGCGTCAGTTCTGTGTCTCAGTTTTCTCACTTGTAAAATGGGGAAAACATAACCCCATCTCACAGGAGTGTTGTGATAACTGAGTTAATACAAATAAAGCACGTAGCCCAGTGCCTGACACAGATATGCATTGCTAAGAGTTATCTATCATTGCTGTCTTCCTTACCTCATAAGATTATTGTGAGGAATTGAACCAGTGTATGTAAAGTGCCACTAGTGTAATCTCCCTGAGAATCAGAACCTTGTTTTGCTTACAGCTATAACTCTAGTGCTTAAAAAAAGCTTACTAGCACACAGTAGGTGTTTGGTATTTGTAAATTTGCAAATGAATGAATGGTAAGAAGTGGGAACCAAATGTTACTTCCCTTTCCTATAAAACACTAGATTACACTTCAGTATATGAGTTCAAACATTCTCCTTGACAGTTTTGGAGAGGAGAGAGAGACCGCAGGAAAGGGAGGAGGTAAGGGAAGAAAGGAGAGAGGTAAAAGTAAAGGTGATTTAAAAGTTAGAAACATTAGTGAGTTAGGATTTACCATAACTTGCCATCATAATTGCCTTTGTAAAATGATGGACTCTTCCAAGTCACCTCTTCAGCCATGGAATGAAAAGCATTCCTCATCCACCCATTCATTCATCCATGATGATTAAGAGCCCAAATCTCGAAGCCTAAAGCCTGTAGAAAAGGTTCTGCCACTGTTTCATTGGTTTCAAAGTAAAATTTAGTCCAAAATGAAATTAATTTCTCTCTCAGTTTTCTTATTGTAAAATGAGGATAATAAAAGTACTTTTCTCCTAAAGTGTCTGATGAATGAAACAGTGTAGGTATAGGGCTTACCATAGTGCTTATTAATGTTAGCTATTAAAATACTTTCAAAAATCATTATTGAGCACCTGCGTGCTCAACTGAGTGTGTTCCTGGTCTTTGGTAGGCCTGGGATACAAATATGAATAAGATACCTGCCTGTCCCTCAAGATTCCTGAAGAGAGGCAATAAAGGAAACACTTCCAACAGAATAAGATAAAATACAATGGAGGTAATTGCTTGAATAAGGTATGTATCAACTAGGGCACAATAAGAGCTCTGCGGGAGGAGCACCAAAATCAGAAAAGGTGTCTTAAAGTAGGTAGCATTTGAAATCAGATTTGAAGGATAAAATGAATTCTTACAAAGCCCTTTGAAGCAGTTAAATCTTATTAAGCCCAATTCAGATCCAAAGGCCACATATCAAAGTCAGTTATACAACCAAGACTAATTTAATCCAGGAGCTCAAATCAGTTGAAGTCCATATCCTTTCTGAAAGCCAGCACCAGGAGACAGCAATCCTCAGACCCCATAAGGTAAGAACCCCTCTCCTCATCTCTCTTTCCCTGATAGAATCCTCAGACCTTTGTTCCCACTGCTTCTGTCACTCTGAAATATCCTCCCCCACCTTTTATCTAAAACATATCCCTCCTCTTTAGAAGTCTTTCCCTTCACTGCTCGGCCCCCAACTTGAGCACCTTCCTCAGGACCTCCAGATGCAGCTAGAATCTCCTGAAACCTACCAGGTGCAAAGTAACATTTGACCTTTCTTTAGACTATCAGTCTTCTCGAAAAGAAGAGAGAGATAGGAGACAAGGGAAGAAGACCCGGGGGGAAAACATCTCAGAGAAGATCATGAAAGGAGCAAGACAGAAAGAGAGAGGTGAAAAAGCAAAAGAGAGAAATTGAGAGAGAGAATGGAGAAGGAAGTGGAGGAAAAGGACACCAAACGTGAGAGGAATGGAAATATCACGAGGAGAAGAGAAAAGATCAATGTTAACACGCAGAGAACATGTCAGTAACCACCTACCTTCCCTTAAAACGTTATTTTCTGCAATTTTAAAAGTAATGGAAATTAAAACAGTATACACACATTGTCCAAAAAAGATACAAAAAAGTATCTTCTATTTGGAAGATGCAATAAAGTGTAAAGAGGAAAAACATTTAAATGCACATTATTTTAAAAATGCCCATGCCGGGGCGCCTGGGTGGCTCAGTGGGTTAAAGCCTCTGCCTTCGGCTCAGGTCATGATCCCAGGGTCCTGGGAATGAGCCCTGCATCAGGCTCTGTGCTCAGCGGGGATCCTGCTTTCCCTTCTCTCTCTCTGCCTGCCTGTCTGCCTACTTGTGATTTCTCTCTCTGTGTCAAATAAATAAATAAAATCTTTAAAAAAAAAAATGCCCATGTCATCATTCATAATCAACCATCTCTTAACATTCTGATTTTTTTTCTTTCCAGACTTTTCCATATATATTACATGAATATATTCATATAATATATTATATATTCATATAATTTATAAATTATATATAATATATACTGTAACTATATATACTATATATAATATATGTAATATATTTATAGGTGTAAATAATATATATTTCCATAAATATATCCCCACACAGCTGAAGTTATAGTATATACACATTTTACTTACTTATAGTATATACTTACTTGTAGTATATACACATTTTACTTACTATCTAGTATGCGTGTCCAGTCATGTATAGACAAGGCATAGGATATACAAGGAGCACATAATCTTGGTAGATAAGGCAATTGGATAGTTGGACCAACTAAGATCAAAACTCCACACCACTGCCTGCTAACTCCCTAACTTCCAATTACTCATTAGTAAAATGCATGTGCAAAATTAGCACCTAAATGTTAGAGTTTTAGCAATTAAAAGAGATAATCTAAGTAAAATAGGAGAGCCAATCAGGAACATTAAGGTGAATGTTAGACATTGCCTTGAATAATAATCACCTGTTGTCTTTGACTCTCTGAAACTACATTTGTTTGTTCAATGATCTATATTTAAAATTGTTCTTTAACTCCTCTACCCTTTTAAGGACTCCGTTCTGAATGGGATAGTGGATGTGCCTGGCCTCCAGGAAGGGTGACAGTTACATCATCTAAGCAGAGATAGTCCAGGAAAGAGCAAAGTTTGACCTTAGGACTAATGTTCCCCACCTGTTCTGAAAAATCACAGGGTCTAGAACAGAGCTATCCAGTGGAAATATAACATTAGCTAAAGAAGTAATTTTTTAATTAGCCACATTAAAAAAGATAAAAAAGAAATAGGTGAAATTAATTTTAATTATTTATTTATCCCAATATAACAGAAATATTATTATTTCACATGTAATCAATATAAAAAATTATTGAAATGGGGTCCCTGGGTGGCTGTCGGTTGAGCACCTAACTCTTGGTTTTGGCTCAGGTCATTATCTCAGGGTTGTGGGATCAAGCCCTCCATCGGGCTCCATGCTCAGCCCAAGGTCTGCTTGGGAGTCTCTCTCTCCCTCTCCCTGGGTGCCTCCCCCTACTCGCATACACTCTTGTGTTCTCTCTCTCAAATAAATAAATCTTTTTTAAAAATTGAGAGAGTTTTACTTTTTATTCTTTTTTTTTTTTTAAGATTTTATTTATTTGACAGAGAGAGAGAGTAGGCAGAGAAGCAGGCAGAGAGAGAGGAGGAAGCAGGCTCCCCAGTGAGCAGAGAGCCCAATGAGGGGCTTGATCCCAGGACGCTGGGATCATGACCTGAGCTGAAGGCAGAGGCTTTAACCCACTGAGCCATCCAGGCGCCCCTTGTCTTTTTTCTTTTAACCAAACTTTTCAAAATCCCTGTTTGAATTTTTACTTACAGTATATTTCATTTCACACAAGCCACATTTCAAGTGCCCAATAGCGACACGAGGTTAGTAGCTACTGTGTTGGATAACACACGTCTATGAAAGCTGCGAGTTAAGGACCAATTAAGCTGTGCAGTGAATGGTCTTGAGCCTGGGGACAATACTGATTTTCTTAAGGTCATGTTAATGGTTTCATGTTGTACTTAATTCAATTTAAAAAAAAAAGCTGAGTGAATGCACAGGCAGGCAGAGAGAGAGGAAGGGAAGCAGGCTCCCCGCTGAGCCGAGAACCCAACTCAAGGCTTGATCCCAGAGTCCTGGGATCATGACCTGAGCTGAAAGCAGAGGCTTTAACCCACTGAGCCACCCAGGTGCCCCGCCATTGAAGAAATTTAAACATGACAGTACTGAGCTAAGATTTGTTTTTAGAAGATGCCAGGATACTTGTTGGGGGCATTATGGAAATCCAGACAGGAAGTGAAGAGGCCTAAGCTAATTAAGAGGGGCTTATCTAAAGAGAGATTGAGGGGCATCTGGGTGGCTCAGTCGGTTAAGAGTCTGCCTTTGGGTCAGGTCATGACCCCAGGATCCTGGGATCAAGCCCCACATCAAGCTCCCTGCTTAGCAGGGAGCCTGCTTCTCCCTCTTCCCTGCTCATGCTCTCTCACTATCTCTCTTGCTCTCAAATAAATAAATAGAATCTTAAAAACAAAAAAAAAGTGAGATTGATTCCCTGGAGGTCAAGCCCCACATGAGGCTCCAGGGTGGGTGTGAGGCGGCTTAAGATTCTCTCCCTCTGCCCCTCCCTCACCCCTGAAAGAAAGAAAGAGAGAGAGAGATAAAAAGAAAGAGAGAGAGAGAGAAAGAATGAAAGAAAAGAAACATCCTTCCTGCTTCACATTTATTCCCTCTATTAAGGCATCAGCAAGGAAGATAGGGAAGTAGAGAAAATTGCTTTTGCAAAATGCTGAGCATTCCTTTCTTACTAAGCAGATGATTTTTCTTAGAATAGCAGCCAATGTTGAGAGGAGACAAGCACAGTTCTCTGAACCTTCTCCTTCTGCTAAAAAGTTCCAGACAGGACTTTGATCTCACAGGATAATTATTCCTACCCAGATATAAACCGGTTTGCAATTTTATTGTTCCCTTCCCCCAAGAAAAGGTTCACAGGAATTCAAAAGAGATAATGAGCCAATAAAATAGGAATATTATTCTAGAATCTCTTATTTCTACCATACAGGACTTACATGTATGGAAGGGATTTAATAGTAACATAGAGGAAGGTGATAGCTTCGTACCATTTCTACCACTAGCTTTGACATCCATTCATCTGCTCATTCATTCAATTAACACCGATCGATATTTACTATAAGCAGCGTTCTGAGATAGGTGCTATGATAAGGCGATATGCAACAGTGCATCAGAAATAGATCTGGGGGCACTTGGGTGGCTCAGTGGGTTAAGCCTCTGCCTTCGGCTCAGGTCATGATCTCAGGGTCCTGGGATCAAGCCCCGCATTGGGCTCTCTGCTCGGCGGGGCGCCTGCTTCCCCCTCTCTCTCTGCCTGCCTCTCTGCCTACTTGTGCTCTCTCTCTCTCTGTGTCAAATAAATAAATAAAATCTTAAAAAAAAAAAAAAGAAATAGATCTGAATCTGAAGAAGCTTATTAATTCTCAGACAGTAAGATATGTTAAATAACTGTAAGTTGGGTTTAAAAATGCCTAAAATGGGTGTAGATAAAATATTATGGAATCTAAAGAAGATGGGGTTACCCCAAGTAATGGGAAACAAGAGGTTAGTGGAATAAAACTTTGCATTTAAAGTGGACAATAATTTATGTATAAGATTTGGACTTGCAGAGATTTGGGAAAGAGCAATTTAGGCCACTATTTCCCACAGTAGACTTTGAAAACAAGGTACTGAAGAATATTGGAAATTCCAGGTAAACAGCATTTTGGGTTGTGCTGGTAAGTGGCCTATTTGTTCTCAAATTGATTTCCTTCTCTCCTGCTGCCATGTTTTGTATTTCAAGAAGTTGCTCCTTACAAATGACATTTCTCAGGCTCTCTTATCAATTTCTTTGTGGTTTGGCTTGGCCACTGAAGGCAAGGGCAGCAGATGAGGAACCATGGGCAGGGTAGATCTTTCCTTCTCCCTGTACTTCAGATAGTATCTCCAGTAGTGACTGCATCCCCTTTGTGGTTCCAACTGCAGATGGACAGTCCTTCTCTTGGTGGTCCCAGCTTCTGCTGGGTAGGCCTGGCTCCTGGGCTGTGTGTTTCTTATCTACTGATGCATGTTAAGTTACCTTGAAACTTCACAGCTTAAAACAACAAAAATTTTATTATGTCGCACAATTCCTGAGGTTTAGTAATCTGAGAGTGACTTAGCCAGGTGATTCTGGCTCAAGGTCTCACATGAGGTTGCAGTCAAGATTTGGCTGGGGCTCCAGTTGTCTCAAGGCCAGAGTAGGGCTGCCGAGTTCACTTCCAAGTTCATTCACACGCTTGTTGGCAGGACAGAGCTCCTAGCCAACCATTGGCCAGAGACTTCGGTATTCTGCCAGGTGGCCTCCTCACAGCTGCATACAACATGGCAACTTGTTTCTCCAACAGGAAGCTACCCAGAAGATAGAGATACCAGAATAGAAGTGCAGTCTTTTTAATACCCTAATCTCAGAACTAACAAACCATCACTTCTGTCACATGCTGCTGGTAACACAGACTAACTGTGATAGAGTGTGGAAGGGACACACACAAGGCTCTGAATACCAACAGGCAAGGATATGAGGGCTCTCTTGGAGGCTAGTTACCACAGTAAATCCTGTGGTCCCCAATGATTCATGTCCCTCTCACATGTAAAGTATATTTACTTTCTCCCAAAGTCACCAAAAGTCTCCTTTAGCAATAGCTTGAAGTCAGCGCGTCATTATCTAAATCAAGTCCCAGGGCAGCTGAGGCTCCCTGAGTATGGTTCCTTAATGAATACAGTCCCTCTCCCCCATAGAAGCTAAAGCAATATTATCTGCCCTACATTCACCCAACATACAATGAAGAGACAGGCATAATAGTGTAACTGCTATAGATATTCCTGCTTAAAAAGAGGGAAAATGGCAGGCACAGAGGAGTCACTTGTCCATTGTAATTCCTAAATCCAGCTGAGCAAATGTTGAAGGTTCCTTGATTAAGTCTCAAGGTCTCAGAATAATTCTCCCTGACTCTGAGCTTCATGTTCTGGGGTCTTGGTTCTGACTTCTGAGTCATTCTCCCTTTTCCATGAAAGATAGCCCATGTTTATAGCTGAGGAGTTTTCTCAGCCTACTTCTGCCAGTAGAACTTTGAGAGACTAAAGGCCTTTTTTCATTTTGTACTATCTCTATCTGTTTTGGTCCAAGATGAGAATGCTTCTGCATATACACTTCCTTTAAAAATTTTATGAGTTTTCTGTGATTCTTACTGGATTCACCCCAATTAGACAAAAGGTACACCAACAAATATCTTTCTGATGAGATGGCTGAAGGCTAATGACTCTAAGCTTCCTAGATGCTTTATCTTTTTATTGAGAGACTATGTGAGACATACCTTTAGTCTCCTTAGAGGACATTTTATCTGAAAAGAATAGTACTCTGACACACAACCTTAAATCTTTTTGAGAATCTGACAAAAGATTTACTGTTACACCATTGTTTCATCTTTAGACTGTGTTTTACTGGCAATGCCCTGGACTTGATCTTTGCTCAGAAGCTGTATCTTAATGTTAGAACTGTTTACTATTTGGAGAGGTGAGAATTTTCAAAATCAGCAAACTCAGTCTCCTTTTTGTTGAAAGTTCTTCCTTTATTTTACTTTGGTCCTCCACATGTTCCTATAGGCAACAAGAAGAGAGCTTTGCCTGGCACCTAGTTCATTAGACACATTTTCTACCTTTCAGTTACAGCAGGCAACAGTGTTGCTGAACTTTTTGTCACTGTATAATAAGGATCCCCTTTCCTCTAGTAGCAAATAACATTACCTCATTTTCTTGCAAGCCTTCACCTGAATCCTGATACCTCTATTAATGGTTTCCTCAAGTACTTTGGACTTTCACTATCTCCAGAGTCCAGCCCCCAGTTCCAAAGACACTTCTGCATTTTAGGATTCTGTTACAGGGGAATCGTACTTCTAGGTACCAATACCTGCATTAATTATCTACGTCTATGAAACATATTATTCTGAAACTTACCAGTTTAAAACAGCAAATATTTATTTATTATCTCACACACTTTCTGAGGATCAGGAATCCTGAGACCTGGCTTAGCTATGAGGTTCTGGCTCAGGCTTTCTCATGAAGATGCAATCAGACAGAATGTCAGCTAGAACTTCTGTTACCACAAGGCTTAACTGGGGCTGGAGAATCTACCAAAATATGTATTACCACATCTGGGCAGCACTACCTCTTCCCTTAGTCCCTAGAGTCTAGGGGGTAGCATCTCCCTCATATTGCTCATCTGTGGGCTGTCCCACTGTTACTCTTTGAATTCCTCTAAAATGTTAAAAACTAGTTTCTCATGTCAGATTCCTTTTATTGATTCCCTGGCATAGGTGCTGTTTTCTGTTCTGGATCCTGATTCATATGTTAGTCAACTAAGTCTTGTTGAGTTGAACAAGGTTTTGTTTGAGGTGAACAGATTTCTTTACTGTGGGACTTTTCAGAGCCCTTAATATGCTAAATACATTGTAAACCTCCCTGAGAAATCTACAACAGACAGCATTTCCCAAATTCCTTTTATCACAAGCCCTGCTTTTTTTATTTGTTTGTTTTGGTTTTACATGCACCTAATAGCTTGGATGCAAAAACCATGAATTAGAAACATCATAGTTCAATTTGACTGGAACAATGAGCTTGTGAAGGAAAGCAGTAGAAAACATGGTGAGAAGAGGGTGGAGGCTGAATCATATAGGGCAAGGTGTTTGAACTTGATCCTATAGGCACTGGGGAGTCACTGAAGGTTGCCTCCTGTTAGGTGCAAAGTTAGAATTGTTGAGCTAAACTGTTTAATTATAGCAATACCCTTTATTTTCCTTTTATATGCAGAATTACCTAGTATAATTAGTGAACTAGAGAAAAGAGAATGATATTTCCTCAGGAGGAAAGAAAATGCTTCGATGTATGCCCCTAAAAACCAGTTTTGTCAGAGAAGTTAAAAGATAGAGGAATTCTTTTTTGAAAATAATTGGTGATAAGAAAAGAAGATGGATGGGGCGCCTGGGTGGCTCAGTGGGTTATAGCCTCTGCCTTTGGCTCAGGTCGTGATCCCAGGGTCCTGGGATCAAGTCCCTGGGATCGAGCCCCGAGTCAGGCTCTCTGCTTGGCAGGGAGCCTGCTTCCCTTCCTCTCTCTCTGCCTGCCTCTCTGCCTACCTGTGATCTCTGTCTGTCAAATAAATAAATAAAAAATCTTCAAAAAAAAAAAAAAGAAAAGAAAAAAGAAAAGAAAAGAAAAGAAGGTGGAAGCATATCTCAGGGAAACAATGAGCTAGTAATTAGAGTATAGGCATCTTTTGAGAAAAGAAATATTTAAATGTTAATGTGTGCATTAGTTACCTATTTCTGCAAAACAAATTATCCCCAAACTTTTTGGCTCAAACAATAACATTTATTATCTCTCATAGCTTCTGTGGCTGTTTGGTTCTAGCTTAGAGATTCTCATGAGGTTAAGTCAGATGCTGGTTGTGCCTGCAATCATCTGAAGACTCAACTGAGGCTCCTAGACCTGCTTCTAAGGTGGCTCACTTACATAAATGGCAAGTTAGTGCTGGCTGTTAACAGGAGGCCTCAGTTTCTCTTCACATAGGTTAATTTCAGGGGTCCTTGCATTCACGGTGACTGCCTTTCCCCAGGGCAAGGGACCGAAGGAGCCATGGCAAAAATTATATTGTCTTTTATTGTTTAGCTTCAGAAGGCCTACATTGTCACTTCTATAATAATCTGTCACAAAAATCAGCCCTGATTCAATGTAGGAGGGGAAATACCAAGATATGAGGATCAGTCTATGTTATCTTGGAGGATAGCTACCAGAGTGTATTTTCTATCTTTCTAGACGCCTCTGTTAATATTCTTTCCCTCAAACAAAACTACTTTCAAGACATCTTGGATAGCCAAATCATGTAGCCATATTGAAAGCACCATATTCTCTGGTCAAATTGTGAAAAATTCCAGTGCAAGGTTTGCCAGTCTTCTAGATTTCTGTTTTCAAAAAACGTATGGGATTTCTTACCGCAAAACTTAAGCAAGCCAGGAATCTCTCAAGAACAAAGATTTATCTGAAGGCTGAAATTTCATCATTGATGAAGAAAAGTAGTTTGTGGTACCAGTTATTTTATTTTTCTACTCACTGTAAACAAACTCATCTTTTGGGAGGGGGCAGGTATATATAATATCTGACAGGCTTGATTTTAGAAGGCCTCTTTTTAAGCACATGAAAATTATATAAATAATCAGTAACTTTTTTTCTTTTAAAAGTCCAAACTGCATCCACTCAAAATCTGTACCTTTTAATGTGGGATAAGATACTAAAAGTATATAACCAGAATAAATGTTGACATTTTAATTAATAAAAAGACTTATATTTTTCTTACAAGAACAACCTTGACCTTTATATATCTCTTCTCTAGGAGACTATTCCAAAGGTAAACTATTGCACTTTCCCTCAGTGATGTGCCAAATAAAGGCAGTATGGTATATGAAAAGCATAAACTTTGGAATTTAAGATTTCTATCCTGACTCTGCTAGTCGTATGACCTTGTGCAAGTTACCATACTTCTCCAAACTCTGTTTACTAATCTGTAGAATGGAGGGACTATAACCAAACTAAGGATTAAATTATATATTATAATACTTAGCAAAATGCCTGTCAGAGTGAGGGCTCAACAAATGACAGTTACTCTTTATAGCCTTTATTTATTTTTTTTTTAATTTCTTTTCAGTGTTCCTGAATTCATTGTTTATGCACCACACCCAGTGCTCCTTGCCAGTACGTGCCCTCCATAATACCCACCACCAGGCTCACCCAGCATCCCATACCCCTCCCCTCCAAAACCTTCAAATTGTCTCTCAGAGTCCACAGTCTCTCATGGTTCATCTCCCCCTCCAATTTCCCCCAACTCCCTTCTCCTCTCCAGCTCCCCATGTCCTCCGCAGTATTGTCTCAAATGATAGTTACTCTTAACAATTTGGGCAAGCAATGCTACTACCCATGAGTTCACCTTTCAGTCTTCAGTTCTTATCTACTCCTGGTGCTACATAACATCTGTGATTAGTGACTTTTTTAAAGTTTATTTTCAAAAAAAAAATTTATTTTCATTCCAGTAATTAGCACACAGTGTTATATTAGTTTCAAGTGTACAATATAGTGATCAACAATTCCACACATCACCCAGTGCTCTTCTCAACAAGAGTACTCCTTAATCCCCATCACCTATTTAACCCATCCCCCCATCTGATAACTATCAGTTTGTTCTCAATAATTAAGAGTATGTTTCTTGACGTCTCTATTATTTTTCTCCCTTTGCTTGTTTCATTTCTGAAATTCCACATATGAGTGAAATCATATGGTATTTTCTTTCTCTGACTGACTTATTTCACTTAGCATTATACTCTCTAGCTCCTTCTACATGGTTACAAATGGCAAAATTCCATTCTTATTTATGGCTGGATAATATTCCTCTGCATGGGGGCACCTGGGTAGCTCAGTGGGTTAAGTCTCTGCCTTCAGCTCAGGTCATGATCTCAGGGTCCTGGGATCGAACCCCACATTGGGCTCTCTGCTCGGCAGGGAGCCTGCTTCCTCCTCTCTCTCTGCTTGCCTCTCTGCCTACTTGTGATCTCTGTCTGTCAAATAAATAAATAAAATCCTTTAAAAAAATATTCCTCTGCACGCACGCATGTGTGTGTGTATGTGTGTGTGTATAACATGTATCCAGAGATGGATATAACGATGTGTATAACATCTTTATCCAATCAGTTGAGGGACATTTGGGCTGTTTTATCTTGGCTATTATAAATAATTCTGCTATAAACATAGGAGTGCAGTGCCCAGTAGTATGATTGCTGGATAAGGTAGTTCTATTTTTAACTTTTTGAAGAACCTCCATGCTGTTTTCCACAGTGTCTATACCAGTTTGCATTCCCTCTAACAGGACACTAGGGTTCCTTTTTCTCCACATCCTTGCCAACACTTAAAGTTTCTGTGTTTTTTATTTTAGCCATTCTGGCAGGTGTGAGGTGACACCTCATTATAGTTTTGATTTGCACTTCCCTGATGATAAGTGATGATGAGCATCTTTTCATGTGTCTGTTGGCCATCTGGATGTCTTCTTCTTCTTCTTCTTCTTCTTCTTTTTTTTTTTTAAGATTTACTTACTTATTTGAGAGAGAGGGAAAGAGAACAAGCACATGAGCAGGGTGGGGTGGGGCCAAGGGAGAGAGAAGGAGAAGCAGATTCCCGCTGACCAGGAAGCCTGAGGCAGGGCTCAATCCCAGGACCCTGAGATCACGACCTGAGCTGAACGCAGACACTTAACCAACTGACCCACCCAGGTGCCCTCATCTGTATGTCTTCTTTGGAAAAATGTCTGTTCATGTCTTCTGCCCATTTTAATTGGATTATTTGTTTTTGAGGTGCTGAGTTTTTAAAGGGATATATATATATATATATATATATATATATATATATGTATATGTATATGTATATATGTACACACACACACACATATACCCCTTTATCAGATATGTCATTTGCAAATATCTTCTCCCATTCTGTAGACTGACTTTTAGTTTTGTTGATTGTTTCCTTCACTGTGCAGAAGCTTTTATTCTGATGTAGTCCCAATAGTTTATTTTTGCTTTTGTTTCCCTTGTCTTAGGAGACATATTGTGATTAGTGATTTCAAAATGTTGAAATGAAGGAACTACAAAAATAACAATGATTAAAAAGCTTAATTTATGGTTGTGTTACTCCTTGCCTTTCAGTTTTCTCTGGATGCAAAGCAGTCTATTCAATCCGCAATTCAAATATGAACTAGACATTTTTAAAAATCTGCTTTTTTTCATAATAATGACCTTCAAGAAAAATAAGACACTGCAAAACCACGAAATGATCATTACATTATACATCTGGGCTTAATTTTCCCAAAATTGGACTTTGGAAAATAAATGTTATAAATTTTGAGACATTTTGAGAAGTATTGAAAAAACTTTGGAGGTATTCACGTTTGTAAGACTCTTTTCCTCTATTTTCCAGATGGAAAGGAGAGAAGGAAATAGGGGAGATGGAAAAAAATGGAGAAGAATCATTTTTTAAGGTCTTTTTATATATTCAAATGCAGAATAGCCATGACCAGAAAGACAAATTACAAAAAATAATCAGGAATCTAAATATGTACACATTTTGAATCAGTACTAAATGGGCTTGACAATTTTCGATGCAAAACTATTTACTTTGCGTATATTTGTACCTTAACAATTTTATATACTTTTTAATTTTTTAAAAGATTTTATTTATTTATTTGACAGAGAGAGAGAGATCACAAGTAGGCAGAGAGGCAGGCAGAGAAAGCGGGGGGGGAGCAGGCTCCCCGCTGACCAGAGAGCCTGGTGGATCCCAGGACCCTGGGATCATGACCCAAGCCGAAGGCAGAGGCTTATACCCACTGAGCCACCCAGGGGCTCCTAATTTTATTTTATTTTTTTTTCTCACTATAGCACATACCCTCCCCAATGTCCATCACCCAGCCACCCCATCCTTCGCACCCCCCCACTCTGGGGCCCCAGCAACCCTCAGTTTGTTTCCTGAGATTAAGAGTCTCTTATGGTTTGTCTCCCTCTCTGGTTTCATCTTGTTTCATTTTTCCCTCCCTTCCTCTATGATCCTTTGTCATGTTTCTGATTCCTCATATCAGTGAGATCATATGATAATTGTCTTCATTTTATATTCTTTAAAAAACTTAAATAAGAATAACACTTAGAAAACACACAAAATGAGCTGGTCTCCTTTTAAAAAAGAAAATATGAGTAAACTAGATTAAGAAAATGTGATTTTTTAAACATAATTTACAAAGCAGCTACAGATATTATTTTTCTATTAAAAAACATTAACACAAAGTATTAGTGTTGGCTTACATAACTTTGCGCAACTCAGTGATGATTCGAAAGGCCCACAGCCTATATGGATATAATGGAATGCCAAGTAGCTACCAAAATTGATAAGAGCCTCACTTAGGTCTGTACATGGAAATGTGTATAGAGTAATATAAACAGGAGAGAAGAGACACAAAATAGCATACTCTGATTAAACTATGAAAAACATATGCCTGTATAATAGTACAGTGAACTGAAGGCAGAGAATACCATGTATATAATTACTCAATAAATACTTGCTGAATAAGAGTAAGTGAAAATTATTTTGAGTCTTATAGACAGAGTCAAACATCTTTTCTGGTATATTTCTATGGCTTTGTAGTTGAGGCTAATTTAGCAGAAAAGGCCCTTACAGACCTCCCGCAGTGTTTATGATAAGATTAATTTAAGAAATTATTCTTATTACTGTGCCTGTCCTCCCTTCAGCCTACAAGTATTTCCCCATAAATTTTGCTTCCCTTCTATTCAGAAATTCTTTCTATTCAGAAATTCTTCTTTCTTTGATACAATTGAAGCTAGAAGAGATGATTATCTGTGCTTTACTCTCATTTCTTTCTGAGTTACTTGTATCCAGATATTTGATTATTAATTTTTTATTATTAATTTGATACAGTGGTTAAACACCCATTAGCGTGCTCTCTCTCTCTTGCTTTTTTTTTTTTTTTTTGCAACCTCAGTTTACAAACTTGTCTGAAGTTAAATGATACCAACCACCACTTTCAAAACTGTTGGGCGTTGGGACAGAAGTGAGGGTCAGAGCAAGGGAGGAGAGGTCACAAGGCCAGCAATTAGCAATGTGGTCTCTACCCAACGTCTGTGGTTTTTACCAGCTTTAGAACTACTCATCTCAGCCGTGGGGCTCCAACACTTCTCTCTCCGAACACTAATACTTGAACCTGCTTCCCTTAAAAATAACAGCATTTTGCATTTGTAGAGCAATTAAGTGTTTACAAGACAATTTTTACCCCCATGATCTTACTTATATCTTATTTAATCCCTTTATTCTCATGCAGGTTATTTATTACAAGTTTTTCTAGGAGATCTAACGGGAAAACTTGAGTAAGATGTGGGAAAAGGAAGTTCAAAATAGTGCATTATGAACTGCCAAAATAGTAACACTGTAATCATGATGAAACCAAAGCTATTTTGACTGGCTGAAGTTCTTCACTCTGGATAGAGTTGATTTGTTACCTTCTGAGGGCTGATGTTCTCCTTGTCCTTCGCTGTCTGGCATCCATAATTAGTTGTGTTGGAAAGCTGACACTACTACTAAGGGCATGCGGGACCTACTTGTCTCTCAGTCTAGTTAGTACCTGGCTCTGTCTTCCTTGCAAGCTGGAAACTGGCGGTTCTTCATCTCATCTCTCTCCTCCAGGCCTATTAGCTTGGGCTTATCACCTGTTAGGGGCCTGTTGCTACCTAAGAAATGAATGATTCTTCCCTTTGTTCTGATGTCTCTCCTCTAAATTGTTTTTCCTATTCTCCTGACCTCAGACTATTTCTATCTTTTCCTTTTGCTGCTTTTGTTTTTCCGATGTTTCCTGTAACCGTACTTGTTGATTCTCTTTTCATCTTGTATGTTGGCAGCTGATGACCTAGTCTGTCCCATTATCTCAGCTTCATGATTCTACCCACTTTCTTGGGTATTAATCACTCAGGTGCCTTGGGGAACTGTGACTTCCCAAAGTCAACTCATTACGTTTTTACCAAGGCCAGCCCAATACCCTACGGACCCTGGTAATAAAATAATAATAACAATTACCATTATTGAGTACTTACAGATGTGTCCTTCCAGGCAATTTACATAAATGATTCTATTTAATCCTCCACACAACCTTATGAGGTCAAATTTGAACAGGTAGGTCAATAGAGACTTTATTTGCATGATTGTAAATAAAATCACATAGGAAAGTTAGTGACCAGACATGTTGACTAGCATGACTAGTATGACTAGTCCTATACAGTAAGACCCCCATGCTCTCAGGACACATTTGATGGGAATTCTACTACATTCAGAAAAAACTTACTCTGAGTGGGGAGAGAGATAAATCCTGGTGTATGTTTACTAAATCTAGAGCCGGCAAATAAAACCTACACTAACATTTTTTTATTATGTTAGTCACCATACATATACTAATATTTCTTATAGAAGTTAGTTACACTGAAAGCCTTCAATCAACCATACCTCCTGGCATTTACCCCCTTATACAGTACCTCCCATCAGGGCTGGGCCTATCATTTGTTTTTAAGAATAGAATACAGGAGAAGTGACACTGTGTCTGTTCCAGGTCTAAGCCTTTTTTTTTTTTTTTAATTTTATTTGTTTATTTGTCAGAGAGAGAAAGAGCACAAACAGGGAGAGCAGCAGGCAGAGGGAGAAGTAGGCTCCCCGCTGAGCAAGGAGCCCAATGAGGGACTCATTCCCAGGACCCTGGGATCATGACCTGAGCTGAAGGCAGATGCTGAACCGACGGAGCCACCCAGGAGTCCCAGGTCTCACTCAGCCTTAAGAATGTCTGGCAGCTTCCACTTTTATGCATGTAGGAGCCCTGAGTCACCACCACTGGGTAAGTTCACATGGAGAGGGAAAAGCCCTGGGACTACATGGTAGGAAAGAGAGGTCTTACCTCGCCAGCATCCCAGCTGAGTCTGGCCTTCCAGACATGCTCAGTGAGGGGTCAGATACATGAGTGAAGCTACCCTGGAGATTTCCAGCCTCAGCTGCCAGCTGACCGTGGCCATGTGAGAGACCCAAAGGAGACCAACAGAACTGACAAGCAGAGCACCAACTACAACACTCATGAAAAATTAAAAAAAAAAAAGATTTCTGTTTTAAGCCACTACATTTTAGGGTGGTTTATTAAGCAGTAATAGATAACCAAAACACTACTAAGATTAATAATATTAAAGATTATGGTTAGTTTGGAGTCCCATTAGATAACATTCAGTCAAGAAGCTTAAGAATACCAGAATTCTACCTTAGACCACAGCCACCCCCAGACCCCCCCACCAAGGTCTGGAGGGAGAAATATATACAGGAGACAGTGGCAAAAGAAAACAACACTTGGATTTTAGCTAGGTTTTCTTTCTCTGATAAGGTGGTCTGAGGACACATGCCTAGAGCTTGAGGTTTACAGAGCCTTTTTTGGGTAAAATTTAAAATATTTAGCTACCGGGAAAGCCAAGAACATGCCCAATCAATACGGACACTAGCTGAACCAGGCTGCACGTTCACAGAGTAACTACAACCTGGTTGTTCCCTCTCTCTAAGCCTAAGAGCAGGCCTGGGTTGGAGTGTCACTCAGTACTATGGAGACAAAGACAGAAGAGCCCAGAGAGATCCACACCCATGTGTGACCCAGGCACATTGTACGTGATCTTGACTGCAGGGAAAAATGACCTGGTCAATGTCTTGGAATCTGACCAACCAAGTTAGCCATTTCTGTCATGGAGGGTAAGGGAAACATGAAGGGTGATAAGGAAGAGACTGTGGAAGCATCCCCTTCCCTAGACCCTTTACATAATATCTCATTTAATCCTCACAGCAACTGTGAAAGGTAGAAATTTTTCTTGCCATATCACCCATGAGAAAATTAAATACTATAGAGGCTGAATGACTTGCATTAGGAATGACAGTGGTGGGTTGGAGGAGGTTGAAAAGGAGAGATGATTTTCGAGTATGGCATGTAATAAAGTCACTTACATTGTCATCTCAGTTGTTTTCTGTTCAAGTGAAGAACAAAGTCAAAGGAAAGTTCTGTACTGTTAGAGGCACCCAAGGAAATAGGGCCCAAAATCACCCTTTTTTTGTGGCTTGATAATAGCACGGGTGGGAAGAAGGCATCTCCTTCTACTACAGCAGAGAAGTAGCTGCACGCCAGCAGTGGTTGGTGATATGACTCAGTGTTATAGCCACTCAGAAATACATGTGAAACCTCCCCTCCCCCCATAAATCTTTGAGAGATACAGAAGGGAACTGTGGTTCTAATGACCTCTTTGTAGGCCAGTACTGTCCATATTACCCAAATGGATTGTCAAACTAGAGCAGCCTGGAGAAATGTCTGCTACACAAACATTACATCTCTGACGGAAAACTCTATATTTGTTCCACCCCCACATTCTCCATTCAAGTTCCCAGAAGTTTGCAATTATCCTCAAAAGATGTTTCCAGACAAGGCTTACTCAGCTTCAGTTTTCAGTAGGATAAGATTGTTTTGTTTTGTTTTCATTTCTTTGAACTTGGCTGACCATTCTCAGTCTATCCTAGGCTGGTGTGTAAAAGCCAGTCATGAACCATATACCTATTCTCATTCACTTTTCGCCTGCCTGTTCTTTCTCTCCTGATCCTTGATTCTTGGCCCTATGTATCAATTTGATATCTCCATCTCTCTCTTTCTTTGTGTCAACCCCACTTCATTCTTGCTGGGTTTTACTTTCTTCTTCAGGCCACCTGGACTTTGACCTCTTGCCCAGCTTTCAGTTATGCAAATCCCTCTGGCTTGGTATCCTATACTGACTTAGCTGAAAATCTTCATATCAAGGCCCAGGACTGCAGAATTCCACCAGCCAACTACACCTGGGTGACACCTGGTGGCATATATCATCCAAGCCCTGTGCCTGGGTAAAGAAAAGTCTCTGACAAAATCAATGGCAGAAGAGAGGGAAGAGTTGTGTTTAACCCACACTTGCTGTCAGGCCAGCCAAATTTCTACCTGCCCGCCTCTGCACCATTTTTCCTCCAGCTCTAAGAGATTTAGGAAGGATTTTTAAAATATATATATATCCTTGGTTACAACAACTTTGGAAACTGTTTGGCAGTATCTACTAAAACTGAACATATGCATATACTTTTACTAAACAATTCTACTCCTAGATATATTCACAACAGAAATGCATGCATATGTTCACCAAAAGACATGTACAAGAATGTTCATAGCAGGACTATTCATGATAGCTAGAAAGTGGAAACAATCCAAATGTCCAATAGCGGTAGAATAGATAAAGAGTAGTAGATTCACACAATGTGCTAATACAAGAGCAAAAAGAACAGACTCTTGCTATGCATGACAACATGGATAAATGTTACATATATAACGTGACCCCAAAAAAAACCACACACAAAAGAATACATAATATATATTCAATTTATGTAAAGTTCTAAAACAGACAAAATGAATCAATGTTGTTAGAAGTCAGAAGAGTGATTACCATATGGGGAGTGGTAACCAGGTGGGGACACTGGATTGGATGCTGATAATGTTTGTTTCTTAATCTGCGTCCTGATTAAACTAGTATGTTCACTTTGTGAAAATTCATCCAGCTGTACACTTGTGATTCATGTATTTTCCTGTATATGGTCCATGTGAATAAAGCGAATGACAGAAAGAAAAATTTCCTTAATTTCTCCTGAAAATGTAAAGGACACTCGAGTTTAGTGGCTGAGTAAATGGGGTTCCTTTGTTCCCACGCATCATTTGGAAAACCTAGCAATTCCTATTAATCTATAAAACTTGTAGATTCCTCTGCTATAATGAAAACACCCCTCCTCAAACCCCTCCCCTCCACCTCCAAGTGGACATCCTGGTCTTTGGCAAGATATGATCAGTGGTATGGCACACAGCCAACACTATACAGGTCTCCACCTCTTGGTTCCCAGGTGGAATGGACGAAACATAATTGTGGGACCTCTAAGAAGGAGTCAGGGGGTATTCTGGGACAAGTTAACCAGTTGGCTGGATAAGACAGCTTGCAGGCTGCAGAGCATGGGGCCACAGCAAATTGGGATGCTGTCAAGGGTTAAAACTGTAACATATGACCACAGAGATTATCTTAGTGAATTACGTGGCCATTGACAATAGGTAGAGAATCAGAGGCTAGGTTTGGGTTAACAGGATGGAAATGGAGACCATCAGGATAGATAATGTAGTTTGATTTAAAAAACAAACAAACAAACATGGGAATGAGCAGTCACAGGCTTTTTTAAAAAATTATTTATTTATTTGAGGTGGGAGGGGCAGAGGGAGAGAGAGTCTTAAGCAGGCTCTGCACTCAGTGCAGGGTATGGGGCTCAATCTCACAGCCTTGAGATCAGGACTTAAGCGGAAACCAAGAATCAGGCACTTAACCAACTATACCACCCTACAGCCACAGGCTTTTAGTAGGGCCGCCACAGGCTTTTAGTAGGGCCTTTACAGCCTCTGTGAATTGGGCAAGAACTGTTCTAGACAAAAATCCTATACTCTTTCTACTACTATCCAGCTTCCCTTTCTGGGTACTTTGTTTTGGTGACATCCCTCACTCACATCCTACCACCCAGCTTCTAAGATTTTGGTTCCTTGAACATTTCCCAGTCCTGCTGGCTTCTATAATTTCCCATCATCTGGGGTGAGAAATCCCACACTTCAGCCAATGACCTCCTGCCCCCAAACCCTGACCCCTCCAGTCCCTTAGGTCAACAGTGGTCCTCTCCTTCACTCACCATCGCCCTATTAGGGTGGGGATTCTGGATAGAAAGAAAAAGGGCAGCTAGAACCAAACAAGGCTATCTCCTCAACTCAAGGTCATGTCTTTGCTGCTAGAGTCACTACACACCTTCTCTAATACTCTGTCCCTGGTGCAGTCTGTTCCCTTTTGGACTGTGTTGCTGTACTAGGCAAACCCATGTAAACTAGCATGGAAATTTATAATGAAGTCCACTAGTATCTATCTGCCATGTTGGGAATTTGTCCAGACTATAGAATTCCTTCCCATCCCCTTTGCTTCAACTTAATCATTAGGCCCCTTGTTTTCCCACTTATATTGATTCCATACCTTGGCACCAACCACTCTAGCACAGTGAGGGTAATAGGCACTCTGTTCTGGTCCCTGTAGGATGCTACTCTACTTGGCCACCTTTGTCCTACTTTATCCTACCAGGATAGAATAATCAAAATTCTCTTTGCTTCTATAGTATTTCTTGCTGTTTATTGTGTCTGTTTGACATTCTCTTTCTTAAAATGTTGCAAACTAAAATCTGAAACAACAGCAGCAATACAGGGTAGTAGAAGTCTATATTTTGGAAACTGACAAAATGGGATTGAATTCCTAGATCTATCTATTGCCTGCTAGCTAGGAGACCATGGACAATTTTCCTGTCCTTTTTAAGCCTCAGTTTTCTCAACTATAAAAGAGTGATCTAGTCTTGAATAGTTGTTGGGAAGGTTAAGTAATACTGTGTGGGGATAATATCTGCTCATACAAACTACTAAATAAATGCTGGTTGTTATTGTTAGAAGATTTGTTTTAAGAACAGACATTAACTACCTTCCAATCACTGAATAGTGTTAAGGAGTCCAGCTGATCTGAAAAAGAAAATGCATTTGCTAAGAAATACACAAATGAATCTGTCTACTAAGAAAAGCATACACAGCAAGCACTGCAAAGAAGCACATTCTGAGGTGCAGAAAAAGGCAATTCAAGGATACAAATTAAGCACCAAAATTACATTATACATTTAAAAACACAAATATTGGGGCACTTGGGTGGCTCAGTGGGTTAAGCCTCTGCTTTCGGCTCAGGTTATGATCTCAGGGTCCTGGGATCGAGTCCCACATCAGGGTCTCTGCTTGGTGGGGAGCCTGCTTCCTCCTTTCTCCCTCTGACTGCCTCTATGCCTACTTGTGATCTCTCTCTGTCAAATAAATAAATAAAATCTTTAAAAAAAAAAAAACACACAGGGGTGCCTGGGTGGCTCAGTGGGTTAAGCCTCTGCCTTCGGCCCAGGTCATGATCTCAGGGTCCTGGGATCGAGCCCCACATCGGGCTTTCTGCTCAGTGCGGAGCCTGCTTCCCCCCACCTCTGCCTGCCTCTCTGCCTACTTGTGATCTCTCTCTCTCTGTCAAATAAATAAATAAAATCTTAAAAAAAAAAAAAAAAACACACAGGGGTGCCTGGATGGCTCAGTGGGTTAAAGCCTCTGCCTTCGGCTCAGGTCATGATCCCGGGGTCCTGGGATCGAGCCCCACATTGGGCTCTCTGTTTGGCGGGGGACCTGATTCCCTTTCTTTCTCTCTGCCTGCCTGTCTGCCTACTTGAGATCTCTGTCTGTCAAATAAATAAATAAATAAAATCTTTTAAAAAATAAAAAATAAAACTAAAAAACCACACAAATATTAAAAAATTGATAGAATTAAGAAAAAGTCACAGTACTAAGATAGTACTGATCTCAATAAATGGTTTTTGAATGTGGAAGGACCTAAAAGAAGCTGGCTCCAAAGTAGTATATGTTTGGTATACCTATAGAGAATTCTAGAGAGAAGTAGTATTTATGTTGAATGTTGCAGCAGACAAAGGGTATGAGAGAACTAGGCCACAACAAGAAATGCAAGGGTTGGGGCAGCAATAAGACAAAGGCCAATTAATCAACAAAAATCAAGAGCAAGTAAATAAGTTTCCGAGGGCGGAACAAGATAAGATGACCAAAGTACATACAGTCTGCAGGGAGGAGAGCTACTGATCCAACAGCTGGCCTCAGAAAGGGTCACAGGAAATGTGGCCAAGGCAGAGTTAGAAGGACAGTCCCCAGACTCAACACAGAAGGACTCTCAGTATAGAATCAACATACTATTTGAGCCTCAATAAAGCCATTATAGGGCGCCTGGGTGGCTCAGTTGGTTGGGTAGCTGCCTTCGACTCGGGTCATGATCCTGGAGATCCCGGCTCCGTAGGGGTCTGCTTCTCCCTCTGACCTTCTACCTTCTCATGTCTCTCTTACTGTCACTCTCTCAAATAAATAAATAAAATATTTAAAAACAAAAAAGCCATTACAGTTCTCTCACCTGGGTGAGAGTACATCTTTAATAAACCTGGTCTGTAACCTTGCTGAATATTGTAACAGATGGTTAGGAGTTGGAATGAGACTTGACAAAGTTCTCTGGAAAAGTATTTCAGGGCTGTTTTGGCTAGCTTCTTGGATGCAGGCTTATCTGAGTGTCACTGATGGAGAGGATTTGATTGGATCATGGATCTAATCAGTAAATCCCTGTGGTCAGTACGCAGGTCCACAAGCCTTCCCAGTTAATAAAACAGCAAGATTATCTTTCTAAGAAAAAATATTTAGTGTGTCTAGCAGTGTCTAGCAGTCTTCCTGGTTATACACCACAGTGGGGAAATAGAAGCAGCATTCTGTCCTTGGAACATCTTTTCTCTTTAGATGTGCAATGCCAAATACATCTTTAAAGAGTTCCAGAAAGTCAGTCTTAAAGCCCCTGAAGGAATCTTTTGTCTCTTTTTATATAGATGAGCTAAGTTAAGTTCCAAAGAAAATTTAGGAGGCCATGTAACATACTGGAAAGGGTACGAGTTTTAGTGTCTGACAAATCTAGTTTGAATTCCAGATTTACCACTTATCAGCTGTGTGATTTTGCACAAATTTATATAATTTGACTCACTCAGAGTCTCAGTTTCCCCAGCTATGAAATGGAGATAATATCTATTGGAGAGTTGTTTAATATGTATCTTACTATTCCTGACACATTGAGGCTAATAACACTTAGTAAATGGTAATTCTCTTTTCTTTCTGCTGATTATTAAATGATAAAGCCATATCTCATTTCTTAGAATAAGGTTCCCTCCATCTAGCAACCTACTTGCACTTTCTATAAACATACTTGACTGCTATCTTGATCCTAGATGTTCTTCTTTTTTCTTTTTTAAGATTTTATGTATTTATTTAAGATAGAGTGTGTGCATGCATAACAGAGAGAGAGAGAGCACAAGCTGGGGTGGCAGGAGAGGCAGAGGGAGAGGGAGAAGCGGGCTCGTGGGAAGCCCGATGCAGGGCTCGATCCCAGGACACCGGAAACATGACCTGAGCTATAGGCAGACACCTAACCTACCGAGCCACCCTGGTGCTCCATGATCTTAGATATTCTTAATAGGAACATAAAAGGATGTCTAACTTGACTGTATAACTACAGAATAATTGCTCCCCCAAAATGTCCATCTCCTAATCCCTATAATCTGTGAGTATGTTACCTGACTTGGCAAAAAGGATTTTGCAGATGTGATTAAGGTTAAGCACCTTGAAATGGGGAGATTATTCTGGATTATGCAGGTGGGCCCAACTTAATCACAGGAGTCCTTAAAAGCAGTGAACATTTCCCAGCTGAAGTCAGTGAAAGGGAAATGTGATGGTGAAGAAGGGTCAGAAAAATTTGATGTATAAAGGGCTCAACACACCATTGTTGGTTTTGAAAACGGAAAAGTGTGGGGTGCCTAGCTGGCTCAGTCAGAGCAGCATGGGACTCTTGATCTCAGGGTTGTGAGTTAAAGTCCCACACTGGGTGTGGAGATTACTTAAAAATAAAAATATTTTAAAAAATAAAAAATTGGACATGGAATACAGGCATCCCATAGAAGCTAGAAAGGGCTAAGGAAACCGACTCTTCCCTAAAAGCCTCTGGAAAGGGATGAAACCCTTCTAACATCTTGATTTTAGCCCAGTGAGGCCTTGTCGAACTTCTAGTATAAAACTATAAGATAATAAATTTGTGTTGTTTAAGCCCTAGAGGAGTGATAATTTGTTATGGTAGCAATAGAAAACCTATATATATAGACACTGGAAAGAGCTCAGGACCATGGGGGTAATTGACAGTATGGCTCTCCAATTAACCAACTGATGAATCATAATAACCAAGCAATAATTATTGATGACGATATGATGAAAATTATCTTCACAACTCCTCATATTATTATTCTAAAATAGTTTTTTTCTAATCTTCAATTTATTTTATTTTTTAAAAATATTTATTTGAGAGAGAGAGCAAGCATGTGGTAGGGGGAGGGGCAGAGAGAGAGGGAGAGAGAATCTCAAGCAGTTTCCCTGCTGAGCATGGAGCCTCACACAGCGCTCAGTCTCACAACCCTGAGATCATGACCTGAGCCGAAATCACGAGTCGGATGCTTAACTGACTGAACCACCCAGGTGCCCCAAGCCATTTGTCTAATCTTCAATTTTAAAATGCAGATGTGCCCAAGCAAATCTGGTTATCATTGCTCAAGAGTAATGCAAGGATTTTCTTAAAATGTGGGGTAAAAAAAAACAAGACATTTATGCCAGGAGTTCTAGGTGGAGCACAAGCTTTGTCTCCACTCTGAATTCAATCACATCAGGACATCTCCGTCACTGGCCATCACTCTGTTCACAGAAAGAGATGTGCTTCATGGGAAAAATAACTAGATTCCTTAGAGCTCATGTGCTTTCTTCAAGCTTCCAAAGCTGAGACTACCAAGAGTGGCAATTCATTCAAGTTACCTTTAGAAATAAATGGTTTATTGTAAAGATGCATATTCATAAAAACCCAGGGAAGGATGAGCAGTCAGGGTCAGGAAGAACAGGAAAAGGCGGGTAGCTGTGGATTCAAGGAAGTTCCAAGACCTCAGCCAGAGGTTTTTGTGACTCGTTACTCTTAGGTGACTCAGCTACTCCCTGTGTGTCTGCTACACTCTCCACTTACTACTGTCTGGCTTCCTTACCATCTACTCTATGTGTCTTCTCTGCATCATAGATTCTGTTTACTCATAACTTGGCTTACTCATAACCTGACTTAGTCAAACCTTTGACTCATTCAAGTCCCCTCCTGACTTCCCTGACTTCTCTTAACCTCATAGCCTTTCTGCTTTATTCATGCATTTATTAATTTGGAAAATATCTATTGAGCAACTACTATGTGCTCCCATACAGTTTATTGTCTAGTCAGAAAGAAAGACATTAATCAGATAATCACAAAAGTGCTTCTAATTGCCTCAGCTTTTTTGTTCAAACCAGGCCTTGGGGTCAGTTGCTAAACTCTCTGTAAGCTGGCCATCTTCAGGAGCAGCGGCCATCGTCTGTCATGTTTACATGTCCACAACATCCAGACAGAGCTGACTGGACTAAGGGTTGGCATTTGACTAAGGACAATTAATACCTTGGCTGCTCAGCAACCTGCAGTTTAACTCAAATTAATAAGCTTCCCCTGGAAGAAAGAAATTACAGTGCACCAGACATTATATGGAATTGACAGGTTTACCATGTACAGATAAACCTCACACTCCAGAGCAGTAATAACACTAAATGCGGGAGGACTTTACCCACAAGGAACATTCTCATTCATGAGATAGAAAGTTAGAGGGCGGGGCACCTGGGTGGCTCAGTGGGTTGAGACCTCTGCCTTCTGCTCAGGTCGTGGTCCCGGGGTCCTGGGATCGAGCCCCGCATCGGGCTCTCTGCTCGGCAGGGAGCCTGCTTCCCCCCACCCCTCTCTGCCTGCCTCTCTGTCTACTTGTGGTCTCTGTCTGTCAGATAAATAACTAAATATTAAAAAAAAAAAAAGAAAGAAAGTTAGAGGGCACTTGTTTGGTTCAGGGACCCTGAGTAGGGTGCAGGGCAGAGAGCAGGGGTGTTTCTGAACATAGCATAGGGCTATGTTAATCACTCAAATGATGACCAGAGTGAGGCTTCAGGAAATTCTGCCAAGTTCCTTGCAGGAAAGCAGCCTTAGATAGGGGTAGATAGGTTATAGTTTCCAAAAAATTTGCTTCCTGGGCTGATGAAGACAAAGTGGCAAAAGCAAGAGGCCTTTGGGTTCTCTGGGAGAGTCCTTAGTCAGGCCTAATTGCCATAGGTTTCAGCATAACACTAGCTCTTACGCCAGACTCAGAACAATTTGCATACCTTAGGCAGTTCTCAACGAACAATCTTAGACAAGCCATGATATGCACAGGCATCATGGCACAACTATAGCAAATGACCTTGACTTCCCCTGCTGGAACCCAAAGACAGGAATTTATGTGGAGAAAATCAGATTAAGCGGCAGCCCCCCATACGGTTGATTATGAGTTAGCAACAACTTTGGCATGACTCAGTTACCTACAGGTGCTGTGTTATGTGACTGATGTGGTTGAAAAGGAGGTCAGGACCCAGGGATGTTGAATAGTAACAGCATTTTCTAGACAGAGATTGATTAAAGGGCTGGTGGTTCCTGAGAGTTTGTGTATTTTGGTTTTTGGAACAGGATGTTAGCACATTTGTTCTGTTGTCTGAAGATAGGCTTGATTTTGAAATAAAAACACACAGAGAACTGAGTTTTCTCTGGGACCATCTGGTAGTGTGTCCCAAACCTGACTTGAACATAAGTATTTGGTGTTGGTCTAGAGTTATTCAGGGTTATGGTGGTTCATGCAGACCCTAATCATGGTCCTGGAACAAAAAAGCAGAAATCCAAGAACCATAGATCTGCTAGGAGCAGAAGAACACTGACCAAAAAATTGGATGGGAAGTGAGAAGCATGAGACTACTTCACTATCTGGAAGTTCTCTGGTAGCTAGAGACCACTGGCACCCCCCGTGCTCACTTCATACTATACATTAGAGGTCATCTGGTTCAGCTTTCTCATGTTACTGGCAAAAATGCTAAGGCCCAGAAAAGCCAAGTAACCTTGTCTACTTCAATTAATGATTGAAGCAGGAATAGAACTCATGGGATGAACTCCCTTCAACAAGATCTGGCAGGAAATGATCACAGTCAAAGCTGAAAAATAGGCAGTGACATGTCTTTAGTGTGAATATCATATTTACATGCATGTTGAGAATCTATGTGTTCAGCAGTTTCTTAGCATGTGGTGATGGTGTTGATAAAATTGCTCAAGATCTTCTGTACCAACTGTTGAGTGACATCATTTAATCATCAAGTTGGGCAAGGCAGAAATCTCAGTGGCCCTTAATACCCAACCCATATCCAGTCCTTCACCATGACTTGTCATACCACCTTGTATCCACTTCTCCCCTTTTTCCTCATAGCCACGCTGGTCTGAACTACCATATTTTCTTGCCTGGACTTCTGAGATAGCTTTTTTTTTTTTTTTTAAGATTTTTATTTATTTATTTGACATAGAGAGAGAGATCACAAGTAGGCAGAGGCAGGCGGGGGTGGGGAGGAAGCAGGCTCCCTGCTGAGCAGAGAGCCTGATGCCAGGCTTGATCACCAGGACCCTGAGATCAAGACCTGAGCTGAAGGCAGAGTAAGCTTAACCCACTGAGCCACCCAGGCACCCCCGAGTCAGTTTTTAATGGTTTGCCCACATTTCTTCTGCCTCCTGTATACTTTCCTTGCAGCAGCCAGTGGTCCTCCCCATCCCTCTTACATAATAAAATTAGTTAGTAGACTTTATTTTTTTAGAGAAATTTTAGGTCCACATAAAAATTGAGCGCATAGGGGCACCTGGGTGGCTCAGGGGGTTAAAGCCTCTGCCTTCAGCTGAGGTCATGATCCCAGGGTCCTGGATCGGGCTCTCTGCTCAGCAGGGAGCCTGCTTCCCTCTCTGCCTATCTCTGTCTGTGAAATAAATAAATAAAATCTTTTTTAAAAATTGAGCACATAGTACAGAGAGTTCCCTTATAACCCCTCTCTGTTCCATTCCCAGTTTTCCCCATCATTATTATTATTATTAACTAAAACCCATCATTCATATTGGGGTTCACTCTTAGTGTTTTATAGTTCTACAGGTTTTGCAATATCATGCAGAACAGTTTTACTAACCTAAAAAAAGCCCCTGGGCTCCACCTATTCATCTCTTGCCAGTGGTCCTTTCAAAATGCGGATCTCACACTGTCATTCACCCTGTCACCTCATTCAGTCTCATTTTGCTCCACTCTTTTTCTAGTTTTCTGTCTCCAACCATGCAGGTCTTTTTGTTTCATTTCCATTCAGCCCAGAGCTTTGCTCATGCTGTTTCTTCTTCCTGAAATGCCCCTTTCTACCTCCCAGCCTTACCCCCAGGTCTTATCATGGTTTATAATTATATATATGAGTGTGATTATTGGATTCAAATCCCTTTGGACTGTGAGCTTCTCAATGGAAAAGCTGTGCCATTGTATCTACAGTACCTGGCACAAAGTAGGTATGTGATGAATATTTGTTGAATATTATTCATTAATTAACTAATTAATTAATTAATTAATGACCAGGGAGTTTCACTTCATTATGTGGAACTTAAGAAGGATAGTAAAGATTTGCAGTGACTGTAAGGGATGAAAGGAAAAGCTGATAGGAAACAAGTAAAAAGGTTTATCCAATAGGCTGAGCACACAGCTGAAAATTTGTAAAAGCCTCAGTCCATCAGATTGTGCCAGCAAAGTGGGCTCATGGGTAGCTACAGTGATAGAGAGTTTAAGTTTTCCAGGGAAGAACTGTTCTGGTGGTGACAAAGTACAGAGTATGGCCTCAGGAGGAGACTACTGTGAACTGGAAGGGAAGATGCTGAGTTTGAAAGGTCAAGGAACTAACTGGGCCATTAAATGGAAGTGCCACAGAGTCAACAAAATCCCCCTCCCCACAGGATGACATAATAAACCAGGCATTTAATAAATGTGAAGGTGTAACCAGGTTGTTAGATGATAAGAGAGAAAGTGACTAGTTGAATAGTATGAACTTCGGTGGGGCAGAGGTTTTTCATACTAGAATAGAGGAGAAATTATTTAGAAGGGCCTTGGGGAGCTAGAAGACTGTTGCTGTTGCCTCTCTGTATGTGGGGTATGGGGGAATAAATAGCTTCTGCTTGAAAGGACTGCAGGGGAAGTGGTAACCTCAGGGGAAAGCCAGGTTTCAGTTCAGGCTAGAAGGTGAAGACAGATTAGCCAGGTCTCTGGTTGCACGTAACAGAAATCATCTCTAGCTATCTGTGGTTAGTAGGGAGTGAATGATTGGGGGGTGGTGGTAAACAAGGGTATCCTGGACACATTGAACAAGATGATAGCCAAAAGTCCACCATTATGGGTCGGGAGAGGTGCTATGGAGGTCTTTGGGAGCTGGGAAGATACTCCAAAAGGTGTTTGCTATAGTCATTTCTGTGAATAACTAGAGGAAGTAGGGGAATTTGTTCACTAACAGACAGAGGTTCCATAGAACACAAATAGAAATGTCTGCTGGGGTAAAGAGAAGCAGAAGTACAGAGAAGTATGAGGATTAGAGTGGCTTGTGGGTTCCACATAGTGGTGTCGGGAAGGTGGTATCTAAAATGATAGCTATAGGGACGCTTAGGTGGTGCAGTCAGTTAAGCATCTGATTCTTGGTTTTAGCTCAGGTTGTGATCTCAGGGTCCTGAGATCCAGCCCTGTGTTGGGCTTGGTGCTCAGTGCACAGTCTGCTTAAGACTCTCTCCCTTTCCCTTTGCCCTTCCCCCACTCTCTAAAATAAACAAACAAAATCTTTTTTTATTTTAAAAAATTAAATAAAAAATAAAATGATAGCTATAGGAGGACCTATAAGCACATGATGACAGTTGTCCCATTTGTCCACTGCCTGAACTCCTGTTCCACTCCAGATACGTTCTCTCCTTGATTCATCTTTACCCACTGAATTTGAGTTTCTGATCTCCCCCATTTCATTCCTTTCCTTTGTCCCTGAACATCTCTTAGATCCTTCACCAAACCCTCTGCTACTCCCCTAAGAAGTTACATCCTGGCTTATTTATTAAACTAATGCCTAGTGTGTGGGTCTATTGCTGATCCAGCCTGTCCCCTGAGCCCTCTCAATCCCCCTCTATCTTCCAAATTACCACATTATATTGTAATTGTTTTTATATGTCCTCCCCTCTTCTAGTGAGTGTCTTCATGACAGAGGCCATTTTTTGTTCTTGTTTATACATTTCTCCCCTATAATGCTTAACACATTGCCCTCGATTTAAACAGTGGTTAATTTGTTAGATAAATGACAGCATGAATAACTGAGTGAGTGAATGGACCTTGACCTCTTATTGCCCTGTTCTCATAACCTATAAATATTGGGCTCCATGGGGTGACTTCTCTGACAAGAATTTTCCATTCTGGCCCACCCTTTTCTACAATTATCAATTTCCTAGCCTTGATTCCATGCTTGCCAGATAGAAGCCATATCCTCGCCTAGAAAAATCCAGCTCAGGAGACACCCTGGCCCAATTCTTTCCAGTCTACTTCCCAACATCCCTCCAGAATATGGGTCTGACCCATACTGAGTGTTTTCTCCATTTCCTACAATTCCCCTCTACAGCACAGCTTAGGTCCCCATCCCCAAACACTTGGATCAGGGCCAAGTCACCTGGTCCATGTTCCCCAGACTGATTCTTTTCCCACTTTTACATCTCTACCATTGCAGCAGAGGGAAAGCCTAGGGTAAGTATACAGAATGACTGAGAATTTACAGGGCCATGATAATCACAGTATAGTGATTCAGTAAAGTGATTACTTCTGGAATTAGAGGGAGGTGGGATGAGACCAAGGATAGGCTATGGGGGCTTCAACTGTGACAAAGTATTTCTGAAGACGTGTACATAAACATTCATTTTTCTTTATACCTTTTGTAATTCTGAAATGTTTCCATTAGAAATTTCAAAATTAGACGTACTTAACTTTTACCTTAATGGGAGGTATACAGGTGAATCTGGGGATAGAGACAGCAGTGGCTGAAGGGCTTTTGAAGCTAGGGGGAATTCAATCAAAATGTTCAACAGAAATAGGGCAGCAATAGGCAAAGGAATTTAGAGAAGTGAAGATGCTTAAGGGACCAATGAGACAACATCAAGAAGGATAACATACACATTATAGGGGTCCCAGAAGAAAAAAGGAAAAAGAATGGGGCAGAAAAGTTATTTGAAGAAATAATGGCTGAAAACTTCCCTAACCTGAAGAAGAAAACAGATAGCCAGGTCCAGAAGGACAGAGAGTTTCATATTAGGTGAACCCAAAGAGATCCATAAGACACATTATAGTTGAAATGTTAAAAGTTAAAGAATCTTAAAAACAGCCAGAGAAAAACGACTTATGATGTACAAGGGAGACCCCACATCAGCTTATTTTTCAGCAAAAACTTTGCAGGCCAGAAGCAAGTGGCACAATATATTTAAAGTGCTGAAAGGGGGGGGAAAAAAAACAACTTCCAACCAAGAATACTCTGCTTGGTTAAGGTTATCATTCAGAATTGAAGGAGAGATAAAGAATTTTCCAGATAAGCAAAAACTAAAGGAATTCATCACCATTAAGTCAACCTTACAAAAAAATGTTAAAGGGACTTCTTTAAGCTGAAAAGAAAATGCACTAATTAATAACAAAGAAATAGATGAAAATAAAAATCTCACTGGTAAAGATGAATATATAGTTAACATAGTAGATTAACCAGTTATAAAGCTGGTATGAAGGTTAAAGGACCAGAGTATTAAAATGAAATATAATTACAATAATTAGTTAAGGAATACATAACATAAAAGGAATACATAAAACAAAACACATACATATTTAATACATAAAATACGCAAAATAAAATACATAACATACATAGGATAAAAAGGGATACATAAAATAAGAAGATGTAAAATATGACATAAGAACAAAATGTTGGGGGGGCAAAAATGTGGCTGTTAGAATGCGTTCAAATTTAAATTGTTATTAACTTAAAACAGACTGTTATATGAATAGGTTGTTGTATGTGAACCTCATGGTAACCACAAAGCAAAAACCTATAGCAAATACGTGAAAGGAATCTAAACATAACACTAAAAAAAGGCACCAAACCACAAGGGAAGAGAGAAAGAGAAGACAGTAACAGAAAGGAACTACAAAACCAGCCAGAAAATAATTAGCAAAATGGCAATAAATACATACCAATCAATAATTATTTTAAGTATAAATGGACTAACATCTCCCATCAAAAGACAAAGAGTGGCTGAATGGATTTTAAAAAAGTTGGTGGGGGTGGGTGCACCTGGGTGGCTTAGTCTTTTAGCATCTGCCTTTGGCTCAGGTCATGATCCCAGGGTCCTGGGATCCAGCCCCACACTGGGATCCCTGCTTGGTGGGAAGCCTGTTTTCCCTCTCCCACTCCCCCTGCTCATGTTCCTGCTCTTGCTGTTTCTTTCTCTGTCAAATAAATATATAAAATCTTAAAAAAAAAAAACAAAACACCAAGATTCATTACTATGTTGCCTAAAAGAAACTCACTTCAGATCTAAGGACACACAGAGTGTAAGTAAAGGGATGGAAAAACACTTTCCAAGTAAATGGAAACCAAAGAAAGCTGGTGTAGCTGTACTTTTCCCAGACAAGATAGGCTTTAAAACAAAGACTGTAATGAAAGACAAAAGACGTATTACATAATAATAAAGGGGTCAATCCAATGAAAGGATATAACATTTTTAACTATTTATGCATCCAACATAGGATACCTAAATATATAAAGCAAATAGTAATAGATCTAAAGAGAGAAACACAATAAAACAGTAAGGGACTTTACTATTATTTTACAATAATAGTAGGAGAATTTAATACCCCATTATATCAATGGATAGGCCATCCAGACCAAAAAAAAAAAAAAAAAAAAAATCAATAAAAAACATTGGTCTTAAATGACATATTAGACTAGACAGACTTCATTGTTATATACAGAAAATTCCATCTAAAAACAGGAGAATACATGCTTCTCAAGTGTACATGGAACATTCTCCAGGACAAATCACATGTTAGGCCATAAAACAAGCCTCAAAATTTAACAGTGAAATCATATCAAGCATATTCTCTAACCACAATGGTATGAGACTAAAAATCAATTACAAAAAGAAAAGGGAAAATCACAAATATGTGGAGATTAAAAACATGCTATTGAACAACCAATGGATTGATGAAGAAATCAAAGGGGAAATCAAAAAATAACTTGAGACAAATGAAAATGGAAATATAACAACCCAAAATCTATGGGATGCAGCGAAAACAGTTCTAAAAGGGAAGTTCATAGCAATATAGGCCTACTGCCAAAAACAAGCAAATCTCAATTAAACAATCTAATTTTATACTTAAAGGGACTAGAAGAACAAATGAAGCCCAAAGTTAGAAGGAAAGAATAAAGACCAGGGGTGCCTAGCCGGCTCAGTCTGAAGAGCATACCACTCTTGATCTTGGGGTTGTGGGTTCAAGCCCCACCAGGTGTAGAGATTAATTAAAAATAAAATCTTGGGGCATGTGGGTGGCTCAGTTGGTTAAGCATCTGCCTTTGGCTCAGGTCAAAATTTCGGGGTCCTCGGATTGAGCCCCACATCCGGCTCCCTGCTCAACTCCGTCTCCTCCCTGTGTGCTCACTGTTGCTATCTCTGTTTCTGTCTCTCTCTCAAATAAACAAAAAAAAATCTTTTAAGAAAAGAAATAAAGATCAAAGTGGAAATAAATTAAACAGATACACACAAAAGAAGCAAGCAAGCAAGCAGGCAGGCAGGAAAGAAAGAAAGAAAAAAAAAGAAAGAAAGAAAAGAAAGAAGGGAAGGAAGAAAGATTAATGAAATTAAGAGTTGGTTCTTTGGATAAATGACCCAAACTGACACACCTTTGGTTAAACTCACCAAGAAAAAAAGAGACTCGTGAGTTTGAGCCCCACACTGGGTGTAGAGATTACTTTTTTAACAATTAAATAAATACATCAATTAATTAATTAATAAAAAGAATCATGAAGAAAAAAATCTGAATAGACCAATTACTTGGAAGGAAATTTTTTTTTAATTTTCCTAAAAGATTTTATTTTTTTATTTTTATTTTTTAAAAGATTATTTATTTATTTGAGAGAGAGCACAGAGGGAGAATGACAAGGAGAAGCAGATTCCCCACTGAGCGGAGAGTCCAATGTGGGGTTCAATCCCTGGACTCTAAGATCATGACCTAAGCCGAAGCCAGACACTTAACCAAATGAGCCACCCAGGTGACACAGATTTAATTTTTTTTTATTTGAGAGAGTGAGACAGAACAGAGACAGGACAAAGGGCAGGGAGGGGTAATGGGAGAGGGAGAAACAGACTTCCCGCTGAGATCATGACCTGAGTCAAAGGTGGACACCTAATCATCTGAGCCACCCACGTATCTCAACTAGAAAGGAAATTTAATCAGTAATCAAAACCTCCCAATACGCAAAAGTTCAGGACTAGATGGCTTCACTGGTGAATTCTACCAAACATGCAAAGGTTTATTACCTATCCTTCTCAAATTCTTCTAAAAAATTGAAGAGGACAAGATGCTTCCAAACTCATTTTATGACGCTAACATTACCTTGATACCAAAACCAGACAAAGACACCAAAAAAAGAAATGTACAGGCCAATATCCCTAACGAATATAGATGCAAAAAGTCCTCATCAAAATATTAACAAACTAAATTCAACAATACATTAAAAGAATCATACACCATGACCAAGTAGGATTTATTATAGGCATGCAAGAGTGGTTCAACATTTGCAAATCGGTGTGATACACCACGTTAACAAAATGAAGAATAGAATCACATGATCATCTCAACAGATGCAGAAAAAACATTTGGCAAAGTTCAACAACCATTTATGATAAAAACTTTCAACAAAGTGGTTAAAGAGGGAATATACCTCCACATAATAAAGGCCATATGACAAATGTTGAAATCACATTCAACAGTAAAAAGCTGAAAACTTTTTCTCTGAGAGCAGGAACAAGATAAGGATGCTCACTCTCACCAATTTCATTCAACATCATATTAGAAGTCCTAGCCACAGCAATCAGGCGAGGTAAAGAAAAACATTTAAATTGAAAAAGAAGAAGAAAAACTGTTACTATTGTAGATGATATAAAAATATGTATGGAAAACCCTAAAGATTCCACCAAAAAACTCTTAGAATAAGAGTAAGAATAGAATTAAAGTTTCAGGATGCAAAATCAATATATAGAAATCTGTTGTGCTTCTATACAAATAACAAACTCTCAGAAAGAGAAATTAAGAAAACAACCTCATATATAATATACAATTACACACGAAAATAAAATACTTAAGAATAAATTTAACCAAAGAGGTTAAAAACCTGTACTCTGAAAACTGTAAGACATTGATGAAAGAAGTTGAAGACAATGCAAATAAATGGTGAGAAATACCTTGCTCATGGATTGAAATACTTAATGTTATTAAAAAGTTCCTAATACCCAAAGCAATCTACAGATTCAATGCAATCTCTATCAAAATTCCAATGGCATTTCACAGAACTAGAATAAATAATTCTAAAATCTTTATGGAACCAGGAAAGACCACAAATAACCAAAGAAAACTTGGGAAAGAAGACGAAAGCTGGAGGTATCATGTTCCCTGATTTCAAAACACTGTTATAAAGCTATCGTAATAAAAACAGTATGGTATTGGCATAAAAACAGGTACAAAGATCAATGAAACAGACTGGAGAGTCCAGAAATAAGCATACAAATATATGGTCAATTAACTTATGACAAAAGAGCCAAGAATATAAACAGGGGAAGGATAATTTCTTTAATAAATAGTTTTGGGGAAACTGGGATAGCCACAAGCAAAAGAATGAAACTAAATTTACACCTGACACAAAAATTAACTCAAAATGGCTTAAAGACCTAAATGTAAGAACAAAACCATTAAAACTCCTAGAAGAAAACATAGGCAGTAAGCTCCTTGACATCTATCTTGGCATTAAATTTCTGGATGTCTCCAAGCTAAAACAACAAAAGCAAAAATAAACAAATGGAACTACATCAAACTAAAAAGCTTTTGCAAACAGAGGAAACCATCACCAAAATGAAAACCGAAACAAAATTCCAACCTATAGAATGAGAGAAAATATTTGCAAATCAAATATTCAATAAAGGGTTAATATCAAAATATATAAAGAACTCATGTAACACAAGAGCAAACAAACCAATTTTTTAAATGGGCAGAGCATCCAAGTAGACATTTTTTCAAAGACTATATAACTGGCCAACAGACACATGAAAAGATATTCAAGGGCACCTGGTGGCTCCGTGGGTTAAGCCTCTGTCTTCAGCTCAGGTCATGATCTCAGGGTCCTAGGATCAAGCTCCGTATCTGGCTCTCTGCACAGCGGGGAGCCTGCTTCCTCCTCTCTCTCGGCCTGCTTCTCTGCCTACTTGTGATCTCTCTCTCTCTGTCAAATAAATAAATAAAATCTTAATTAAAAAAAGATGTTCAACATCACTAATTACCAGGGCAATGCAAATCAAAACCATGATAAGATAGCACCTCATACCTGTTAGGATGGCTATTATGAAAAAGACAAGAAATAACAGGTGTTGTTGAAGATGTGGAGAAAGGGAATCTTCATACACAGTTAGTGGGAATGTAAATTGGTACAGCCACTGTGGAAAACATTTTGGAGGTCCCTCAAAAAGTTAAAAATAGAACTACCATTTGATCCAGGTATTCCACTTCTGGGCACTTATCTAACGAAAACAAAAACACTATTTTGAAAAAATATTTGCACTTCTATGTTCATTGCAGCATAAGTCACAGAAGCCAACATGGAAACAACCAGTGTTCATCATTAGACAAATGGATAAAGAAGATGTAAGTATATACAATGGGATACTACTCAGCCATAAAAAAAGAAGGAAATCTTGCTGTTTGTGACAACGTGATGGATCTTATGGGCATCACGCTAAGTGAAATAAGTCACAGAAAGACAAAAACCATAATGATTTCACTTATGTGTGGAATTAAAAAAAAACAAATAAATAAGCAAAATAAAAGTCATAGATTCAGAGAACAGATTTGTGGTGATCAGAGCAGAAGGGGTTAGGGATGGGTGAAATGGGTGAAGTGGGTAACAGATGGTAACTAGACTTACTGTACTATATACAAATACTTTGTACTATATACAAATATCATATTATTATGTTGTATACCTAACACTAACATAATGTTATGTACCAATTTATAAAAATGTTCAACAGAAAGAAGGCAGAGGGGCTTCTGGGTTCAGAGACAATATCTTAGATTACAAGGCTGTAAGCTCAGTTTGACTGACTATGAAAGCCTATGAATCTATTGTGTTTATTGGTGAAAAGCCTCAAAATAGGCAATTCCCAGCTTAATAGCTTATTTTCTTGGTCTGTTATCTGGACCTGGGAACAAGGTTTTCTATAGAAATAATATTACAAATGGTAGCTCTGCCCCAGGGTCAGCCCACAAAAGCTTATGGACCCCTAATGTACAAAAAACATTGTACTAACAATACTAAAGACCCTGACCACTATTAATAAAAGTGTTTCTGTGGGAAAGTGCATTTAGAGTTTTAATGCTGGTAACATATATTCCTCAGCCCTGTAATTTCTCTGGACTCTTGACCTATTCCCACAGTGCTGATTCTTATCAGAACGGTTCCTTATGTGGTAGAGGGCAGATTAGCTGCTTTCTGTTGCTACAGGATTCAAGTTGGAGTTCCAAGTAACTCAACTCCACAGAGATGATCCCAGTCCAACCATGTGGTCTAAGTTTAGCCTCCTGAGCACCACAGGGAGCCTCTTATCCCTATATGCCTTGCACACCCTATCACAAACTGATACTTCAACTCTGTCACGTTAGGGACCTCATCTGCATATTTCTGGGACTTTAGGGGAGATGAACAGTCCTCATCTCATGAGGGAAAAGCTATAGGAGACTTCAGGACTAGTACAATCCCTGAAATACTAGGAAAGGAGATAAGCACAGGACATCTTTCATACAGAGGATAACATGACCAAGAATTCCCCCTGAGGTTGGTTAAAATAAGATGAAAAATGTTCTTCAGGTTAGAACACTAGTTGCTTTGGCAGGAGGAAATATTGCTGAGTGTGATACAGAGGAGTACACTCAAATACTCTCACTTGGAGGGCTCATTCGGAGAACTGAAAATTGGAAGATCCACATGGTGTCTGGGGACTTAATAGAGAATTATCATCTCTCCATAGGCAAAATGTCTTGCCTGTTGGCTCTAAAAGTCATAACTTTAGGAAGTCTTCTCACTACATCCAGAATCCTAGCCCTAGTGGTAGAGGACAGTGAATATTTGGTGGTTCTGGTGATCAGGAGAAGGGTGAGGTTTCCAAATTCGACCCTAAAGAGCTGCAGAAGCCACTGAAAAAGAAAGTGAATCTCTGGATCAGGACTAGAACAGCTTTGGACAGTGGGGCTTAGGGCCCTAGTACCACACAAGGCTTATTTTGAAAGTTATAGCAGTCTGACTGGGAAACCACCTTATCTATACTCTTGCTGAGATTATAAATCAAACTGCCTTGCTCTGCCAGAGCTGGGGAATTAGGTAAACAGACTCTCCTGGGAGTGACCCTTGAATGACTGACCTAGACACTGAAAATCCAGTTGACACGCAACAGCTGTGCCCTCAGACTGTCAAGGACTTCTGGTCACCTAAACCTTTAGAGCTCCTGGTTGCTGTCCTTCTTTAAGCAGTCTCCAGCTTTCCCTTTAGTTCCATCTGCTACATGTTAATCTCCTAAAACATTTATTTTCTACTAAAGTTTTTCAGAGTCTGTTTCTGTTGTGAACAGTTGAGGAATTCTAACTCATACAGACGATATTAGCAGAATGTTGTTAGGTCAGGGCAAATCTGCCACTACAACTTGTAAAGCAAGTAATAAATCCACTGACGGCATTGTGATAGTACGTTATCCCCCACACTAGAAAAATGAGGATTCATATCATTGAGATGTAATGGGCTCAACTTTCACCTGAGAAGGCAAAAGTGGGTGGGTACACGGAAGAAAATAATGTTTTTACTTAAACATTACCCCAGGAGCAGGTCACCAATTCTGAGCTCTGCACTATTCTATTAACATGATGGCATAATGTATATGATGGCTGTATTCAATAGTAGCCATAATTGTATCTCGCTTATTTATAGAAATAAACACACTGATATTGATGGAAAGATTTTTAGGAAAACAGGCAAACTGCACCACCATTCCCTTATCACTTTAAAGGACTGAATTAAGGTTCGATGTTAGATTAAAAATAACAACTGAGACAAACGGGTCTGGAAGTGTGTCTGCTTAATTAAACCAAACAGTTGGCCAAATAAAGTGAAGTATGTTTCAACTCAAACAGTTGGCATTTTCTATCTGCTCTGTGATTAGCAGGCTGTGTGGCTGGGCTCGCCTGAAAAAGAGCAGACTTTATCCATTCCTACGTGGTCTCAAAAGAGACCTGGGCTATCCACCCCACCAGATGATCTGTGGACCTCAGCACATGGTGTAGTCTGGTTTCCTTAGGCATAGGAAAGGATATTTCACATTCCAGCGGAGTGTAGATGTGTGGGTTCAGATTGAAGCAGTGGTGGACTCAGGTGGTTCAGGCAACTTTCTCTGGTCTAGCTGGTTTCTCTTCCACTTGATATAAGACCACTGGCCCCGTAGATAGAAACTGAGGACACTCAAGTTACCTGCTCTCCCTGGATGTCTGGCTCTGACTAGAGGCCTGTGACCTAACCATGACCTGGAAAACCCATTCCTTCTCTCCATCGTCATATTCCTGCCATCATTATAGCCTATGCCTCCTCTTGCCTCCACCCCAACCCCCAACCAAACCCTATCTTATCCATGATCTCTGTTTCCAGAATTCTGGTTGAGCACAAGACCTTCAGGGAAGTACTTTTAGAAACAGAAATATAGGAGCCTCCCTGCTACGTGAGTGGGGCAATACAAGAGATTTGGTGCCTTGTGATGATCCTTCACAGATATCCCCTTCAGAGTTAGAGAGAGAAATCTTGGGCAGGTATAACTGATCTCCTCCTTTTGTGACAGTTTTTTTTTTTTTTAAGATTTTTTCATTTATTTGACAGACAGAGATCACAAGTAGGCAAAGAGGCAGGTAGAGAGAGAGGGGGAAGCATGCTCCCTGCTGAGCAGAGAGCCCGATGCGGGGCTCAATCCCAGGACCCTGGGATCATGACCTGAGCTGAAGGCAGAGGCTTAACCCACTGAGCCACCCAGGCGCCCCTTTTGTGACAGTTTTATCATCCTTTCCACCTTATTCATCTTAGTGTCATTGCCCTTTGTAATGAAGAATAGGGAATTCATTCTTGATTTGTAGAATGACCACAACTTTTACAGGTCTTCCGTCTGTTCCTACTAATCCCTGAATTCAAGCTCAGGTTTTTACAAAATAAAAACATCAAGGCGCTTACAACTTCTTCCATATCTGGAAGGAAAATGAAAGAAAGACTGCCTTATTATTGAGTAAGTCTAAATACATGGTGTTGCCATGTTGTCTATGCAGTGTCTCAGACATTTAATGAACAGCACTTTGTATGACTTCCTGGAGGTCATGTTCTATCTGCACAATCTCCTGAGATGCTTCCCCAATCTAACATGAGCCCACAAATGAGGTTCTTTGACCACTAGTGGTAGTACCACTACAGGCCAACTCTAAGAATTGTGATAGAGATTCCTGTGGTCGTTCTACCCAACCAGTTTCACCAAAGGCATTTGAGTTATTCCTGGGATTTTCACAGGTCTCTTCCTTTACTGAACCAAAATTAACCTCCTCAAAAGGAAGAAAAAGTCTCCCCTTAGATCCAGAATTAAAGTATTCTAGCAGTTGAAGACTTGCTTATCTCTTTCCCAACTTTGACCTATCTGGACTCAAACAGCTCTACACTATTGAAACCAATGCCTCTAACAGTGCCGTGGGGGCCATACTGACCCAAGATAAGAGAGCCATGGCCCTGGCAACATACAGTCCCTGTGGAGGAAGCTGGCTTGGTTGACATAAACTACCTTATTTAATAAGGAGAATCATTAATCATCATGGTTACCTTAGAGGTTTGAAGACGTCAAACTAGATACAGGTAACCAGTGTCCTGTGACAATGTTCTTAGGCCACTAAAGCCTGGAAAAGCTGACACAGACTCAGGTTCGCACCCCCCCCCCTTTTTAAAGTTTTTTTTTATTTTGATAATCTCTACACTCTAAGTGAGGCTCCACTCACGCCCCCAAGATCAAGAGCCTCATGCTTTTCTGACTGAGCTAGCCAGGTGCCCCCGATTTTAATATCTATTACAAACAAGGGCACCTGGGTGGCTCATTCAGTTAAGCCTCTGTCTTTGGCTCGGGTCATGATCCCAGGGTCCTGGGATGGAGTCCTTAGTCAGGATCCCCGCTCTGTGGGGAATCTGCACCTCCCCCTGCTCATGTGCTCACACGCACACGCTCTCTCTCTTAAATAAATAAATAGATAAATAAAATCTTAAAAAAAAATCTATTACAAATGAGGTAGTGAAATGGCCAGGTGGGTTGCTTATTTCAAAGTACCAAGGAGTAGAGGCTCTACTCTTGAAAATTCTTCTGTGGCTACAACTAACAATGGCAATCCAATGTCTGGTGTTCACGTAGGCACCTAGCACCAGGAGTAAGTTGGGGAGACTCTGAGCACTATAAAACCCCTTCATCGGGACCAGTGGCTATATTTCACTAAAGTAGGGAACCCTGTCATAAGCACTTTGCCTTATTATTAAGATACACTGATTCTCAATTCATATCACACCTCAAAAGGAAATCCTGCTAATTTAAACCATTAAATGTAAGTTAAAATCTTAAAATACTAGAAGAAGATGTGGTTAATACTCATCTTGTCTGTTAGACAAGGAAAATTCCTGTAGTTATTAAATCAAGAGATGAAAGACCCAAATAAATTAAAAGTAAATTCAACTGCATAAAAATAATTTCTCTATAGGAAGTTATCATAATAAAAAAATAATAATTAATATGACAAAAGGTTAATATACTTTACAACCCTTATGTTGCATCTAAATACACTCATAAGAAAAAGTGATCCAAATTTTAGAAAAATAGGTTAAAAAAAAATGAACAGATGATGCACAACAGATGAAATGGCTAAAAAATGTAGAAAAATCTAGTTTTATTAGTATTTATCAAAGACATTAACATTAAGTAAGATAACATTCAATGCTGGTGAAATTGCAGAGGGGAATGCAGATTTGATCAAATTTTCTGTAAAACAATTTGATCTTGGGCGCCTGGGTGGCTCAGTGGGTCAAGGCCTCTGCCTTCGGCTCAGGTCATGATCCCAGGGTCCTGTGATCGAGCCCCGCATCGGGCTCTCTGCTCCTTGGGGAGCCTGCTTCCTCCTCTCTCTCTGCCTGCCTCTCTGCCTACTTGTGATCTCTGTCAAATAAATAAATAAAATCTTTAAGAAAAAAACAAAAACAATTTGATCTTATGTATTAAAAGTCTTAAAATGCTCAGGCTCTTTGAACCAATAATTTTATTTTTAGGAATAGTTTCTAAGGAAATAATCAGAAATGTGAACACAGTTTTATGCACAAAAGATATTTACCATAGTATAATTTATAATATCCAATTATAGTGAAAATGTTAATTTATGGTAAATCCATATGAAATTCAGGGTTCCCACAAGCAGTCATTAGAAATAATTTTGCTATATAGAGCTACTTGTGAAATGATGGAAGGTGTAAAAGACAGAATAAATGATATATTAAAATAACATTAAAAGGCCAATTAAAATTGTGAAAGTATAAATCATTTTTGTTTTACTCTTTACACTTTTCTATATTTTGCATAATTGCCTCTAGATTTCTGACTGAGAGTGCTTTTTTTTCCCTACAATTTTATACCATAATGAGTTTTCCTTTTTCTTTTTTTAAAACACTTCTTTTTTTTTTTAAGATTTTTATTTATTTATTTGACAGAGAGAGATCACAAGTAGACAGAGAGGCAGGCAGAGAGAGAGAGAGAGGGAAGCAGGCTCCCTGCTGAGCAGAGAGCCCGATGCGGGACTCGATCCCAGGACCCTGAGATCATGACCTGAGCCGAAGGCAGCGGCTTAACCCACTGAGCCACCCAGGCGCCCTAAAACACTTCTTAAAAGAGAGTTTATTTATTTATCTGAGAGAGAGAAAGAGAGAGAGCATGTGTGTGTGTGCACAAGTGCTCAAGGAGGGGGAGGGGCAAACGGAGAGGAAGAGAGAAACTTAAGCCAACTCCACACTCAGCATGGAACCCAACATGTGGCTTGATCCCACAACCTCAATATTGTGACTTGAGCCAAAATCAAGAGTTGGATGCTCAACCAACCAAGCTACACAGGAGCCCCTCTTTTTTTTTTTTTTCTTAAAGTACTTTTTTCCTATGGGTTAGACAACTCTTTTTTTTTTTTTTTTTTTTAAAGCAGGCTCCACACCCAACATGGGGCTTGAACTCATGATCCCGAGATCAAGAGTTGCATACTTTAAACCTTCTGAGCCAGCTAGGCAACCCTATGAGTTTTCTGGTGGTGCTCGAGGAACTGCAGCTTAGATAATGACTGGCAAATAAATTTTACATATCAGATAATTACATATTAAGTAAGTTAGTGCTTTAACATATATTATCTTGGAGCATGATTGAATTAATCAGTAGAGTTCACTCTAAGACAGAAATAATAGCTTTACAGTGTAGTCTGAACTGGTTTGATACTTTCAGCAGACCCTCCCATATGGCAGCCTAGATGTTTTGTCAAGGGTTCCTGCCCCCTGCTAACTTTGATTTGGGTCATATCTCGCAGTTCTATCTTTATCTTGCTCTTGGTCTTGCCTGACTTTTGTATAGATATTTCAACTCAAAGCAGGTTCTCAATCTCCCCTCCCGTCTGGATGTTTTAGGAGTTCCCTGCTTCTCCAGTCTGCTCTCCTTGAGACATGGTCGTTTGAAACTTCAACTCAGACCAAGCCCATGTAGAGCTTTCCTCAGGCTCTGGGTTTTCTTGGATTCTCACTTGTCCCAGGTTTCCAGGGCTCCTACCTGGCATGGCACTTCCAATAAACCAGTAAGGCACATGCATTCCTTTATTGGCCTTCTTGCCTTTCCCTCTCTCAGTTTGCTCTCCAAGAACAGACTCCTTAGCCAGTGAAGTTGCCTGGGCCAGCTCCCCATCTTGATTTCTGGCACCCTCCTGTGGCCATGGATAGGTGTGCCTGGGCCAGCACTGAATTTCAGAGTTGGTCCTCCAAAGCATCCCCAGGCTTATTAGTGCCCACCAGTAACAGTTAAAAGGAGTTGGGCAACAATTACTTCTGCCTGGTTCCTTGCAAATCACCTTCTGCAACTTGCCAAGGGAGAAATTCACCAAGGCCCCTCCTTCCTTTTGCCTATAAATGTATCTGTATCAAGACGTGCTAAGACCTACATTCTCAAAGGAAAAACCTTTTCTGGTTTTGCACTTGGCAGGGAGGTAATAATAAGTACTAACTTAAATGAGTGCCAGATGCGGAGCTAATGCTTTTCACCCATTTTCACATTCAATCTTCACAACAATGCTGGACATAGTCACCTATCTTTAATCTCCATTTTATAGAGGAGGAAATAGAGGCTTAAATGGGTTACATAGAAGTCAAGGGTAAACTTAAAGATCAAGATCTTCCTGCTAATTGATGGCTAAGTTTGGATTCAAAACCAGCCATGTGACTTAAGGCTCATACTTTCTAATCACTAGGCCTTACAGTCTCTGTAGAAAACTGGGATGCTCAGAGCCCATGTTTTCCATAATGCAGACAAAGATAATCTGTAGCAAGAAGAAAGAATAAAAAAATAGAAAGAAGGTGAGAAAAGAGGTAGAGGTAGGGCCCTAACAGGGCTCGAGACCTAGCTTCCAGTTGTTCCTGAGGCTCGGGAACATCCATGTCATTTTCCAAACCTGGTTGTTTCATCAGATACTTAAGTCCTTCCAATACCCCCCCCCTCCCCACTGCCTTCTAGTTCCATTTGATGTGCTTTCTGCAACTCACAAAGCAGAAGTCCTACTAAAACAGGAAACAGAAGACAGTCTAGGTATTAATACACAGAGCAGCATTAGCGATAAATGATCTCATCTATGCCAGGTTCTTTTGATTGCAAGAAACAAAGATTGAGTCAATTTACCAGAGCCAAGTTACTCATTACTTAGAGACAAATCAAAAGGAGAGCTTAGAAGAAAACATACGTGCACTAAAACCCGAGTAAATTGAACCACGAAGGCCTCAGGAAGAGTTGAAACTGCGTCAGCAGCACTGAGGAATAGCCACCCCCTCGCCTCTCAGGGCTTCTTGGCTTCTCAGTGAATCAGCACCACTCTCTCTGGACCAGCCTTCTCAAATTACTCATCTTACAACCGGCTGCAAAAGTAGCACTCCAGCCCCTGCACTTCTCTGGCCCTCCAGTTCCAGCACATACCACAACTGTAGCGCCCCTTTGTGTCTCTTATTGCAGCTTTCCAAAAGAGAAGATTTCACTTCTGCTTTTTGTTTTAGATCAAAGTACAGGAGGCAGAAGTCATGAGGTATAGTTTGTGATCAGATGTCCAAATAGCTGTGGTCCGGCGGTTCCAAGGTGTAATGGTGAGCACTCTGGACTCTGAATCCAGCGACCCAAATAGCTGTGGTCATGGTTATGTGGCCTACTACTGCCCATCCAGTACGGTCAATGGGTAGGGATTTTACTAGAAAGGGGTGTGCACAGGACAGTAATAACTGGCATTTCTAATCAAGCCTACTTAAATGTAATTTGAACTCTTGCCAGTAAAAAAAAAAAAAAAAAAATTAAACATGATGCAAAGACCCATTCCCTAAAGACCCTCTCTAATTATCTCAAGTTGGCAAGAGAGTTCGCCTTCTGGTGTTTGTAAGCTTGTGTGCTATCCTCTACCTCAAAGTGCACCTTCTTCAAGTTCCCTGTCCCACCTGCACCTGCACTAAACACTCTGCACTGAGCTAGACTACTCCACTCACTTGGGAGTCTATTAATTTTTTTCTCCCCTTAACCACACTAAAGACTTTGCTTAGTAAAGCATTTTGAAGATTTAGAAAGTGACTGTTCAGTCTGCTTAGGATTTATATCCCAAACAGATGTGCCAAGAAGTCATAGGAATCAAACTGCTGTTCTGTGAGCAGAATAATATATTAACTTGCCTTTTAGCAGTTTCGATTACACAGCTGTACAAATTGCAATGGAGTCTTCATAGCTAAAGTTGCTTTTAGCAAAAGCACATCTTCTTCAGGATGGAAGTTTTAACATAGCAGGCATCTTGAGGGGCATGCATCCTTGTAAAAGACTTCTCATTATTTGAGAGAAATTCATCTAGGAAATTGAGATATGGTAGTACTTAACCTACCTTGAGGAATACTCTGCTTTTCATCATAATAGCCGAACTGGATATTATTTCATGATGAAAATAAGGAGCTCCTAAATAATGGTTCCATCATCTTACACTTTGAGTCATTCTGAGCCTCAGTTTTCTCAACTGTTAAATCACGGTATCAGTACCCATCTTATAAGGTTGTTGTAAGGAGCCAATGAAAGCTTTATAAATAGCTTAACAAACTGTCAACCACAGTAAGTGCTCAACAAATGTTAGTTACCATAATTATTACATTTTGTTTCTCACCTTAGCAAATTAAAATGTATTTTTAACAGTTTCTCATTTTACCCTTTCAACCTATGGGTAGGTATGGTGCTAAGTATATCCCCATTTCGTAGTACAATTAACAGAAACAGGTTAAATAATTCAGGGTAAGTAATTTTTTCCAAGGTAACATAGACAGTAATTCACATCTCTGACTTCTTTTTTTTTTCCCCACATCAGACAGGTCATGTGCAGAGGTCGTAACAAGGTTTGAGGGAGCCGCATGTCACACAAATGCGTGAACACCCAATCATCAAGCTTATGAACTACAAAAGGATCCCACATCTGTGACTTCTAATTGAATATTCCTTCTGCACAGAACCTAAGTTCTGTGACAGGGACTTTAGTGAAAGGAGAAGGCTAATATTATACTAAAGGAAGACTCCTCCACAACTTTCATCTAAAAATTGTTACTCAGCTAGAAATATATGAACCTCTACTTCTGGCAGCCTGGAAAGCTAGATGACCTGAGGGTCCACTAGCTATGATACAAATCCGGATTTGAATCAAAACTAATATGCACTTAAAAGTTTTGCTGGATTTTGGGCACCTGGGTGGCTCAGTGGGTTAAGCCTCTGCCTTCGGCTCAGGTCATGATCTCAGGGTCCTGGAATCTAGTCCCGCATCGGGCTCTCTGCTTGGCAGGGAGCCTGCTTCCTCCAATCTCTCTCTCTCTCTCTGCCTGCCTCTCTGCCTACTTGTGATCTCTCTCTGTCAAATAAATAAATAAAATCTTAAAAAAAAAGTTTTGCTGGATTTTGATGAAAGGGATCAAAAAGAAAAAAAAAAGTGAGCTCAAACAAGAGCAGGGAGCAATAAGCAAACAAGTCGGAGTTGTCACGGGCAAGTACCAGTACCGGTCCAGGTCAGGGAGACTGAGCTTGGAGGCACAGTGCAAGGTGTGGAAATCACACCTGAGATTCCTTCCTGCTTTGAGTCTGGTTTTGCAAGAGGAGCTTCAGAGAAGAGCTTCAGAGATACCTCCTCAGTTGCATCTCAGACCTCCTCTCAGAATCAAATGCAACTGTTCTCTACAGTAAAGCAACTCCCAATTTGGGTCCCTGGAATTTCCATAAATTAAGTTCAAGAAAATATAAGCTCACAATTTTTAAAAAATCACCAACACATAAACCACCATGAGTTTAGATCAACAGAAACAACAAGCAATAATTCGTAAGAACTGAAGGACTGGAATTGGAGTTGTCATTTGCAGATTATTATAAATAACCTTTTATGAACCATTTAAAGAAATCAAACGTGGATCAAAATAGATTTAGAAACAAGAAACCAGAAAGATTAGTAAAAGAACCAAATATTACTTTTTGGCCTTATAGCTATAGATTTTGAAATTAACAACTCAGTAAATTAAATCTGTTAAAGACAGGTTTAGTGACCTGGAGGTTATATTCAAAGAAATTACCCAGAGTGCTAACACAGAGTACAGCAGACAGAAAATATGAAAGAAGGGTTAGAAGACATGGAGGGTAAAACAAGGCTTAACCTGTCTAATCAGAGTTCTAGAAGTAAGGAAGAGAGAGAACAGGAGAAAGTCTATATTGAAAAAAATAATGGCCAAGAATTTTCCTAAACGGACTAAAGATAAATCCACAGATAGAGAAAGCACAGCATATTTCAAGCATGATAAATAAAGAAAAATCCACACCAAGACATATTGCGATGAAATGGCACAATACCAAAAATGAAGACCTTAAAAATCCCAGAGAAAAACGCCAGGGCACCTACAAAGAACAAACAATAAGGTACCAGAAGATCTTTTTTAAAAAAAGGAATATAACAATAATCTATTAGTGCTCACAACACCCTTGGTAGTAGTTACTGTTATTATTTCTATTTTAATGTAAGGAAATTCTGGCTGAGAGAGAAAGGCGAGGTCCTACAGATATACAGCAACAAGGATGTAGCTTAGAAATGCAAGAATGAATAGAAAAGTAGGTCATAAAACACTGCTTCAGCCATATGCAACAACATATGAATCTTAGGACATAATCTTAGGATGAATCTTAAAAACATAACACTGAGTGAAAAAAAAAGCAGGTGGCAGAAAACTATATACAGAATACCATTTTTATAAAGTTCACAAACAAAACTAAATAATATATTGCTTAGAAATGCATGCATGCATGATTAAATTATCTTAAAAAGCAAGAGACTAATTACTATAGACTGAACGTTTGTGTCCCCCCAAAAATTCATGTGTCGAAACCTAATGCCCAATGAGATAATATTAGGAGGTGGGGCCTATGGGAAGTGATTAGATCATGAAACCAGAGCCCTCATGAATGGGATTAGTACCCTGATAAAAGAAGCCAACAAGGCTCCCAAGTAGTTCCTTCCACCATGTGAGGTTACTGTGAAGAGATGGCCACATATGAACTGGGAAGCGGGCTCTCATCAGATGTGGAAGCCCACCATGCCGGCACGCTGAATTTGGACTTGCAGCCTCCATTAATATGGGAAATAAATATTTGTTGTTTATAAGCCCTCATCTGTGGTATTTTGTTATAGCAGCCTAAACAGCCTACAACAGGACAATACACAAAATTTCAGATAGTAGTTACCGCTTCAGAGATGTAGCAGAAGAATGGAACGAGAAGAAGCACCTGCTGCAGAAAGCAAAGGTTACACTCTAATTCTTAGACTGGTGGTAGGTAACAAGTATTCATCTCATTGCTGTATGAACACTTGTGACTTCTATTCTTTTGCATGCATCAAATGTTACACGATAAAAATAAAATTGCCAAAGGACTAATTTTTAACTGGATTTTTACAATGTATATTTAAAAACCACTGGTTAATCCTCTGGCTGATGGTTGAGGGATATAATCAGCCTCTAGAGTTTAATTGCCAAAATTTTGTAGTGAATCACAAAAAGGCTTCCTGCATAATTAATGGAAGACAATGATGGAAGTCATTCCTGGCTTGGGATTTTAAATTCTTGGTCTTGTATTTTCTCTCCAAATAGAACAGTCTATTCCCACAGCTCTAATAGGTGTGCTATTTACATCATTTGTAAGGCTATCTTTAACCATGCATTTTAGATGGTAAAGAATAATTTCAATATAAGAAAAATATGTTTATAGGATACATTAGAAAAAATGTTTCACTTTGTGTTTTAGGTCACATAATTAAGTTGGTAACAAATGAAAAATCTGATGTCCTTTTTTTTGGGTAGTGGGATTATAAAATATGAATTTCAATTTAATTTAATTTAAATTTAAGTTTTATGAACCAATTTTCTCAGGTTTTTTTTAAGGTTTATTTATTTGAGAGAGAGCGCACACAGGTGAAGGGAAGGAGCAGAGGGAGAGGGAGAAAAGTCTTAAGGATGGAGCCAGACTCAAGGTTCAATCTCAAAACCCTGAGATCATGACATAAGCTGAAACCAGGAGTCAGATGCTTAAAGGCACCCCAATTTAAAATGCTTTATCCTATTCTCTGTATTTCCTACACACTTAGTAGTTTGTGATTATCATTAAAACATCTTTGAGTTGGATAAATTACGTGGCAAAAAATTGATTTTTACATATTTTGGGTGGTTGTGTGTGTTTAACGCCATAATAGAGATCTATATAATCTTCTCCTAATTAAAGTTCATAAACTTGACCTTCCCTCAAGAATTTCCCCCCAAATCTCAACACGTCATATTATCTCAGTACAGGAAAGTGTTTCCTAAACATAATACATGCAATTTTCCCTTCATGAATGAAAAATGAAGATTGTTTTCACAGGAGTAAACCAGCTTAGTAGTTTATTAAGTTTAATGGATTACTAACTGGAAGACATGATTTAAAAGATTTCTGTATAATTTTTCATTCCTTTGAATAGTAATACAATCTGATATTAATACTATAATTTCCTAGAAAATTAAAAAGGATTTTCCCTTAGGTAATTAAGATAAACTCTCAAAATGCACCCTTACTGAATACGTACTTACTAATATGTCAATCTCAAATCCTCCTTTTACAGTTTTTAAAAAATTCATTCATTCATTCATTCATTTTAAGTAGGTTCCATGTTCAAACTCATGACTCTGAGATCAAGAGTCACATGCTCTACTGACTGAGCCAGCCAGGTGCCCCCTCATTTTTTCAGTTTTTAAAACTGATGTTCATTAGCTTAAATATGTTTTTAAATGTAGAGTTGACTTTGGTATTTGCAAGGCATTTGTCCAAAGGCCTTTATGGTTCCTCAAGTTTAAAACAAACAAACAACAGCAGCAACAACAAAAATAAAGCTCTATGGCTTAAAACTTGGTCTATGTAGACAAAAATCAGGTTGCACAGAGAGAAGCAAGATATAAGAGAGCCAGAATCTTGACAGTGCCCCTGTACCCAATGTCACTGCTTCCTGAAACCTGGCTGCCTTCCAAGATTACCCACATAATAAATTCCCTCTTTAGCTTTAAGCTACTTTAAGTTGGTTTCTGTTATCTTCATCAAGAGTCCTAATACACATAATTATGCTGAACATTTGGTAATATATATAATTCATTCTGTTGTATGGACCCAGTGATTCTCAGTTAATCTTTTTGATACCTTACTGGTATCATGGAGCTAAGAATCCTTTTGTGAAAGAAAGGTACCTGAACCAACTGGATTCAATCTGACTTTTGCAAACAGGATTTCAGGGCTGAAGGAGCATACCAAGTAAAGAGCATCCCTTACAGAAGGCTGCCCCTTCTTATTTGGGTGGTCCACAGGTTACAATGTGCAACTAGATTTAGGTGATAAATGAAAAGAGTAAAAAGATTTTCAATATACCAGTCCTCTGTAATAGAGATAGTAGCTCTTTCTTTGAAGCCTAATACTGAAACCAGATGCTTAGTTTTATGACTTCCTTCTCTCAAACAGCAAGATAAGAAGAAAAACATACATAAGTCAGTTAGTGTTATCAGGAAGTGATTATTAGTTTTGTTGAAAACATAATGCCTTTGGGGCTTTGAATGAAAGTACTAATTTAAACCATTCCTGGAATGAATAAATATTCAAAAAGAGTGGTATATAAACTCTGCATGCCTCAGGCTAACATAAGTATTTATGACTCTCTCATGTGTGTTCTTTGGAATTTTCCTCTTTCATCTGAAAAGTGATTCTTTCACCTGCATACCCTTTAGGAATCAAATTTAGATACAAAGCAGTGACAGCTTGGATCTTGCCCTCTGTATAATAAATCAACTGAGGCAACTCCTTTCCATTAAGAACAGCTCACTAATAACCAAGTAGGCATGCTTTAAATTAACCTGATATACAAGAGTCCAGTCAAGTTGTAAATCTATGGATTATAGTCTCACCATATCTAACTCTATATTTTGTAAGAGTCCCTTAAAGGGTGTACATTTGGTAATTAACATTTTAGCCACATCAGGATTGAAATTACATATAGTGTCTCAAAATACTCTATAAACTCCTCAGAACAAGGAATGTCTTTCCTATCTTTTTACCTCTATCAGTTGCAATCATCTTACTCTCTCTCTCTCTTTCTCTCACCCGTGTGTCTCTCTCTAACTCACCCCACTTTTGCCAGCTCTACCTGCAGCCACCACATCCAGACTAAAGGGTCACAGAGCAGAGTGCCCTAAATCTTCTTGTGATGATGACAGCAGATGGGGGCGGCAAAGTCAAGGTATGGTAGAGAAGTTAGGAGAGAAGTAGAAATTCTAGACTGAGGGAAAGAGCAGGTGTTTTCTTTTCTCTTCCTTCAGAGGTTATTCCCCGGAGCAGATTCTACATCATGAGGTCCTGGGTGCCCACCTTTTCCCCACAGGACAATGAAATTTTGGAATCCTGCCATTCCTCTTTGTTCCACCTTCTTCACAGCTCCCTTGTTTCTCTTAACATCCACCCTCCTGTTGCCAAAAACTGTTCTTCTTTTTGGGGGGACAGCAACAGAACAGGTCTTTGGAGCTGCCCCTGGAGCCAGAGGTGTCCTGTCCTCTCCTCTTTCACTTCAGTTGCAAACATTAAAGGCCATTCATGGTGGAAAGGAGCTGGGAGGACCCTAACCCTCTTGCTCAGTCTTCGAGATCTAACTCAACTCAAAGAATATGTCCTCCTCAAACCTTCTTCCGTTCACTCGTCCTACCTCACCTCACCTTTACCGTTCTTTCAGCTAACCTATCCTCCTCCCCCTGAAATTCTGAAATGCCATTTACTTTTCTTTTACAGAATTGATCATCTTAAAACTTACAATACCCTTTAAGCCCATGCTCTATCTCCCTTGATAGAGATTGGGGGACCATGAGCACTGTTTGGGCAGGGTCTACATCTGAATTATATCTGTTTCTCCCACAGCACTTAGCACAGTGCCTTTAGCATGGCAGATGCTCAGTAATGTTCAGGGAATCAACCACTTGGTCCTTGCTCCACTCCCACAGCAATTCACCTGAAGTTTGAGGGTCTGTACATGCTTATTGCAACTCCTTTGCCTACTTGGGAACCTCTCGTTGTCCTTTCCCTCCCTTTCTTTATTCTTTACCTCTACAACAATTCTCATTGCTTACTCTCGCTGCCCAGCCCCATCTCCCACACAACGGCCCCTTCAGAGATATACACTTTCAGTAGCTGCTGATCTCTCCCTTTACCTCCTGCTCTTTCTGATGTTTAAACATCCTTAGATCTATTGCTAGACTGCCCTGGAGGCTCACTGTAACCAGATTTCACCTGTTCAGAAATGACAGGCAGGATGGCCTCAAAGTATAACTTGCTCCCAGTTTCACCCAGCCCTGGAGAGAGCAGTTCTTGGAACTGAGCCCAACATTAATAACCTGGTGGAAAAAAGAGACAAGAGTAGTACCTGCCTTATAATCATGGTGCATTAGCCTTTTTATGTAAGCAGTTTTTCTTATAAGAGGCAAGACCTAACTTGTTCTAGATATAAATCCATATAATAAGCCAGGTTCTACTGTAACAGTTACCCATTTGATGATCTCAAAATACTAAATTTGAAGTTATAAAATATGCTTATGAGGACTGAAAACATCAATTTGTGTTTTTCTAGCAAATGCCTACACTTGATCTTAGCCAAAAGGCCAAGAAGCATTCTAGCAAATGCCTAATACACACACACACGCACACACACGCACACACACACACAGTTTTTTTTGTTTGTTTGTTTTTTAAGATTCTCTTTATTTATTTGATAGAGAGAGATACAGCAGGAGAGGGAATATAAACAGGGGAAGTGGGAGAGGGAGAAGCAGGCTTCCCGCTGAACAGGGAGCCTGATGTGGGGCTTGATCCCAGGACCCAGAGATCATGACCTGAGCCCAAGGCAGACAACGACTGAACCACCCAGGTCCCCCCTTTACTCCCCTCCACACAGCTTTTAAGAGAAATTTTTCTAACCATGACTCTACTGTAATTAGAGGGGAAGTATCGGCCACATTCTACTAGTGAGATTCTTGGGCTTGAAGAGGTCTGCTGATGGGTTCGATGGCCTACAGCAAGAAATTGAATCTGGCTAGATCACTTTGTATAGTAAGTGAACTTTCTTTGAACTCCCATCTCTCACTTTCTTACACATGACACGTTTCTTTGAAATCTCATCTCAGTTTCTTATACGTGACACCTAAATTTCCATTTTTTTCCCTTCCTGGGAAGAAAATTTTTTTTCTTTTCTATTTTTAAGATTTTATTTATTTATTTGAGATAGAGAGTGTGAGAGAGAGGGAGAGAAAGCATGAGCCAGGGTACAGAGGGAGAGGGAGAAGCAGGCTCCCCACTGAGCAGGGAGCCCGACATGGGGTTCAATCCCAGGACCCCGGGATCATGACCTGAACCAAAAGCAGATGTTTAACGGACTGAGCCACCCAGGCATCCCCTAGGAAGAAAATTTTCACTAGACAAGGTGATGTGTGGTAAGCAAATACACTGCACATCAACACAACTAGAGCCGGCACTACTAGTTGCCCACCCCAAATATGTTCTCTCCTTCTTCCCTACTAAGAGGACCCATATATTATCGGAGGCATCAATATACCCAGCTAAAAGAACAGCTTCCCTTAAAAAACATACGGCTTCATGACTAAATTCTGGACAGTAAGGTAAAAGCAAAAATGTTATGAGGGACCTGGGGACAGACTACTTAGAGGTGAACTTAATCAGCTGGGGGGGGCAGTCCTTTAGCCCTTCCTCTTTTTTATTGGCTGTAATGTGCATATAACAGCTGGGTTTCTAATAGCCGTCTTAAACCATCACTTCACTAGCAAAGCACAAGAATGGCTGATCTATAAACTAAAAGGAGCCCTGAGGTCTGATGACGAGGGTGCTGCCAAATCAGCCCTAAATACATACCTCCTTCTTTTTTTTTTTTTTTTATTTACTTATCAGAGAGAGAGAGAGAGCGAGAGTGAGCACAAGCAGATAGAGTGGCAGGCAGAGGCAGAGGGAGAAGCAGGCTCCCCGCTGAGCAAGGAGCCGGATGTGGGACTCGATCCCGGGACGCTGGGATCATGACCCGAGCCGAAGGCAGCGGCTTAACCCACTGAGCCACCCAGGCGGCCCCATACCTCCTTCTAAACGTCTTTCGCATGAAAGAAAAGTAAAGTACCGTATTTAAGTCATTGTTATTGTGAATGTTCAGTTCTGTACGGGTGAATCTAATCACACCTGACAAAATGGCACTAGTAAAACATCTGTTGAGTTCTAAACAGGTGAACTAGGATGGACTTAAATCTTTCTTCCTTTCGGGGCGCCTGGGTGACTCATTGGGTTAAGCCTCTGCCTTGGCTCGGGTCATGGTCTCAGGGTCCTGGGATCGAGCCCCGCATCGGGCTCTCTGCTCAGCGGGGAGCCTGCTCCCCCCCACCCTTTCTCTGCCTGCCTCTCTGCCTGCTTACGATCTCTCTCTCAAATAAATAAATAAAATATTTTAAAAAAATCTTTCTTCCTCTCAAATACATTATAAAGTGACTGAAAGCCAATCTATTTTAATATTTAAATAATACTCTTTACCTCTGAGGGTGGACTGATTATAAGATACATGAGGAAGGTTATGGGATGCTGATAAAGTTTGTATCTTCATCAGGTGTGTTCAGTTTGTGAAAATGCATTGAGATATTTTGAAATGTGCACTCTTTGTATGCATTTTATATATCAGTAACAAGCTAAAAATATATATACATAGTAAATTAGTCTTTTGTGTGGAATTGTTAATCATAATAGTTAGGATTAAAGATTTTAAAAGGTTAAGTCCTCAGAGAATTGTGAAGATTAAATGAAATAATGAATGTAAATAATTCAGTTTTAAACTGTCGAGTCCATGCATCCCATGAATATTTTTGGGGAACTTACTATGTACCATTACTATTAGGGTCAGCTATTACCATTACTATATAATATAATTGTTTGCTTATTTATGTTCCTCCCGAAGACTAATAAGCTTTATGGGGATAGGGACTATATCGGTTTTGCTCACATTGTACACACAGCTCAAGACGGTGCCAGGCAAACAGCAGCTCCTAAAGTAATGAATAACTGAATGAATATGTTATAGGTTATATAACCTCTTGCAGCCACTAGAAGAATGTACTTCAGTTTCAAACTGATGTAGAAGTGATCTTTTAGAATTCATTCGTAAATTAGAAGCAATCTAAGGCTCTTCAGCATCAGTATTAAATCAAGAACTACAAGTAAAAATTCCAGCAATTCTCTTAACGCTTCAGAAATTATGTAGTCCAAAATATAAGAGGATGAAAATCATAATGCAATTATCACAAGAAACCATCAAAAGCCCTTAACTACACTAGTTAAAAAGACTGGAACAGATTAACTTCTTGATATCATAATGAAAATGCAAACACTATGACTAACACATACCATATCAAAATAGAATACTTTCATTGCATGGCAAGAGAGAAAAGATGTCTGTGTTTTAAGCAATCAAAGAACAAAATTGAAAATGCAAGCAACTGGAAAATGGCAATCCATAGAAATTCCTTGTTAAAATACGGTAAATGTAGGACTATAAATTTTCTATGTAATTTAGAATATTCTCCTTGGTGGTTAAAAAAAAATTTGTCTAGATTTCAAAAGGAGAGAAATATCAGTTGACATCTATAGGAGACCTATTTTGGGGGTGCATTCCCAACCCACAATCCTTTCTGTGAAAACTGCTTCCTTCACAAAAGGGCAAGCTTACACAACCAATTCTGTCACATAACACTCCAGCCACAACTTATTGGACAATTAGAGGACTCTTCACCTAAGTTGAACCTATCAGAATCTTTCTCATGAGAATCTGAATTAGCAGGTCTTTTTTTTTTTTTTTAAGATTTTATTTATTTATTTGAGAGAGAGAGAGTGAGAGAGAACACGAGATGAGACAAGGTCAGAGGGAGAGGCAGACTCCCCGTGGAGCTGGGAGCCTGATGTGGGACTCAATCCCAGGACTCCGGAATCATGACTTGAGCTGAAGGCAGTTGCTTAATCAACTGAGCCACCCAGGTGCCCCTCCTTTTTTTTTTTTTTTAAGACTTTATTATTTATTTGAGAGAGCAAGCGATACAAAGTGAGAGCAATAGAGAGAGAGTGACAGAGCATGAGCTGGGTGAGGGTGGCAGAGGCAGAGGGAGAGGGAGAAGCAGACTCCTGGCTGAGCAGGGAGCCTGATTTGGTACTCTATCCCAGGATCCCGGGATCCTGATCTGAGCTGAAGGGAGATGCTTAACTGACTGAGCCTCTCAGGAGCCCCCTGAATTAGTAAGTCTTAGTCTGCAGGTAGTGGTGAGCTCCAGAACTGGAAGGTCAACTAGAGTTGGGGCTCAGGTTGGCACCAAGCCTATCTGAAGTTTCATAAAAGCCAAAATTATGGAGGAGCAGAAACCGTACATGAGTAAAAGAAGTCTGCTTGAAAAAAAGAAAAATGGAATATAAGTACAAAAAGTACAGAAGCAAGGCACCATGAGTAGGGTGCAGGGTAGAGGAAGGAGATCTGTTCCTGAATTTTAATTTCCTATGATATCTGGCTGACAATGTTCCATACTTTTTTAAATCATTAACCAATTAACACCCCATCCCTGTCCAGTGTCCCCAACCCTACTTTTTTTTGAACAAATATTTTTTCAGCATTGACCATTTGTCAGACACTGTTCTTTGCATCAAAGATACAGTAGTAAATAAAAAAGAAAAAAATCATATTATTGGGGTCAAGTGGGACAATTACAATGAACATATAAACAGATAATTATAACAAACTAGTAAATGCAGTGACATAGATAAATGCAAGATATAATGAGAAAAGAATACCTTACTTGGCTTACTGTTACTCTCAATCAACGTTTTATTTGAAATATCTTGTCAAGTTTTGTATCTTGCAACCAAACGAACAAAAACAACCCCTGCTTGAACATCTTATTTAAATACATTTTTTTAGGTTTTATTTATTTATTTGAGAGAGAGATCACAAGTAGACAGAGAGGCAGACATAGAGAGGGGGAAGCAAGCTCCCCACTGAGCAGAAAGCCTGATGCGGGACTCGATCCCAGGATCCTAAAACCATGACCTGAGCCGAAGACAGAGGCTTAACCCACTGAGCCACCCAGGTGCCCCTTGAATACATTTATATTGTTCTCCCTTAACCCCCACCTACAAGGAATGGTTAACCTACCTAGGTTAGAATTTAGGCCCCACCACTCATCAGCGTATGACCTAGCTCATATTACAGAAACTCTTTGTGCATACGTTTTTTCTTTTACCTCATGGGATTGACTGTGAAGACTCAGTGGGTAATTCATATGTAGGGCTTTAGAAGCGTGCCTGACATTTGATAAGTACACGGCAATTGTCAGTTGCCATTATTATTGTTTTGTTGTTGTTGTGACCATTATGTTCATCTTATGTTTGCTGCAGTCTGAAGAAGTTTCATCTGGGAAAGGCAGGGTGGCAGTATTTGCTTCTACTGATTGCCATGCTTAAGGTCTGGTCCTCAGCATACACAGAGACTAGTTAGGGTTATTCATACAGGTAAGTAGGTATTGATATAGAGATAGAGATGTAATAGTTATTGTATCACAACAAATTTTATTGTCAAATAAATAGGGAGTTCTGGTGAAGACACTGGCTCTACTGACTCTGCTATCAGAGATCCAGGCTACCCACTCTTCCATGAACATAATCTATTTACAAGCAGACTACAGACTTTTTTTTCTTAGTAATAACCTCAAGCCAGGCCTCCTCCAGGAGGGTATTCATAAACCATTTGATTGGATTTTGGGTGTGCCCAAATCTTCTAACTAACTTAACAGAGATTTCTTAGATCTGTCATTCCTGCTGATGGGTGATCTCATCCATCAAAAGAACTTTTGAGTTTCTTCTAATTTTGTTTCTCAGAAGGATATGTTAACTTTAGCTTTAGCCTTGCAATAATCCCCAATATGAAAGATCATGTCAACCTTTTAAACATAGCTTTATGCCATTTAAAGTTACTGTGTGCTTTGGCCATAATAAAATGAACTAATATTCCTCAAGATGAGTTGAGTCTAAAATTGTCTCCCTCTGATCTTCTTGGAATCCTTGCTATTTAGACATCTCCAGAGGAACAACTGCTTAAAGCTTTGACTCGTCTACATGAGAGAGAGTGCTTGGCACTTAAGTGTGCTTTAATAGCTATCACTCTACAGAACAGATGTTTGTGTGTTTCGTGGGCATCGTAAATATTAAGAACGATGTTATATGGCTTGGAAAGCACTTCCCATTAATTGTTAATGCTCACTATGTGGATACAAGAGGGAGATTCCTTGGGGGAAAATCAAGATACATTTTTATGTCTAGCATTACTGTATTTCAATTTCAAGGCAGAGGATGAAGAGAATTAGTCACTGATTTCTTGAATATAATATGAAAATTCTAATTAATGTAATGCTTGGTGTCCCTTGTTCCTTTTAGCTCCATAGTGAGATATGTAATATATAACTATAACAGAGGTGTGATGGAAGAAGGCAAAGGTGGATTTAAAGACAAGTTTCACCTCTTCCTGACTCAGTGATCATGAACTCAATTATTAGCCTTTCTGAATTTAGTTATTTAACCTATAAAAAAGAGGCTAATGTTACCTATCTCATAGGGTTGTTATGATACTTTAATAAGAAATATATGTAAAGATCCAGATCAGTACCTGGGTTCCAGTTAATTTTGCTCTGTTGTCAAATTAGAGATGGTGAGTGCTTGATGTGGACTATGCAACAAAAATGGCCAGTGTGTATCTAAATTCTTTGAGTTTTTGGCAACTTTATATTGTTAAAGTTTTCTCATATAGAAGGCTTTGCCCAGAGGTACTGGGTGGCTCAGCCAGTTAAATGTTTGCCTTTGGCTCAGGTCATGATCTCCAGGTCTTAGGATCTACCCGTGGTCAGGAGTCGGGCTCTCTGCTCTACAGGGAGTCTGCTAGGTTCTCCCTCTCCCCCTCTCCTTCCCCATCTCACCTGCTCATGCTCTCTCTCTCTCTCAAATAAATAAATTAAATAAAATAAAGAAGAAATCTTTGCCCAGTGAGACTACAGATTCTTCACTGATATTCCACAGGAAGGTCTAGTGCCTACTGTTCTTTCCTTGTTGACCATGACATTTTTTCATTCATTTATTGAGGGACCACTAGAATCATGAAGATGATATGGTCTCTGACCTGAGCACATTCATAGTCTAGCCGAGAACAAAGATGCAAAAACAATTCCAATATCATGTGATAAATATTATCTCTAATCAAGGCAAGGTAGAGGGCTGTGGAAGGACAGAGGAAGCACACAGTTCTGTTTAGCTGACAGACATAGCTATATTAAGAAATGAGAAATTGAGGTACCTGTACCAGGCAACAAAACATATGGGATGCTATGAAAAACAGAAATGTGCTAGTTAACTCGGGTTTCTGTACAAAACTACTTACCTTCCTTGTAAAAGATAATTTGGTTTTGCTACCACCAAAGAAAACAATGCTTTCATGTGAAAATTAAAAACAAAAAACAAAAAAACAAAGACCTTCTCTCTAGAACTGACCTATGTCTGTTGATTAGTTTTGCCATGAGCAGCTGCAGATGAAGTCAACTGCAATTCTGAAATCAAATCATGCATAACACCAAGCTGTTTTTTCTGGAATGAATTTTAAACTGTTGAACAAAGCCTAAATTTTAAATTCTTTGGTATGTCTCCCAAGTAGTCTGATTCAGTAAATTGCAAAAGAAAATAGAAACGAGAACAAGAATTACAGAAAAGTGAGATTTCTTTTTTCCAGAACATTGACTCTACTTTGGCCAGTGGGAGTCAGCCTTTTTTTTTTTCTCTTTTTTTAACTGAATAATAAAAATACTGTTGGAGTGCCTGGGTGGCTCGGTGGGTTAAGCCTCTCCTTCGGCTCAGGTCATGGTCTCAGGGTCCTGGGATCAAGCCCCGAATCGGTCTCTCTGCTCAGCAGGGAGCCTGCTTCCCCCACTCTCTCTCACCTGCCTCTCTGCCTATTTGTGATCTCTCTCTCTCTGTCAAATAAATAAATAAAATCTTAAAAAATATATATTGTTTTCTCCCTAGCCCTACCTAGCAAATGTTGAATAAATAATTAAAAAAAATTTTTTTTAAGAAGTTCCAAATGATTAGTCCACCTAGGACATTTTTGTATCTCAAACTTTCCCTGGAAGAGGAATAGAATGGGAAAGGTATCACAGAGGAAGTGACTTGTTGCTACTTTGGGGGACAAAATTTGTTTTGGAGGAAGAAGAGAAAAAGAAATGCTCTCTCTTCCCCCAGATTGCCCATATGAAGGTCTCTGATTTCCCACACATACAGTTTTCTCTCTTTGGAATAGCCTCTCCTGCATCTGCCCATTTCACCATCACGCTGGTGAGGCACAACCATTTGTTAGCATTTCTTAGAGCCTTTCCCAAATTGGCTAACCCACTGAAATAACCGCCAAGGTATTTCTTGACACATTATTTTGACCAAAGGTTATTAGTTAGGATTCCTATGTGGTATTGGATGTTTATTAGGCTTGGGCTTGTGTAGCTTTGGAATATCTGCATCCAGGAGAACAATGTAAGGGAAGAAGAAAATATGGCCATTAGCATAGGACTCTAGTTAGTTGTTCTTTTAGGTATCAAGAAGTAGAATCCAGGATTCTCTTTTCTTGAGTTTCAAAGTAAGAGTTTCCCTTTAAATCCTAGAGTGGAGAAAGTGTCTCCAGGTACTAGTGGCTATAAGCCCATTAATCCATAGAAAGCAACCAAGGACAGCTGAGTAGGGTTAATGGTCTGAGTGGGGTTGCTGAGCACCAGGCTCTGTCTTCTCCATGTCCAGCCAAAGGCCGAGAATAAATGCAAAGCCTAGAATTTGACTACAGCCATGTTCTACTTCCACTGCAAACCCTGAGTGTGCACAGAGGGGTTCATTCCATACCTCTATGCCTTTACACATCCCTCATGCCCCAGCTAGGTGCAGATATAACTCTTTATACTGTAGGCCCTGGAACCCCCCAAGTAGAGTAACTTTGTATCTTCCTAACTCCTGTCTTTCAACCTCAAATTCTTATGAATACATCTGTAATCTCTGCACCTTGGAAGGGCACCAAAGTAGGTTTTATAATAGTCTACAAGGAAAACTGGACAATGAAAGGGGCTCTTTAGAATCATAGAATATTAGTCCTCTCAGAGGATGTTGTACAGCCCCTCATCACACAGATGGGTAAGCTAAGGTCCAGTCATATAGCTTTTCAGTGAAGGAACTAAGACTCACATCCAGGACTCCTCATCTGAAAGCCTTTTTCTCTCTTCCACCTTAACTTCCATATGAAAATGCTGTTGTAGAAATGTAATCTTTGAGCTAGAGAAACCATTTTTGAAAAATTCATGGAATTGCCAGATAAAACACAGGTTGCCACTTAAATTTGAATTTCAGATAAAAAAGTAAAAATTGTTGGGCACCTGGGTGGCTCAGTGGGTTAAAAGCCTCTGCCTTCGGCTCAGGTCATGATCTCAGGGTCCTGGGATCGAGCCCCGCATCGGGCTGTCGGCTCAGCAGGGAGCCTGCTCCCCCCCCACTCCCATCGGCCTCTCTGCCATCTTGTGATCTCTGTCTGTCAAATAAATAAATAAAATCTTAAAATAAAAATAAAAATAAATAAAAAATAAAAATTGTTAAGTATAAGTATGTCCCATGTAACATTTACCTGAAATTAAAATTAACTGGGGGCTGCCTGGGTGGCTCAGTTAGTTAAGCAACTGCCTGCAGCTCAAGTCATGATCCCGGAGTCCCAGGATCGAGTCCCCCATCGGGCTCCCAGCTCCATGGGGAGTCTGCTTCTCCCTCTGACCTTCTCTCCTCTCATTCTCTCTCTCTCTCACTCTCTCTTTAAAAAAAAAAAATAATAACTGGGAATCCTGTATTTTTATTTGCTAAGTCTAGCAACCTTAGGCATTTACTCTCATCAACAGAAAAGGTGACTTGTGTTTCAGTGAACTTGCCTCCAGATCTTGTTGTAACACTTTCCCACTGGCAGAGAATAGAATGGGGATGATAATATGTTCAAGACACAAAGACAGAAGTCACAGAGGGGACACATTAAAGATTAGACACCTTTGGAATCATTTTGAATTAAAGCATATCACCCTCTTGATGCCACAGCAGGGGAAGATTCAAGCTTTGTGTAATCTGAAATCTATAAGATGTTGGGGACCCTCTTTAAGAAAAATAATGCAAAGTTACAAGAACAAATTTAAGTATAAAACTGTATGTTTATTTGAATAAGAAAAAATTGTAATAAGGTAGTGGAGCCTTGAAGCGCAGACCAGTGCCTAGCACAGAGTAAGCACTTGAGGAAAGAAAGAAAGAAGGAAAGAAAGGAAGAAAGAAAGAAAGGGGGGGAGGAGGGAGGGAGGAAGAAGAAAGAAAAAAAGAAAAGAAAAGAAAGAGAAAGAAAGAAAGAAAGAAAGAGGGAGGGAGGGAGGAAGGAAGGAAGGAAGAAAGATAAATAGATTCCTGGAAGATGAGAGAACAGGAAGCACTGGAAATCTGGCTCCCCACCTAGATGACTGGTCAATTCTGTCTGATGCAATTTTGAAACTGTGCAGTTTATGGAAGGCTTACAATTTCTAGAGGAAAACTGGAGGTAAACAATGATTAATTTTAGTCAATTTCAGTTCTTAGCACAGTGGTAACGACCTATTCCCCACAACCCTGCCTCATTGTAAGCAGCTAAGCACGTATGTGTTGCTGGAGCACTTTTCACACAGCTTACAGAAGTCATAGTGGGTAAAATGGACCCTGATCTCCAAATAACAGGGATCTGTGCTCTGATCGTTGATTATTGCTTCTGATCATAAATGTGCAGATAATGAATCTGTGGCCCTTATTCTTGCGCACATACAACCTGTTGTTGCAAGCCATCCCTCTCTGGCTAAAATGATTTCCAGAGGATTTAAAGCATCAGTACCTTTTTCTCCCCTTAATTTTTCTTTTTAGCCCTTTTGGTAGCCAGACAGTGAAGACTAAGACATTCAAAAGCAAACCCATATACAGAGGAAATTAGAAAATCATCATGCACGCCCAAAGGAAGGTATAAGCTAAGACAGTATCTGAGAAGACCTTAAGTTTACATCTCAGGCTAATCCTTGGCACAGAAAGAGCCTATGATAATAACTCCTCCCCCCCCCCACCCCAAGCTAGAACTTAAAACAGGAAAAGAATCTGATTTCCAGAGTAACCACATTATTAGAGTATTAGAGTATTAGATCCTATGTACAAAATCCACAAAGCATACAAAGAAACAGCATGATATGGCCCAGTCAAAGGAAAATAACAACAGCAACTGTCCCTGAAAAAAAAAAAAAAAAAAAAAGCCTGATGGTGAATCTACTAGACAGACTTTAAGACAACTGTCTTCTTTTTTTGTTTGTTTGTTTTAAGATTTTATTTATTTCTTTGACAGAGAGACAGTGGGAGAGGGAATACAAGCAGGGAGAGTGGGAGAGGGAGAAGCAGACCCCCCACCTAGCAGGGAGCCTGACATGGGGCTCAATCCCAGGACCGTGGGATCATGACCTGAGCCAAAGGCAGTCATCCAACCAACTGAGCGACCCAGATGCCCTAAAACAATTGTTTTAAAGATGCTGAAAGAACTGAAGAAAGATGTGGAGAAAGTCAAGAAAATAATGTATAAAACAAAATGGAATATCAACAAAGGAGAGAAACCTTAAAAGAAACCAAAAACAAATTCTGGAGTTGAAAAGTACAATAATTAAAATGAAAAGTTCACTAGAGGGATTCACAAGCAGATTTGAGTAGGCAGAAAAAAGAATCAGTGAACCTGAAGATAGGACAATGGAAATTATTGAGTCTGAGAAACAGAAAGAGAGAAGACTGATATGAACAGAGCCTAAGAGAACTGTGGGTGACCATCAATAGGACCAACATATGTATTATGGGAGTCCTAGAAGAAGGAGAAAGAGAAAAAGATACAGAGAGAATACCTGAACAAATAATGGTTAAAAACTCCCCAAATTTCATGCAATATGTGAATATAAATGTCCAAGAAGCTCAATAAATGCCAGGATGAACTCAAAAGACCCACTCCAAGATTTATTATAATTACACTGTCCAAAGACAAAGACAAACAGAATCTTGAAAGCAGCAAGAGAGAAGTAATTTGTCACATACAAGGGATCCTTAATAATATAATCAGCATATTTTTCATGAGAAGCCTTGGAGGCCAGAGATAGTGAGCTGATATATTCAAAGTGCTAAAAGAAAAAATCAACAGTTAATGAAGAATCCTATATTTGGCAAAACTGTCTTTTAAAAGTAAGGTAGAAATAAATACATTCTCAAATAAACAGAAACTAAAGAAGTTCATAACCACCAGACCTGCCTGCAAGAAATACCAAAAGGAGTCCTACATCTTGAAATAAAAGGACACTACACGGTAACCTGAAGCTATATGAATAAATAAAGATCTCAGTAAATGTAAATACATGGGCAAATATAAAAGCTGCTATTATTAAAACAATGGTGTGTAACTCTACTTTTTGTTTTCTGCACAGTTTAAGAGACAAATACATTAAAATATTGTTAGTTTATGTTTTGGGATACAAAGTGTATACGATATAATTTTATGACATAACAAATGAAAGAGGTAAGGACAGAGTTAAAAGTGCAGACCTTTTATGTGTTATTCAAATTAAGCTGGTATAAATTCAAACTAGAGTGTGTTACAACTAAAGTTATAAAATGGTAAATGTAATCACTATAGTAACCATGAAGAAACTAGTTAAAGAATATAATTTAAAAAAAGAATACAAGCAAAATGAAATGATAAAGAAATATGAATGTTTCACTACAAAAAAAAATCTAACTACAAAAGAAGGCAGTAACACAAGGAATAAGAGTCAAAAAGAACTATAAGGCATATAGATAACAAATAGCAAAATGACAGAAATCCCTCCTTATCAGCAACTACTTTAAATGTAAATGGATTAAATTCTCCAATTAAAAGGCAGATTGCCATAATGGATTAAAAACACATGACCCAACAACACATGGTCTACAGGACTCACCTTACTTAGGTCCATAGAGATAAATAGGTTGAAAATGAAAGGATATTCCATGCAATAGTATAATGGCTATAGTAACATAAGACAAAACAGACTTTAAACCAAAAAAAGGTTATAAGAGACAAAAAGGACATTATATATAAATAGAAGGTTCAATACAGCAAAAAGAGAACAATTACAAACATCCATGCACCTAATGACTGACCATCAAAATATATGAACCAAAAATTGAGAGAACTGAAGAAGAAGAACTGAAGAAGAAACAGACAATTCTACAATAATATTAGATGTTTCACTTTCTCATTCTCAAGAATGAATAGAAAAACTAGATAAGCACATGCAAAAAAATGAAGTTGGAGCCTTACCTAATACCAATACAAAAATCAAATGTAAGACCTAAAACTATAAAACACTTAGAAGAAAACATAGGAGAAAATCTTCACATTTCATTTGGCAGTGGTTTCTTGGCCAAGACACTAAAGACATAGGCAAGAAAAAAAATAGACAAATTAGACTACATATAAATTTAAAATTTTGTGCATCAAAAGACTATCAAGAAAGTAAAAAAGCAACCCAAAGAATGGGATAAATATTTTTAAATCATATCTGATAAAGGGTTAATATCCAGAATATATACAGCATTCCTAAAACTCAACTGAAAAAAAAAGGGGCGGGGGGAAGGACTTCAGTAAACATTTCTCCCAGGAAGATATGCAAATAGTCAATAAGCACATGAAAAGATGCTTTAATGTTCTTAAACATTAGGGAAACACAAATAAAAACTATAATAAGATACCACCTCACACCCATTAAGATGGTTTCTATCAAAAAAGTGAAAATACCAAGTATTGATGAGGATTTAAAGAAATTAGAACTCTTGTACACTGTTGGTAGAAATATAAAATGGTACAGCTGCTACAGAAAATGGTATGGAGGTCCTTTAAAAATTAGAAATGAAATTACCATATGATCTAGCAATTCTTCTTCCGAGTATACAACTAAAAGAACTGGAGGCAGGGTCTTAAAGAGGTTTACCTGTGTTCATAGCAGCATTATTCACAAGCTAATACATGAAAAGCAATCCCAGTGTTCATCAATAGATGAATGGATGAGCAAAATACGCAATACACATACAATGATATATTATTCAGACTTAAAAAGGAAAGAAATTCTGACATGCTACAATATAGATGAACTTAGAGGACATTATGCTAAGTGAAATACGCCAGTCACAAAAAGACAAATACTGTATGAAACCCCTTGTATGAGGTACTTAGATTGGTCATATCATTGAGATAGAAAATAGAATGGTCCACCTGTCCTATCCACAGGCACCTGGGTGGCTCAGTTGGTTAAGCATCTGCCTTCAGCTCAGGTCATGTTCCCAGGGTCTTGGGACTGAGCCCCAAGTCAGCTCCCTGCTCAGCTGGGAGCCTGCTGCTCCCTCTCCTTCCTGCTCCTGCTCTCTCTCTGTCTCCAATAAATAAATAAAATCTTTAAAATAAACAAACAAACTATCCACAACAGGTAATATACTCATTATTGATTTTATAATTTACTGGCAAATATCATCAGTATTGTCCAGCTGGTCTTTGTATTAGATTTTAAAAGTAGCCAATAATTGTTTTTTCATATATAGTGCATAAATTTTTTAAAAAGATTTTATTTATTTATTTCACAGACAGAGATCACAAGTAGGCAGAGAGGCAGGCAGGTGGGGGGGGGGGTGGGAAGCAGGCTCCCTGCTGAGCAGAGAGCCCGATGCGGGGCTCGATCCCAGGACCCTGGGATCATGACCTGAGCTGAAGGTAGAGGCTTTAACCCACTGAGCCACCCAGGCGCCCCTATAGTGCATAAATTTTTAATAAAGATTTTTCAGTTTAAAACTCTACTTAAAAAATATACAGACATTATGGAATAAAATCCAAATTTTAAATTTATCCTATATTATGCACCATAAGCAATACTGATAGAGAAATTCTTGACACAGTTCCTTCTCAAAGCATTTGAAAGTTCATACAAATTTATGCATGGAATCCATACGAAAGGGCACCTATCAAAATGCTAGCAGTAACTTTCTCTCGGTGGTAGCGAAATTACAGGCAATTTTTATCCTCTTTTCCCCATCTATATTTTCTGGTTTTTCTCAAGTAAACATTAAAATGTGGAGATAACTCCTGGAGAAATGAACTTTGGGATATTAAACTTGATATTTGGAAGTCTGAGTTTTCACTTAGCATATTTTACCATAAGTAGTGGATTGGAACTACAGCTCACCTTGCCATCTGTTAAATGGGAATGAAGGAAATACCTTCTTCTCAATTATTGTCAAAGCAGTAGAGAGCATATTTAAAGCACCTCACATAGTGCCTGGCACACTGTATATGCTTAATAAACTGTAGTTGTTGTTATTACCAGTATGTGCTAGGATTACAAAAATAAACTCTCCAGGCACCTACAGAGCCTTATTTAAGCATATTCTCAAATCATTAGGAAGTAAATGCTTGGACCCTCTAGAAAAGCAATCAGACAGTTAGACTGCTTATTTTCTTGTTTACAAGTTTTCAATTAATGAAATATTTCAAACATATAAAAAATAACAAGAGAAACCCACCCTCTTTCTTATTCTTCTTAAAAGTGAAATACCACAGATAGAAGTTCTAACCCCTCCCTACCTCTACCTCTTTCCCCACAAATAATCACTATCCTTAAGCTGACTTTTATTACTTCCATGCACACCTTTTTTTTACTATTGCTACTTATATGCATACTATCTATATTTACACCCATACAATATATAATTCTTTATATGGGGGGAAATATGAAGCCCAAGCAGAAATTCCTTCCACTTGGAATGCTTCTCTTCCCCATTTCCTCATCTTTAACGATAATACTACATTTGTTTTTATCAAACTTGGTTTTATCAACATGAAGTGACTCTAGTCATAAACCCTGCATCCCATTCTAATGCATGTTTAGCTTTAAACCAAATAAAATTACAGAAAGATAAGCCAAACCTCCCTAGAGTCTCCATGTAGAATAGTTTGTAATCCACATTCTAATTATGACTTTTAAAACACAGAACTTGGAAAAGTAATTACATCTTAATAAGTTTATTCATTTATTAAATTTGGTTTTATTCTAAAATATTTATGTTCTTATGTAAACAGGAGAGATCTAATTAATCAGGTCAACAAGGAATGTGGTTACACACAGAAATAAACTCTTTCTCTAAACCTTATTCAAATTTAAAGTGCCAATCATTGCTAGAAAAGAATACTAATTCTCCAAATTATTAATGCCTATCCTATTCCTTCAGATATTATTTTTCAAATTGAAAATATAATTTATGGACAACTGGTACTACAAACTATTAAATGTTTTAGCCCATATATAGATAGTTGATTACTAACAAATAGATTCAAACTGAATGGTGAACTCATGTCATCTTACCCCTTCTCTTCCTAAATAATCATAAACCATCCACTTTAAAAGCCATTCTAGGGGGCGCCTGGGTGGCTCAGTGGTTTAAAGCCTCTGCCTTCAGCTCGGGTCATGATCCCAGGGTCCTGGGATCGAGCCCTGCGTCAGGCTCTCTGCTCAGCAGGGAGCCTGCTTCCCTTCCTCTCTCTCTGCCTGCCTCTGCCTACTTGTGATCTCTGTCTGTCAAATAAATAAATAAAATCTTTAAAAAAAAAAATAAAAGCCATTCTAGGATTCTAGTCTGCACTGGCTCCCAAGCTCTCTTCTAGGATTAACAGAATTGAGCACCTCATTCATTCTGAAAACCAGCAAGTTTTCAGACTTCCAGCATTTCTATTATCCACATTTCAATGAAAATAATGGAAACACCTGAGTTACCTCATGTGTAAGGTGTTTCATCCTTAGCTATAAGCCCTCGGGGCCAAGAGCTTTTGAACTCAATGAGAGCATACAGTATTCTCTGAGCATCACCACCCCTATTAACAGGTTTGCTTTTCTCTTAACCATCTTGTCATCTTTTCTGGTCAGAATACCATTTTTCTTGATGGCAACAAAATAGGATATGAGTAGATCCCCTATTCTTTGCTTTGGCTTCACCCTTAACTTTATGCCACCCACATCAGGGCATTTAGGTACTGCCATTGGTATTCAAAGCAAGAAAAAGAATAAGAGGGCTGGGACTATTCCTTCTAGTTCTTTTTTTCTGCCAATGAGAAGCAATTAACATTCAGTTTCCTTTTTATCTCCCCAGTTATTTTCTGATAGGGAGATAAAGTCCCTTAGAATTAGTGTAAGGGCAACCCAGCAATTGCACTACTGGGTATTTACCCTAAAGATACAAATGTAGTGATCTGAAGGGGCATGCGCACCCAAATGTTTATAGCACCAATGTCCACAATAGCCAGACTGTGGAAAGAACCTAGATGTCCATCAACAGATGAATGGATAAAGAAGAGGTGGTGTATATATATAATGGAATACTATGCAGCCATCAAAAGAAATGAAATCTTGCCATTTGCAACAAGTGGATGGAACTAGAGGGTATTATGCTTAGTGAAATAAGTCAGTCAGAGAAAGACAATTATCATATGATCTCCCTGATATGAGGAAGTGGAGATGCAACATGGGGAGTTTGGGGGGTAGGAAAAGAATAAATGAAACAAGATGGGATCGGGAGGGAGACAAATCATATGAGACTCTTAATCTCACAAAACAAACAGAGATTTGCCGGGGGGAGGGGGTAGGGAGAGGGTGGTGGGGTTATGGACATTGGGGAAGGTATGTGCTATGGTGAGTGCTGTGAAGTGTGTAAACCTGGCGATTCACAGACCTGTACCCCTGGGGCTAATAATACATTATATGTTAATTAAAAAAAAAGAAAAAAGAATTAGTGTAAGGGTTAAATTAGGATACCTTATGTAAAAGCTTGGAACAGTGCTTAGTAAGTACATAGTGCTCAACAAATTTTAGATATTATTAATATTTACCCCAAATAACATATAATTTAAAAATAGATGAGGCAACAAATGTGCTAGAACAACTGAAGATCAACATACACATGAATATAGTTGAACTCCTTCCTCACACCACACATATAAAACAACTCAAATAGATTATAGACCTAAATGTAAGTGTGAAAACTATAACTCTTAGAAGAAAATATAGACATAAATCTTTGTAATTTGTGTTAGGCAAAGCCTTCTTAGATGTGACACCAAGATCACAACTGACGAAAGAAAAAAAATTAGGTAAGTTGGACTTCACAAAAATTTAAAACTTTTGTGCTTCAAAGGACATCATCATAAAAGAGAAAAGATAAACCACAAAATGAGAGAAAATATTTGCGTATTATATATCTGATAATGGACTGGCATCCAGAATATACTTAAAAAACTCTTATAACTCAATAATAAAAAGGCCAATAACCCAATTAAAATTGGACAAAAGATCTGAATAGATACTTCCCGAAAAGATATATAAATGACCAAGAGTAAATAAAAAAATGTTCAATATTAGGGAATGTTCAACATCATATAGTATACTCATAATGTAGGGATGCTCAACACTGGTCATTAGGGAAATACAAATTATAAAAGAGAAAAAAAAAAACAATGAGATACCACTTCATACCCACGAGGATGTGAGTCAAAATCCAGATAATGACAAGTATTGAGGATGAGGAGAAACTGAAACCTTCAGGTGGAAGTGTAAAATGGTGTATCCACTTTGAGACAGCCAGGTGGTTCCTGAAAAGGTTAAACATAGTTACTATATGACCCAACAATCCCACCCAATAGAGATGAAAACATGTCCACACAAAAACTTGTACATGTATCTTTATAACAGCATTAATTCATAATAGCCAAAAGTGGGAATGACTCAAATTATCCATCAACTGATGAATGGATAAGTGAAATGTATATATCCATAGACTTGAATGTTATTCAGCAGTAAAAAGGAATGAGGACTGCTAAGCGGAATAAGTCAATCAGAGAAAGACAATTATCATATGATCTCACTGATACGAGGAATTTGAGAAACAAGACAGAGGATCAGAGGGGAAGGGAGAGAAAAATGAAACAAGACAAAACCAGAGAGGGAGACAAACCATAAGAGACTCTTAATCTCAGGAAGCAAACTGAGGGTTGCTGGAGGGGAGAGGGGTGGGAGGCATGAGGTGCCTGGGTGATGGACACTGGGGAGGGTATGTGCTATGGGGAGTGCTGTGAATTGTGTAAGACTGATGAATCACAGACCTGTACCCCTGAAACAAATAATACATTATATGCTAATTTTTTTTTAAAAAGGGAATGAGGAACTGATACATGCTACAAAATGGATCAATCTTGAAGACATTACGCTAAGTGAAAGAAGTCAGTCACAAAAGACCACATGATTTTGTCTATATGAAAAGTCCGGGTGAGTATATCTACAGAGACAGAAAGTAGATAAGTGGTTCCCTAGGGCTGCTAAGGGATTGGAGCAAATGGGGATTTGCTGGGTTAAATAGGTATGAGGTTTCTTTTTGGGGTGATGAAAATGTTCTAAAATTGACTGCAACGATGGTTCCATAAATCTATAAATACAGTAAAAACCACTGAATTGTACACTTTAAGTCGGTGAATTGTATGGTATGTGAATTATATCTCAACAAAGCTACAGACAGATAAATATATGTCAATTTAGCCATCAATCAATCCAAGAATTTAGGAAATTCCTAATGTTTAGGAAATTTAGGCAAGTTAGGTCTCAGCCCTGTGCTCACAATCTAAGAAATAAAATAAGTGATAATGGTCTACACATGTGAGTAGGAAAAACTTCCTCTTCCTTCTTTTTTAAAAGATTTTATTTATTTGACAGACAGAGATCACAAGTAGGCAGACAGGCAGGCAGAGACAGAGAGGGGGAAGCAGGTTCCCCGCTGAGCAGAGAGCCTGATGCAAGGCCCAATCCCAGGACCCCGGGATCATGACCTGAGCAGAAGGCAGAGGCTTTAACACACTGAGTCACCCAGGCGCCCCTCCCTCTTCCTTCTATGTGTTTCTTTTTTACTACTCACACAAAACAATTCACTTCTGACACTTCCGATAACCAAACGTGTAGGTGATTTTCCCCCACAAAGCAATTCTTGGCAACATCAGATGGGTGTCCTATCATTCAGTTCTGACACTATCTACCTGGAGTTAACATCAGATCTCATCAGTAGAGGGTTCAGTCCACAAACCTGCACCCTCCCACCACCACCCCCCACACTGTTTCATTTATTTATTTGAGAGAGAGAGAGCACAAGCAGCCAGAGGAGCAGACGGAGAGGAGAAGCAGGCTCCCCACTGAGAAAGGAGCCCAATGCAGGGCTCTATAACAGGACCCTGGATCATGACCTGAGCCGAAGGTAGACTCTTAACAGACTAAGCCACCCGGAAGCCCCTCTACATACAAGTTTAATAAAATAGGGGCTTTTCCCAGAGTACAGAGATGAAGCAGAATAGAGCCTGAAGAAATAGTTACTGTTATAAACATGTTATTTAAGATCTACTTGAAAATAGCTAATTCATGAATCTGTCTACCTTGGCAACATCTCTAGGATTCAGGATTTTGTGTCTGACATTTTTCTTTTGCGCTCTAATACAGAGGTAAATCAGGCAAATATATCCCTGTTTTCCTAAAAACTCTTGAGCAAACTTTTGTACAAACCAATGTCAACAGCTGCATTAAAAGTGGCTGAGAGAGAGTTATTTGGATGGATTTAGCACCTATAAAATACTCAAGTAAATTGTGACTATTGCTTGCAGTCAAATAGATGATCAAAGACCTCCTCTCCTTTTGATCTTAGTTGTTCAGATTCTATTGCCTTCCTCATCAGTAGAATTCACTAAGTCTACAGAAAAAAATCTGCAGAAATCTCAGCAATCAATAGGCAACTCCATAGCCTTTTAACTCTATTGCTCTACCTTATTTTAGGACCTTATATTTCCCTACCATGACATTCCTACATTGAAATCACCGTGTAAAATGAAATGTGGTGAAGGGAAGCAGTTGTCAACCTTAGAAAGATCTGGACACATCTGGATCTTTCCAGTGGGCAGTTCAAAGGCGAAGCGATCTATAACAGGTTGGGGACAGTTAAACTGAAATTATGACCATTCAGTGTCTTTATTACTTTAAAGACTAAAGTGTTTTTTATCATTGTTCTGATACCTGCTGCTTGCTAACATTGTCTGGAGCACATTGAAGCATTTCAGCACCCATTTTAGTATTTAATTCTTACTCAAACCACTTTTCAAAACAATCATGAGGAGCATAATAAATTAAAACACTGTACTTAATAAACCAGTTACAGTGTGGAGAATAAATACTTTTTTAAAAAAGATTTTATTTATTTATTTAACAGAGAGAGAGAGATCACAAGTAGGCAGAGAAGCAGGCAGAGAGAGGGGGGAAGCAGGCTCCCCACTGAGCAGAGAGCCCCATGTGGGGCTCGATCCCAGGACCCTGAGATCATGACCTGAGCTGAAAGCAGAGGCTTCACCCACTCAGCCACCCAGGCGTCCCAAGAATAAATACTTTTAAAAAGGAGAGTTTATAATTCATTTGGTCAACATAAAAAAATATGTCCTTGTTAGAGAAGATTTTGAAAATGTCAAAAGGAAGAAAGAAGTAAAAAATCATGTTTATAACCACCATCCAAAAGACATCCATTAGTAATACTTCAGTGCATTTCCTTTTGGGCTTTTATTCAGGCAGTATATATGTATTTGTTTGTTTGTTTGTTTGTTTGTTTGTTTTTAAGTAGGTTCCACACCCAGCATGGAGCCTATCACAGGGTTTGAACTCACAATCCTGAGATCAAGACCTAAGCCGAGATCAAGAGACTTAACTGACTGAGCCACCCAGGCGCCCCCATGCATGGTTTTTTTAAAAAAACATTGCTGGGATCATCCTATATATATAGTATTTATATATATACTTTTGTGTCCTATTTTCACTTCCAATTATAACACAAGCAAAAATGCATACTTTGAAAGTTGATGTGAGTACAGGGTTTAGTAAAAATATGTGTTTCATTTGAATTGGAAGTCAAGATTATATTACTTTGAACACTACAAAACATATTTCTTCACCATTCTACCATTCCCTTTTGCATTATTTAAGTTGAACATTTTATCTTTTCTAGATTTTCAAGAGTGTCATCTTTTTGGACAGTGAATATAATTACTAGTTGTTATTATATTTTATTATAAATTTAAAATGCTGTTTTAAATTCGTTAGTTTACATGAGGTCTGACATTTATATCATGGAATATTTTATTCAAGTCATTAACATATTACTAAAAATTTAGCATTACTTTTGAAATGAAATAATTCTACTTCTTACAGTAATAATAGTCTTCTGTGAATCAATGATCTAAAAACTCCAAATTGCGGGGTGCTTGGGTGGCTCAGTCCATTAAGCATCTGACTCTGATTTCAGCTCAGGTCACAATTTCAGGGTTGTGAGATTGAGCCCAGATCCTCGGACTCCATGGAGGGCATGGAGCCTACTTAAGATTCTCTCTCTCCCCCCCGGCCCTCTTCCTCACTCCCACGATCTCTCTCTCTTTAAAAAAAAAAAAAAGAAAGAAAGAAAGAAAGAAGAAGGAAAACTTCAAATTGCAAATATTTATTAAACTCTTCAATGTTACATCAGTTTTCCTCCCACACACCCACACTGTAGTCTTGATATAAGACACGTAAAGAGTAGTAATCAAGAATTAAGTTTTTCTTCTTAAAAACTGTCAAAAGCTTGCTACACCAGCATCCAGCGACAGGAGGAGAAATGTCTCCAGTCTACTACATTCCCCTCCAAGCCAGGTTTTAATTTGTTGAGAAGGGGGGAAAAAGCCTATAAAGATCTTGGCAAAATACAGAGCTGCTAATTTAATCAATTTTAGTAGTTAAGGCAATGATTTCAAGTGCTAAGGCAATCTGTTGAAAGAACTAATTTCCAAGGTAGGGGAGATTCATTTATTTCTACTTTTTCTTCCCAGTTTTCCATTCTAAGTGTGTGTGGGCAGCCATCATGCACCCACTGAGGTATACCCCTCCCAAGATTTAGGAGGGCTAGGCTCTAATTCAAACCCGGAAGTAATGGAGAAATGTTCTCTCCTTTTCTCTGGAGAGGGTTTTTGAGGTGCAGATGAAGTAGACCTCAACTAATGTAGGAATAGATACCTGCCTGAGAGCATAGTGAGAACTGAAATTGTGCTGAACCACAAAAAAGAGCTGGGTGCCTTTTATGCATTGTCAGAGACAGATGGACAGAGACAGAGACAGAGACAGAGAGACAGAGAGAAGGGATGCTTCTCACCTGGGACTGAAATCTTCCAATTCTCATTGCCTCCTGCCATTAAACTTCTTTTATAGCAACATAGTGGAACTGTATTTTGATACATTAACAGATACGTTTTTAAGCCCTAGCAGTTCCTTTATACCCCACTTAAAGCTATGTTATGGAGGACCAATTCCCTAGGAGAAGGGTTGTTACAGCACAACAGCCATTTTGAGTATGAGAAGCCCAAACCCGGAAGCTCTCTAAGCATGGACAGTTTGGAAGATATGTAGATGCCACCTCTGAGACTAAATAAAGTTTACTTGGAGTGGAAGATGAAGAGAGAAAAATCAACAGGAAAGAAGGTTTAGACAAGTGGATTCCTAAGAAAAATTTCAGCGTCCTTCCCCAGTTCATCCCATCTGGAATGAGGAAACCAGGAGTAGAGGAAACCTGTGATGCATCCCCAGAGAGAACCCAGAGAGGTTTCAAGATACCAGACTCCTCCCCTACCTCAGAATGGTGAGGGCACAGGCACAGAAGAAATACCTGTGCCTTGGCAGGTGGGACAGATGCAACCTCATAGCATCCCCTGGGCTTCAGTGTGGTTGGGGAGAAGCAAAATGCCTTCCACATGCCTGAGAGTAATGTAGACTTAAGGCAGAGACTTAAGACACCTCACCTAGTTTTCTGCAGTACAGGAATGGTAGAAAAGCATGTAAGTAGGGGGAAAGAGTATATCTAGAGAGGCTTTGCAGTCAGGAGGAAAGACAAAGGAACAGTCACTGGAGCCAAAGACAGAAAGCACACAGAATATTGTATATATTTCAGCAGATGCCTGCATGGACTGATGAAAAAGGACAAGACACTACCCGCCGTCCCCACTCTGATGTTGTGGCACTATAGTAAGTTCCCAGATCCCAGAGGAAAAGAGCAGCCAGAATCCTAAACTGAGTAAGAGTTAGTATCTGTCACTTGGCAGAATGCCAGTCAAAAAAGAGAGAGAAAGAGAAATAAAGTTTTAGAAAAATGAAGGTACATTTCTTGAAAATCTGATTCATATTATGAGATTTATGCCAGTTACATGCATCCTATAGAATTTCTAATACATGTATGCCACAGGCCAAATACTTTTCTAGAATGTCTTCTGCATTAGGCTTTGAGTAAGAGTTGACATCTTATAGGTGTGAAGAAAAGAACATCTTTGTTGTGTTCTGATCAATATCATTTTCAGATTGGAATTATAGCTTTATCCTCTTTCTTTGGGAGTGGCACAACTATTTTCCTTAGTTTGTATAAGAATGGATTGACTGATTCATCAAGATTCTAGAAATAACTGGAGGATTATGCTGTACCACCTGCTTACATTAACTGCTCAGTTGGTGGACTGACAGTGTACTGTAATCATTTCTTCTCAATTCCCGTGGTGAAGTAATCCCAAATGTCACTATCATCATCTACCTCCCATCAACTTCCACATCTCTGCTATGCCATGATGACCTGGGATAAAGTCAGTGAGTAGGAGCAAGGACTGTCCAAGACCACAGACTAGACAAACTGTAGGGTTCCTCAAAAGAGCATTTATTTCCGTTCTTGCTTCCACACAGGTCTGCAGCTAAATCATTCAAGAAGAATGATTTCTATTGTATTTTTAAAGTTCCCCAAGGTAGGTAATCTCTAATAACCTGTTTCAAAATATAATCTATATTTTGAAAAGGTTCTTCCTTTTAGCAAATCTAAACTTAAACTAATCTCCTTTTGTTCTCTTCTTAGTGAATTGTGATTAAAAAGTAACTTATATAATTCGATTTTGAAATCCTGTTTTGGCTCAAATATTGGACTGTGGCTTAAAAATGGGATTTATGAGCTGGCCGGTTAGCTCAGTTGGTTAGAGCATGGTGCTGATAAAAATGGGATTTATTCTGTTAGAGATGTTGACCCTTTCAGAAAAGAGTTTATGACTGAAATGAAGATTTTATGAGTTGCTTTCTCAGAGGCAGATCGCTGATTGCTAAAGTGGTGATTTTATGCTGAATGAGAAACCAGTATCTGTGATAGCGTGTCTCTTCTCTGAAGTGCTCTCTTTCTCTCAGAAGCTGCTTGTACAGGGATACACTTACAGGATCAGAAAGAGCTTCTCAGTTATGTCAGCTGTGAGGAAGGAAGGAAGAAAAGAGAGTGAAGCCTGAGGCCACACACCCCATTACTGAGCCTAACTGCCACACAGAATCACTTGATGGGTAGTGACTGCGATAGGAAAGTCAGACCAGAGGTTTTGGTGGCAAAACATCTTCAGGTCCTAAGATCTAGACATGAACCTTGGAAAGAACATTACTCTGAGATAAGGATTTAAGATGTTAGAAAAATGGCATTCCATTCAAGCCTGGTAAGAAAACTGGGAAAAGATTGTTAAGTGATAAATAAAGGTCAACAGTTGGTATATAATGTAGTAAAGTGTACTCAAATATTTATGGGTTTTGTTTTGCCCAGTGATATTTCTAATTACAGGAGCAATACTGAAATACATCCTATTAGTCTCCCTAGAGAAGGGTGTTCTGTGTTTGGGAGATGATTTGCTGCCTCTCTGGCCAGTGCAGCCCCGTTATCCTGGGGTAAGGGCAGATGATGAAGCAGATGGTAGAGGTGAGTCAGTATAACCTCTATTCTTAGACACTTACAGGTTCAAGAGAGAATCATTAAAAATTTCTCAGTCGAACTAAATCATGATGCAATTAGAAGAAAGAACCTACTAAGGGGCACCTGGGTGGCTCAGTGTGTTAAAGCCTCTGCCTTCGGCTCAGGTCATGATCCCAGGGTCCTGGGATCAAGCCCCGCATCGGGCTCTCTGCTTGGTAGGGAGCCTGCTTCCCTTCCTCTCTCTCTGCCTGCCTCTCTGCCTACTTGTGATCTGTCTGTCAAATAAATAAATTTTTTTAAAAATCTAAAAAGAAAGAGCCTACTATTTTGGCACATAAACTTTCATTTTTGAATTTATGCTATCATTGCCAATTTGTTTCTTTTTTGTGTATCTTTACAAATTTTTTGTTTGTTCATTGCTTTGCATATTTTCAAAAGAAATTGAGAGAGGGTATATCCAGTGCAGAGGTAATCTGCCACCATTAGCCTGGAAAGTTTTCATTCCATTTCCTGTGTTAATCTTCTCATCTCTGAAATACTGTAATAATTCCAAAGAGGTCTCCCTATTTCCCTAAATCCTCATCTATTCATTTTTCCTTTCTCAACTCCCTTCCCTCCAATTAATCCAAACACGGTTATAAAATATCCTGGGTATTTTGTGAATCTTCACAGTTTTCCCAACTGTCTACAGAATAAAGACCCAATTCCTTAAGTTGGCATTCCACAATCTGATCTCAATATGTGAATCTACACTTATACCAGTCACTACTGAGGTAGATCCCTGATAGCTAAAGTGATTCTAGGCTGAATGAGAAATTAAGATCTGTGGTAGCTGATATACACATTACTCAAACTTCACTACAACCATTATCCCTGAACATCCTATGGACTATGCCTATCTTAACATCATTACCCCAGCCTTTATCCTTCCTGAATTCCCTCCCCTTCATTTATCTGAATTCAATTTGTCCTTCAGAGCAGTGTACTAGCTCTGCACATTACACAGAAATGAATTTTATTACATAGAAATTTTCTACCCTGCTGGACTTATAATTTGATAAGACATTTCAATAACCATAGAAATGTTTAAATCCTTGGACTTAGCAACCCCACTCCTGAGAATTTATACTTTAATAAACAGAAATAAAAGTTAAGTCAATTTTGATAAATATACTTAATATAATAGAATATAGCTACCTTAAATTATAAAATTAGAAGCACTATATAGCTTATGGAAATGCTGGTCATAAATAGAAAAAGAAGAGAACAAAACTGTAATTAAATCTGGAAACCTGAGGGGTGCCTGGGGGGCTCAGTTGGTTAAGCATCTGCCTTGAGCTCAGGTCATGATCCCAGGGTCCTGGGATCACCCCCTGCATCAGGCTCTCTGCTCAGTGGGGAATCTTCTTCTCTCTCTCTCTCTCTCTCTCCCCCACCACCCTACTTGTTCTCTCTCAAATAAATAAATAAAATATTTTTTAAAGTTTATTTATTTATTTGACAGAGAGAGAGACAGCGAGAGCAGGGACACAAGCAGGGAAAGTAGGAGAGACTCAATTAAGTGTCTGCCTTCAGCACAGGTCACGATCCCAGCATCTGGGATTGAGCTCCACATCAGGCTCCTTGCTCTGTGGGTAGCCTGCGTCTCCCTCTCCCTTTGCCCGCCACTCACCCTGCTTGTGTTCACAGTCTCTCTGTCAAATAAATAAATAAAATCTTTTAAAAAGAGAGAAAGAGAAGAGAAGAATAGCTCTATAAGCTTAGGATTAAGTTCATTTTGAATAACAGAAAAATCTCAACTAATAGTGTCTTTAAAAAGATAGAAGTTTCTTTCTGTCTTCTGTACCAGAAGTCCAGAGGTGGCCAGCCCAGTGTTAGGGAAATTAGGCTCCTCATTTTCACTCAATCTTTTTTCTATTCCCAACAGTAACTGATGGTCTAAAATGGGTGCTGGAATTATAGCCAATAAATGGCAACGTCATCAATAGGAAGAAGGAAGAGAGGAAAAAGGATAAACCCTTCCTTTTAAGAGTGCATCTCAATAAAAGGATACTTACACTTATATCCTATTGACCCTAGTCACAGGGCTGCATCTAGTTGCAGGAAGAATGAGAGATATAAACTTTATTCTCCATGGCCACATATCCACTTAAAAATTGGGATTTTTATTATTAAAAAGAGGATACAGGGGGACAGCTGTTATTCTATCACAGGAACCATGAATAAACAAGAAATTTCCTCAAAGTTTTGGATGACAAAAAGCAAGTAGAGAAGTGCTACTAAATGATCAAGCAGAATGAAGAAGGATGTAGCAGGAATATACACTGGGGACTACAGATAAGGAAGAGGCCAATATGCCCTGAAGAGGTCTGAGACAAAAAACAACAGGACCGTTGCTGAGAAAAAGAAAATACAGATAGAAAGTAAGGTATAAGTGAGCTAATTCCTCCTTTTTCATACTGGGAAGCTAATATACATTGTCAAAATTTTAGCAGGTCATTGTTTCAATTAGAAATGGTTTCAGGGGGGCTCCTGGGTCGCTCAGTGTGTTAAACCTCTGCCTTCGGCTCAGGTCATGATCTCAGGGTCCTGGGATCAAGCCCCACATCGGGCTCTCTGTTCAGCAGGGAGCCTGCTTCTCCCTCTCTCTCTGCCTACTTGTGATCTCTCTCTCTGTCAAATAAGTAAATAAAATCTTTAAAAAAAAAAAAAGAAAGAAAAGAAATGGTTTCAGGGGGCACTTGGGTGGCTCAGTTGTTAAGCATCTGCCTTCTGCTCAGATCATGATCCCAGGGTCCTGGGATCAGAGCCCTGCATTGGACTCCTTGCTCAGCAGGAAGCCTGATTCTCTCTCTCTCACGCCCCCTGCTTGTGTTCTCTCTCTCACTGTCTCTCTCTCTCTGTCAGATAAATAAATAAAATCTTTAAAAAAATTGGTTTCAGGTACAAGTAATGAGACTTTGTCTAATATTAGTTTAAGCTCCTGTTATTCAAAAAGTGATCTAGAACAAACAACATGATTATTTACATAGAAAATTCCAAAGAATGTACAAAGAAACTGTGGGACCTAATGAGTGAGTTTAGCAAGTTTTCAGGATACAGTCAATATAGAAAAATCAATTAGAGGGGCTCCTGGATGGCTCAGTGGGTTAAAGCCTATGCCTTTGGCTCAGGTCATGATCCTAGGGTCCTGGGATGGAGCCCTGCATCAGGCTCTCTGCTCAGTGGGGAGCCTGCTTTCTCCTCTCTCTCTCTGCCTGCCTCTCCACCTACTTGAGATCTCTGTCTCTCAAATAAATAAAATCTTAAAAAAAAAAAAAAACAATTAGTTCCTATACAGTTGTAATGAATAATGGGAGGTGGAAATATTATAAAGTACCATGTTTAATAGCACCAAAAATGAAATATTTGTAGAGAACTACAACAAAAATGACCACTATTTGTCTGCAGAAAGCTACAAAACACTAATCACAGAAATTAACAAGACCTAGACAAATGAAAAGATATACCATGTTCATAGATTGGAAATTCAATGTTGTTAAAATATCAGTTTTCTGGCATAAAAACAGACACATAGACCAGTGGAACAGAGTAGAGAGCCCAGATATGGACTCTCAACTCTATGGTCAAATAATCTTTGACAAAACAGGAAAAAATATACAGTGGAAAAAAGACAGTCTCTTCAATAAATGGTGCTGGGAAAATTAGACAGCTATATGTAGAAGAATGAAACTCAGTCATTCTCTTACACCGTACACAAAGATAAACTCGAAATGAATAAAAGACCTCAACGTGAGACAAGAATCCTTCAGAATTCTAGAGGAGAACATAGGCAGTAACCTCTTTGATATCAGCCACGGCAACTTCTTTCAAGATATGTCTCCAAAGGCAAAGGAAACAAAAGTGAAAATGAACTTTTGGGACTTCATCAAGATCAAAAGCTTCTGCACAGCAAAGGAAACAGTCAACAAAACAAAGAGGCAACCCACGGAATGGGAGAAGATATTTGCAAATGACAGTACAGACAAAAGGTTGATATCCAGGATCTATAAAGAACTCCTCAAACTCAACGCACACAAAACAGATAATCATATCAAAAAATGGGCAGAAGATATGAACAGACACTTCTCCAGTGAAGACATACAAATGGCTATCAGACACATGAAAAAATGTTCATCATCACTAGCCATCAGGGAGATTCAAATTAAAACCACATTGAGATACCACCTTACACCAGTTAGAATGGCCAAAATTAGCAAGACAGGAAACAACATGTGTTGGAGGGGATGTGGAGAAAGGGGAACCCTCTTACACTGTTGGTGGGAATGCAAGTTGGTGCAGCCACTTCGGAGAACACTGTGGAGATTCCTCAAGAAATTAAAAATAGAGCTTCCCTATGACCCTGCCATTGCACTACTGGGTATTTACCCCAAAGATACAGATGTAGTGAAAAGAAGGGCCATCTGTACCCCAATGCTTATAGCAGCAATGGCCATGGTCGCCAAACTGTGGAAAGAACCAAGATGCCCTTCAACGGATGAATGGATAAGGAAGATATGGTCCATATACACTATGGAGTATTATGCCTCCATCAGAAAGGATGAATACCCAACTTTTGTAGCAACATGGACGGGACTGGAAGAGATTATGCTGAGTGAAATAAGTCAAGCAGAGAGAGTCAATTATCATATGGTTTCACTTATTTGTGGAGCATAACAAATAACATGGAGGACATGGGGAGATGGAGAGGAGAAGGGAGTTGAGGGAAATTGGAAGGGGAGGTGAACCATGAGAGACTATGGACTCTGAAAAACAACCTGAGGGTCTTGAAGGGGCAGGGGGTGGGAGGTTGGGGGAATAAGGTAGTGGATATTAGGGAGGGCACGTATTGCATGGAGCACTGGGTGTGGTGCAAAAACAATGAATACTGTTTTGCTGAAAAGAAATTTTTAAAAAAAGAGAGAGAATACCAAAAGCTAAAAAAAAAAAATTATGGGCAAAATGTAAATATATTATTCCCTAGCTAACTCTATAATAATATATTATGGACATTTTTCATTCCTAAAAAAAAAAAAAATCAGTTTTCTCCAAATTGATCTATAGATTCAGTGCAATCCCAATTAAAATCTCTGAAGGCTTCTTTTATAGAAATTGATAAGCTGGGCGCCTGGGTGGCTCAGTGGGTTAAGCCTCTGCCTTCGGCTCGGGTCATGATCTCAGGGTCCTGGGATCAAGGCCCGCAAGGGGCTCTCTGCTCAGCGGGGAGCCTGCTTTCTCCTCTCTCTCTATGCCTGCCTCTCTGCCTACTTGTGATCTCTCTCTCTGTTTCAAATAAATAAATAAAATCTTTAAAAAAAAAAAAAGAAATTGATAAGCTGATTTTAAAATTTATATGGAAAAGCTGATTTTTTAAAAAGATTTTATTTATTTATTAGACAGAGAGAGAGAGATCACAAGTAGGCAGAGAGACAGGCGGAGAGAGAGGGGGATGCAGGCTCCCTGCTGAGCAGAGAGCCCAACGTGGGGCTCAATCCCAGGACCCTGAGACCGTGACCTGAGCCAAAGGCCGAGGCTTAACCCACTGAGCCACCCAGGCGCCCCTGGAAAGGCTGATTTAAAAACTTATATGGAAAAGAAAATTTGTATGGAAAAGCTATTCCTAGAATAGCCAAACAGTTTTGATAAAGAACAAAGTTGAAGGACTCTTACTACTTGATTTCAAGACTGATTATATATGGTAATCCAGACAGTGTAGTATTGACATAAGGATAGATACAGATCAGCAGAACAGAACTGAGAATCCAGAACTAGACCCACATATATGGTCTATTGCTTTTTATAGGTACCAAGATAATTCAATTGTACAAGAATAATCTTTTCAACAAATGATTTCAGAATATCTAACATGTATTTGGAAAAAAAAGATCTTTACCCATCCCTCATGCCACATATAAAAATAGTTGGAAATGGATTATAGATCTCAATATAAAGCCTAAAATATAAAGCTTCTAAAAGAAACATAAGAGAAAGTCTTGTGACTTTGGGGGTAGAAAAGATTTCACAGGATATAAAAGAGTAAATCATAAAATGCTTAAAATTGATAAATTTGACTTCATCGAAACTCTAAAATTCTGCTCTTAGAAAACAAGACAAACCACAAGACAAATGACAAGACTGCAAGAAACTATTTGCAAACATATATCTGATAAAAACTTATAGCTGGAATATATAAAGAACTCTTAAAATTTAACAGGTGAGAAGACAAGCAACCTCCCTACTCTCACCTCAGTGAGTAAAAGAATTGAACAGACACTTTAGAAAAGAAAATATACAAGTGGTTCACAAACAAATAAGAAGATGCACTTCATCATAAATCACCAGGTAAAGGCAAGTTTAAGCAATGTGTTAACTATATACCTACTAGAATCGCTAAAATTCAAAAGAAAAAAGCTGACAATGCCAAACTCTAGCGAGGATACAGAGCAATGGGGAATCTCATACACTGCTGAATGCAAAGTTGTAGAGCCATTTTGGACAACAATATGGTAGTTTCTTCCAAAGTTAAGCACACATTTATTATACAATCCAGCAATCCCACTCTAGGTATTTTCCTAATAAAAATGAAAATGTGTTTCCTTATAAAGAACTATAAGCAAATGTGTGGGCCAGCTTTATTTATAATCACCCCAAATGGAAAACAATCCAAATGTCTATCAACTGAGGATGGATTTAAAAATTGTTGTACATCCATACAATGAAATACTACTCAGTAATAAAAATGAATAAGCTACCAATACATTCAACAACATATACAAATTTCAGAAAACCATATTAAATGATTAGATTCACACTCAAAGACTATTCACACTCAAAGACCCCATTTATATGACACTCTGGAAAAAGGAAAACCAATGGGACAGAAATCAGTAAAACAGTTGCCAGATGCTGTGGTTGGAGAGGGGACTGACTACAAAAAGGCATGAGGAAAATTTTGGGGGTGATGGAAAGATTCTATATTGTGGTGGTGACTACATGACTCAATACATTTCTAAAAACTCATCAAAATGTATACCCCCCCCAAAAAAAAGAGTTAATTCTGCTCTAGATAGACTATATCCCAATAAACCTGATTCCAAAATTGAATTTTGCAGACTGGCACAATTGACACCATCTGGGAATTTATTAGGAGTGTTGAACCCTGAACCCCATTTCTAACCTATTATTGTAGATCAGGTTTCTCAGGAAACAGGCTCTGAGATTCTGGATTTGCATGTAGGAGGTTATTGAGTGGTGATCTGAGGGAAAGGGAAGTAGGACTGAATAGAGGGAGAACTTGACCTGTAAGGCAATCGTAAAAGAAAACTCAGCTGAATCTTAACAGGGAGCTCTGGAGCTAGAATGGCCTTCAGAATTATCCCATTTGCTAAGCTTTTAGACCCTCTGATCAACACATCATTACATGTGACTGTCCCTAAAGTATGACCTCGGGCAAGGTGGCTCTTTAGCTGAGGGAAATTCCCAGAGAAAAATTCTGTTGAGAACCGTTAGCTACCAATACTCCAACAGCTGGGTAAGTGAGTGCTTCAGTCCTGAAGAGGGAATCTGAGCAACATGTCCCAGGATCCAGTACATTCTATCCCTAGCACCTCTGGAAGCGTCTTCTTTCATATAATAAGTTCACCTCATTTGGGAAGAGCTCCTCCAGTGTTCTTACTGGTCTCTTTTCCCAGGGAAACTGATAAGGTTAGTGGAAGACCTGTAGCTCTTCCCCCAATCTTGTATTGCAGCTGGTCTCAAGGCAATGACTGATACTCATTGTCTCCTACTCTACAACTCATTCTAGATAAGCATTCTCAGTCAAGCACCTCTTCTGGTCAAGGTGGCCTATCTGATAGGTGGCTTTAGGTCATTATCCATGAGGGATATGAGTCCCTGATTATCACATCTTTCTCAAGCTGGGGATGCTGCATTTGTCCATTTGTAGGACAAAGCCTAGAAGCACAAATTCACCAAAAGGGTCACTGGGAATGATGGTAAGCAGTCACCCTACTTCTACCCTTTGATTTCCAGACCCATCTAATCTACCTATTAGGAACAAAGCACTATATAATGGTCATTATACTGCATCTGTAGGATGCCATCCTATTTTCAGTAGGTACTATCTCTAAGCTGGTGTTTCAGCTGTACTTTCAAAAGGCCGTTTCATCATTTTATCAGGCTAGATGCCTCTGGGTGTGGAGTGACAGGACCACTAGATCTCATGGTAAAAGGCCTACTGACACATCAATACTTTCTGCCTATGCAGACCCTCAAAGTCAGTCAGAGGTGAGATATTAGGGCACTTTCAGGTCTTTCTTAGGCATCTACACAGCTCTGCATATGCATGTGGCCTTCTAGAATTGAAGGAATGTCTTAAGCTCTTAAAAGATATCTGTCTACAGGGGTACCTGGGTGGCTCAGTCAGCTGAGCCTCCAACTCTTAATTTCAGCTCAGGTCATGATCTCAGGGTCATGAGATGGAGCCCGCATCAGGCTCCATGCTCAGTGGGGAGTCTTCTCGAGATTCTCTCTCTCCCTCTCCCTCTGCCTGCCCCCCCTGCATACACAGTCTCTCTAAAATAAATAAATAAACCTTTTAAAAAGATTTTATTTATTTATTTGTCAGAGAGAGAGAGCATAAGCAGAGGGAGCAGCAGGCAGAAGGAGAAGCAGGCTCCCGATAGAGCCTAATGGAGGACTCAATCCCAAGACCCTGGGATCCTGACCTGAGACAAAGGCATACACAACCAACTGAGCCACTCAGGTGTCCCAAAATAAATAAATCTTAAAAAAAAAAAAAAAAGATATGTGAAAAGATATACAAAAAGACATATACAAACTGCCCATGCCCATCTTTCAAGTTTTGGGGTCAGAGTCTTATTAGCCCCACCTTCTTTTCCTTTTTTTAAAGTAATCTCTACACCCAACGTGGGGCTTGCTAGTACTTTTTTAAGGCCACTGAAAAGCAAGGAAAGTAGGGATGGGATTAGGGCATATTAAAACACCATAAAGTTCATCAAGTTTTTAGTGAATTTAGCTGTTTTTCAAGTAAACTTTACTCAGATTGTTGCAAGCCATTTGTTAATTTCCAAAGTTCTGAACAAGCTGATTTTGTCATTTTTTTCTGGTATTCTTGTTGCCTCTAGGGAAAAGTAGATTTTCAAAGAACTTTACTCTGACATTCTGGAAGTCAACCTGGAACATAGGTTTGAATGAGAGTTACCAGGAGTACAGAGTGCAACAGCAATAGATAACATGAGAGTATAGGTCATCTGCTTATGTAAATTAAATTCATTGTGCCCTTTGGCCCTGTATATGCCCAATTCTGAAATTATCACTTCCGTCTTAACATGGACTGCTGCTAGATCTGATCTTATGCCTTAATGAACAGCTCTGGCCACATGGTCCCTTGATCAGATATTTGGTGTCTATGCCATAGCATGCCAGGAGCTCTTTTGAATAGTGTATCATTCCCTGCTACAAGTAGCATGGCCTTACTCCAGTGCCCTACGTGTATCAATGGTGATTTTCATTTTGCCGCTGGCAAACACTTGACATGATGCATCTTCTCACTGTAGATTCTCTTATACCATAGACTATGATGGGACACATGGCCCAAGAAGTAGGGCTGCTTATACTACAGCTTGAACTGCTGTGGAGCCCTTTCCTGCTCTGAGACTCATTTAAAGCTGGCAGACTTCCGGGGCGCCTGGGTGGCTCAGTGGGTTAGGCCGCTGCCTTCGGCTCAGGTCATGATCTCAGGGTCCTGGGATCGAGTCCCGCATCAGGCTCTCTGCTCAGCAGGGAGCCTGCTTCCCTCTCTCTCTCTCTCTGCCTGCCTCTCTGTCTACTTGTGATCTCTCTCTGTCAAATAAATAAATAAAATCTTTAAAAAAAATAAAATAAAATAAAGCTGGCAGACTTCCTTGTCACTTGGTAAAGTGTAAAGCAGTATTCCCAAGTGTGTAATATGCTGCCTCCAAAACCCAGAGGCCTATCAGGCTTCCTCCTGAGTAGTAAAATGTGCAAGGTGGAATAATTTGACCTTTACTTTGGAGGGGATGTACCAGCATGCCTGACACTACCAGTCCCCAGAAAACTTCACTAGTGTGGCAGGACCCTGAATCTTTGTAGAACCCTCTGAAACATGTGTGTCTTATCCAGGCCTCCAACACGTGTTTGTATTTTTGGCTTATCTGGTCCAAATAACACAATGTCATCAATAAAGTGGACCACTGTGATGTTCAGCAAGATGGCCAAATGGTCAAGATTCTTTTAAACTTGATTATGACTGAGGATAGGCGAGTCAACAAAGCCCTGGGGCAAGACTTTAAATATATACTGTGGTCCATTCCATGCGAATGTGAACTTCTTCCAGATAGGGATGGGTAAGAATGCATTTACCAAATTAATGGCTAATACCACAGACTGAAGCCATGTTATTCTACTCTAACAAAAATACCCCTTGTAAGACAGCAGCTCTAATTGGGGCTATAATTAGATGAGTTTTTCATCCGTCAAAGCTCTACCTTGCATTTATGTATGGGTCCAATAGTTAAATTAAATGGGCAAACATCACCCTTGCATTTAGGTCTTTAAGGGTGGTTTTCATCTCTGCCATTCTCCCTGGAGTGCAGTATTATTATTTTTTAAGATTTTATTTATTTATTTGACAGACAGAGATCACAAGTAGGCAGAGAGGCAGGCAGAGATAGAGGGGGAAGCAGGCTCCCTCCTGAGCAGAGACCCCGATGTGGGGCTCAATCCCAGGACCTTGAGATCATGACCTGAGCCAAAGGCAGAGGCTTAACCCACTGAGCCACCCAGGTGCCCTGCAATATTATTTTTTATTTATTGTCTTGGATGGGCAGGAAGGAACAGTTTCAGAGGCTTCTACTTGACCTTTCTCACTATAATGGCATTTATCTAATAGGCAAAAGAACAAATTGTTGGGAGAGGGAATCTGCCGTGAGTTTTTATTATCCCTGTACAATCTTGTTGGGTACTCCAAGATCTATGCAAAGGTCTCAACTTCTTTCTCTCCAGGAGACTTCTCAGGGCTGTGTTTGCAGCAAGGAACTCTGAGACATGAGCTAATACCTCCCACCAGGACAAAGAATAGGATTACATACTGCTTATTGTAAAAATGGTAGATTCCTCAAATTTAGTAATCTCCTAGAACACAATGCACTGTATGCAGGTATCTATCTGGACCCTCCACATTGCCCCTTGGGAACTGAAGGGTAAGGGGAACTGAGGTCAATACGTTGTTCATGTTGCTTGCTTATTGTGCTATAATAAAGTCCTTTGTTTCTGACTCAGGAGTCGCCTACACTACCAGTATCCATGAAACAATAACAGGATGATTAATAAGCTTGTAAGAAAAGTAAAATCCTAGTCCCCAACAGCAATAGAGGGGTTCTGCTAACTCTCGAGTATATTCAGGTTTTCTGGCATTATATAGAAATCCACTCTAACATGCCCACTTTCCTTAATTTTTTATCCCTTTCTCCATTGTTTGCCATGATAGTTCTAGCATTTCCCCTGCACTTAGAGTGGATTATCACTATTCAGTCCTCCAAGAGGCAACCAAGCAGTTTAAAAGAACCATTTCCAAAGATCTCTAATAGGTATTAAATTTTGTATCGTGGGATATTGGTCCCATATGGATAAACTGTTATCCATTTTTATTTAATGATCTTTGATCAGCAATCTCAGAGTCTGTTACCCAAGGAACCCGATCTATGACCTACATGCTTTGCTGGCTCTTAAGGGTATATGTTAGCTAGGCTCTGCAGCTCTCCTTTTCTCCCTCAGCAGGCCTAGCACTTCCCCTGCTGGGTTTTGTTGCCTTGATTCTAGTCATTGGTTCTTTGCCAGGAGAAGAAATGGGAATAGACCCTACGGAGGGCACAAATTGTATTGCAAAGAGAATCCCCAAGAATCTTCAAGAAAGAGGAGGATGCTATCCTTTAACAGAGAGAAATGAGCTACTTCTGTAGGCTCAGAGGATTCAGAGGAATTTTTAATGCATGAATCCGAAGGATTTTGAATTCATTTATCCAGAGGTCCTCATCCCAAAATCTCAGGGTCCCACTCCTTAACAATCCTTGACCTGACTTTGTATAGCAGATCTGACATGACAGATAGTCCAGTGTTCTCTGGAACTCTGCTACTTCTAAAATAATAATTAAGTCCTGCTCCTGCACCTCAGCCTTTTCTGCCCTCCAGCTATAGACAATGAGGATGTCTTTGTAGGCTGCCAAGGGGGGTCTCTGGTTTCACACTTCACGTCATACAGGTGATTAATGATCTCACCCTTTCGTTGTCTTTCTTTAATGCATTAATAGCTGTAAGAAATGGCCAACAAATTCAAAAATTCCTTTTCTTTTTCAAAGATTTTCTTTATTTAATAGAGAGAGACACAGCAAGATTGGGAACACAAACAGGGGGAGTGGGAGAGGGAGAAACAGGCTTCCTGCAGAGCAGAGAACCTAATGTGGGGCTCGATTCCAGGACCCTGGGATCATGACCTGAGCCGAAGGCAGACACTTAATGACTGAGCTACCCAGGTGACACTCCAAAATTCTTCTTTAATTATGTCCCTTGAAACCCTCACATGATCTCCATTGCATCCCTTCCTGCCAGTCTTCTATCCCAGTTCCCCACTGGTGGAGTTTTAACAATTACACCACAACCATTTGCCAAGGGTCAACACCTATACCAGTAATCAGGTCTTCACTGTTCTGTGAAGCAGCTTCAAAATCCCATTTTAGTGTCTGCTTCTCATGATATCTCCCAGTACCGAGTGTCATAAATTAAGTTCTCTGGGAATCAGACTCAAGACTCTGAGATTTACATGTAAGCATTTTATTTGGGAGTGCTATAAGGTTAGGGCTGTCAGATAAAATACATGATGCCCAGTTGTGTTTGAATTTCAGATAAACAATAAATAATGCAATGTTTGGGACAAGCTTATATTAAAAATTATTCTTGTTTATCTCAAATTCAAATTTAACTGGGTGTTCTGTGCTTCTGTTTGCTAAATCTGGCAACGCTATCTAGGGAACAACACCTATGAGAGGTGAAGAAGGAGGCTTGTGAAGGGGGAGAGGTTGAACTATGAAACTGTTGCAAGAGAGACTTCAGCTGACTCTATAGAGTGGCCCCTAAGGGCTCTCTGCTTTGAAGAAGGAGGGCAAAACTTTATTTCTTCACATCAGCCAACCATTGGATGCAGGTTGCCTGATGGCAGTGGTCATGATCTTGGAAGAGGTAGAGTCTTGATATTTGCTATTCTCTCTGCCTGGAGCATTGTCCCACTCCCTCCAAATATCTACCTACATGGCTTGATCTCTCCATTCCTGTCTTTATTCAAATGATACCTTCCAATAAAGCCTTCTTGTATTTTATTTATTTATTTTATTTTTACATTTTTATTTTATTTTTTAATTTATTTCATTTTATCATTTATTATTTATTTATTTTTTACTTATTTTTATTTTATTTATTTTAGTATTTATTTAATACTAAAACACACTGCCTCCACTGGTAGTACTCCCTGTTCCCCCTCTCCTGCCTTGTTTTTATTAATAGATACACCACCATCATGTATACTACATATTTTCTGTATTTCTTTGTTTATGATTTGCCTCTGTCTCTAGTATGTAAGATCATGATTGCTTATTCATGAGGAATTTTTGTCTGTTTTGTGCACTGCTATAACCCCAGGGCCTAAAACAGACCAACATATAGTAGGCCCTCATTAAATATGTGAGGAAATGCAAGACTCACAGAGAGGGAGAGGGTGAGAGGGACAGAGGATAGAAAAAGATGGGGATGGAGAGAGGAAGAAAAGAAGAAAGGATGAAAGAAGGAAAGAGGGAGAGGAGGAGAGATTGATTTTAATGATTTGGCTCATGTAACTGTAGGGGCTCACAAATCTGAAATGTATAGGACAGGATGGCAGGGTGGAAACTCATGTAAGAGCTGATGTTGTAGCCCTGAGTCCAAATTCCAAAAGTTGAAAACTTAGGGTTTTGATCTTGTAGTCTTAAGGAGAAATCCTTCTCCAAGAAACCTCAGTCTTGGGGCACCTGCCTGGCTCAGCTGATAGAGTATGCAATTCTTTATCTCAAGGTCATGAGTTCAAGCCTCATGTTGGGTTGGAGCTTACTTAAAAAAAAAAAATAAGAAAAAAAAGAAGAAACCTCAGTCTTTGCTCTTAAGAACTTCACTTCAGGGGCCTGAGTGGCTCAGTGGGTTAAGCCTCTGCCTTCGGCTCAGGTCATGATCCCAGGATCCTGGGATCAAGCCCCACATTGGGCTCTCTGCTCAGCAGGGAGCCTGCTTCCCCCTCTCTCTGCCTACTTGTGATCTTTCTCTCTGTCAAATAAATAAATAAAATCTTAAAAAAAAAAAGAATTAAAAAAAAAAGAACTTCAATTCTTTAGATGAGGACCACACACATTATAAAGAATAATCTGACTTAAAGTCTACTAATAATAGACAGTAATCACATCTAAAAAATACCTTCACAGCAACATCGACACTGGTGTTTGACCAAACAACTGGGTACCATAGCCTAACCAACTGACACATAAAATTAACCATCACAGCACGAAAAAGAAAAAAAAAATTAAATAATTGAATGATACACAATCCCTCTTCTTGAGGGGTGGTGGGAAAGACAGGTAAAAAATACAGAAGACTGAGGTAAATGCTATATTACAGAGGCACAGAGAAAATTCTGTGGAAGGGTAGAATTTTTGGTGAAAGCCAGCTGGAAAGACATCATGAGGAAGTGATCCTTGAATCTGGCAGGATACACAGAATTTTGATAAAAGGAAGGGGCATTTCAGGCTAAGAGGCCTGAAAATGCTTGCCAAATGCCTAACAATGCTTGGTAAATGGCCATGAGTCTTCAGGAAGTCAATCCTTACCTTAGCATAGCATCTACCTCCTATACCTTCAATTCAGTGATAATATTATGCTGTCTTAATTTCTTCATTATATTTGTTTTTGCAATTTTAAGTCTTGTTTCCCTATTTCCGAGAGCAAGCAAGGACCACATATTTTACTCTTTTCTTATTCTTTTTTTTTTTTTTAAAGATTTTATTTACTTATTTGACACAGAGAGAGAGCGATCACAAGTAGGCAGAGAGGCAGGCAGAGAGAGAGGGGGGAAGCAGGCTCCCCGCTGAGCAGAGAGCCCGATGCGGGACTCAATCCCAGGACCCTGGGATCATGACCTGAGCCGAAGGCAGAGGCTTTAACCCACTGAGCCACCCAGGTGCCCCTACTCTTTTCTTATTCTTATTAATTATTCTTCATAATTCTCAGTTCACAGAAAGTACTTCATATTGTATCTAATAAAAGTACATGCCTAAGGTAGACTTGCCTGGACTTGCCCCCCAAGACCAGAAGTGGCCACTCTCTCCAGGACATCAGAAGCCTGGAAATATAGCTTTTCCTATGAATATATAAGCCACCCCACATCTTTCTAATAAATTTCTCTCTTCCTTATTTGGCCAGAGAACCCTAGGTAGTATAGTCTTGTCATTCAGACCCTATAATGAAACACCAGTGTATACTTGGTAGCAGCTAAATGTGTATAGAGACAAAGTGTCCAAGAAGAAATAAACAGTTTAATCTTAGCTTGCCAATTGAGGCATAGCATACAAAGTTATTCATTCATAGAGCATGTTTTTGGTTTTATATTACACAAATGATTGCATTGTGCTAGGTCTGGAGAGGTACAAACATGAAAAATGTGTAGTCTTTGCTGGCAGAGGCCTGCAATCTAGAGGTAAAACAAAGATGTCCCAAATTTTTAAATTTTATTAATTACAGGGGCAGGTTTTTTTTATAGCCCAGACTCATTCTGTTGCAAGCAGCAGCGACCAATTCACACTGGCTTAAGCAATAAAGGGAATTTATTTGCTCATACAACTAGAAGGATGCAGTAGACTGAGGTACTCAAAATTGTTGGGCTCTCTCTCATACACATACACACACAAATGCACACACATGCATCAAGGCACCTCTTAACACCACGTAAGTTTTTTGACCCAGAAAGAGGAGAGAACTTCTTTTTCCTCACTTCAATAAATGTAGATCCAGGGAAAGACTGGTTGGTCTGTTCTGGTCATATGTCCCCATCCCCCACCAATCTTCAAGGTCAAAGCAGTCGGGTGTTACAATCAGCAACGTTGAGTATATGTTACTCCTGTCCAGAGTAATGGAGTACAGTGATTGGTGTCTACACCAGCGTTACATGTTTAGAATGGAAATGAAAACAAGTAGTGGTGGATCCTGCTACTGGTGTAATGGAAAGGGATTCTGGGCAGACAAAACAAATGTCCATTATGAGTGCCAGGAAAATGACTTAAAGCACTTAGGAGTTTAGAGCAGAGAGAGAAAGTTCATTTCTAGGGTGCTCAGTGAAGAATTCCTGAAAAAGGAATCTTGGACCTGAGCATTAAAAGATAGGATTTTAGGAGGTGGAGAAGGCAAGGAGGTTTAGGTAAAGGAAGGGTCAAGAAAAAAAGGTATGCAAGAAAGCACAGGACTGGTTTGGGGTGTGTTTCCATTTGGTAGATTCCAGAAGGTTCACATGGGAACTGAAGGAAAGAAGGGAGGAAGGAAGGAAGGGAGGGATAAAGTGGGATTCGGTCCTGGTCTAAACACAGTTCAGGAGTCTCATGAGTTGGGACCTGCCAGGAATCTGTTTATATGAGAAACTGAGCAGCCTCCTAGAAAAAAAATTACACAAACTCTGCCTAATAACCACATCGTGAGGCATTAGTCTTGAAGGGGTGTCACCAGCTAGACCCCAAGACCTTACCTTTACCCCCCACTTGCTTGTACCCACTGACCTTTGTCCCACATTTTTCCTTAAGCTCTTCTATCCAGCTTATCTCTTAACTCAGGCAAAAGACCTGAGGGGCAAAGCATCCCTTGATGGAAACTACCCCTCAAGCAATAACAGCTGGCCAGACAAAGAGTTGGAGAAGCAGGCTTCCCACTGAGCAGAGACTCCAACCTGGAGCTTGATTCCAGGACCCCAGGATCATGACCAGAGCCGAAGGCAGACGCTTAACAACTGAGCCACCCAGGCGCCCCATAACTGCTTATTTTTAACTAGATTTTTTTAATTGAAAAAGGAGGGCATGTATTCTAATAGTTCAAAGAGGTATTCAATAACAAACACTTCTCCTTCCCTTCCCAGTTCTTTAGTGAGAAAAGAAGTGATTCTGAGTTTGTCCTAGGGGCACACTGTTCACATCAGATCTTCCAGCCTAGCCCATGAGCCCACACTTAAGTGCCATTTGGACAGAGGGAGTTCAAAGTTAAAAGTGGAATCCTGGGACGCCTGAGTGGCTCAGTTGGTTGGACGACTGCCTTCGGCTCAGGTCACGATCGCGGAGTTCCCGGATCGAGTCCCGCATTGGGCTCCCAGCTCCATGGGGAGCCTGCTTCTCCCTCTGACCTCCTCGCTCATGCTCTCTCTCATTGTCTCTTTCTCAAATAAATAAATAAAATCCTTAAAAAAAAGTGGAATCCTATGGTCACTAAAACTCTCTGAAATAATCTGGGGGTGGGGGGACAAGATGGTCATAGAGACAGTTGTGGGTATCTCGGTATCAGAGTGTAGCTCAAAGGATGAAAATGTATTCTGCCTACATGAGTAAGAACCCACAGGGCTATGACACTAGGAATGCTCCAGAGGTAGAGTGAAGCTTTGACATATTCAAACAAAGCTCCCAGTTCACCAGTGTCTTGAATGGTGCAGGTTCAGGCCTGAGGTTCTGAAGATACCAGCACCAAGAACTTTTAAGTAGGGAGAACAGCTGGGACACCTGCGTGGCTCAGTTGTTAAGCAGATAACTTCGGCTCAGATCATGATCCCAGGGTTCTGGGATCAAGCCCCGCATGGAGCCCCTCATTGGGCTCCTCATCGGGCTCCTCATGGGTCTCCTTGCTCGGCAGGAAGTCTGCTTCTCCCACTCCCACTCTCTCTGCTTGTGTTCCTTCTCTCGCTCTGTTAAATAATGGTTCAGTAGGTTAGGCCTCTGCCTTCAGCTTGGGTCATGATCTCAGGATCCTGGGCTCGAGTCCCGAATCGGGCTTTCTGCTTAGTGGGGAGCCTGCTTCCCCCTTTCTCTCTGCCTGCCTCTCTGCCTACTTGTCAAATAGATAAATAAAATCTTTTAAATAAATAATAAAAATTTTTTTTTAAAAAAGGGCAGGGAGAGCAGCAAAAGGAGGAAACATAAGAAAGCAACTCAGAATCAAGGTTTCTGTAGAATTCCTCATCCTTAATGGTATATAGTGACATAAGAAGTTGTCCTCAAAGTGTGGTGGTTGAGATCTTGGATTCTGGAGTTGGCCTTTCAGGGGTTTATCCTGGCACTGGCATTTACTTCCTACTGGTACCTACTCCACAGGGAGTTATAAGGATTGGCTCATGTGAAACAGTGTAACCCAATGTCTGATCCATAGTAATCTTTAGTGTTCTCCCTTTCCCTTTCCCTTTCTCTTTCCCTCCCTCCCTCCTTTCCTTTCTTCTTCTCTTTCTTTTCTTGAACTGAGATATAAGTGACATATAACATTATATTAAGTTTAGGTGTGCAACATAATAATTTGATATTTGTATACATTGTGAAATGATTAATCTTTATTGTTGTTATTCTTACAAAGGCATTCATGAGGATGAGAAGACCTCAGCAGATAGTCCTAGTGAAAAACAACAGAGCCAAACAAAAGGAAAAGAACCTCATAAATAACAGGGGTCTTTGCAGCAGTAAGGATGGGGCTGAACTATTAGAATGTTGTTTATTTTTGTGAGGGGAGTCCACTATTTTTACTCCCTTCTGAGTCTGCAGGAGACATGAGATTCAGGTCAGACAGGGAGTAAAGCTAGAATTCACAGTGGATTTTGAATGCATAGCTGAGAAGCTCAAAAGGTTATGATGAACAATTGAAGAAAACTGTATTAAGATTAATCCCAGGGACACCTGGGTAGCTCAGTCAGTTAAGCATCTGCCTTCAGGTAGGTCATGATCCCAGAGTCCTGGATTGAGCCCTAGTTGGACTCCCTTTGCTCAGTGGGAAGCCTCCTTCTTCTCTGCCTGTCTCTCTCTTTCTGACAAATAAATAAAATCTTTAAAAAAAGATATATAAAAAAAGATTAATCCAGAGCTCTATACAAATAAGTCAGAAAAGGGGAAGCTCCAAGAAAGAGAGACCAATTAAAAGATTATTACCAGAGACTGTGGGAGACAATGTAAAGAGCTGAAATAGAATAGGAGCATTAAGAATGGAAATGAAGGGACAGATGTGAAAGAGACACTTGACGACAGAACTATCCCAGGATATATAAAGCATCTGCCCAAGTCTTCAACGTGCTCTAGTCCAAATCCTAGAGTTTTAAAAACTATATAAACCAGAACTTTGCTATATGTAATCCAATAATCTATTGGATTTCTTCTCATTATGTATATTGTTTTAAATAAGTGAATTTTTTTTCCAGACCAAACTTCTAATTATTTTATTGAATACCACATTAAAAGATGATGCTCTAACAGAGATATCTTAACTGATTTTCTTATCTCAGATAATTTTACACTTGCAGATTTTAAACTTTTACCATCTGCTGACCCATTATAAATAAAATAAATTATTAATAAAGTTTATAGTAAGCAGCAGAAATGATATTTAACAAAACATCATTATTTCTGTACCGTTGCTAACTAATGTCCATTTTTAACATCAGTGGTTTATTTCATTTCACATTGCCTTAAAATATTTATTCTCCATTGTTTAAAAAAAAAAAAAAGAAACAACAGATCCCCAATGAAGTCACTTGCACCCAGGATAGCAAAATGAGATCTTAACTGCAGTTTCAACCTCTCTTAGGAGCATGACCTTTAATCAATTTAGAATTTTCTGATCAATGTTAGTGAGGCAATCTGCATGATAGATTCCTGCCATTCCCTCCAAGAAAGGTGATCTTGCCTGAAGCAATCCACTCTATAAAAACCTTCTGATTTTTACAGCTTCTAGAGCTCCTTGCTACTTGCTCAATGGGATGCTGCCTGGTTTATGAATCATTTAATAAAGCCAAATGGATCTTCAAATTTACTCGATGAATTTTGCCTTTTAAAAAAATTGATTTTTAACAGATTTGGTGGCAGCAGCAGGACCAAAGGAGATTTCCAATGGTTTGGGGAACAATGAGAAACACAGGTGTGCTGCAAACTTTTTGAGTTGTCTTTCTTGCTATTTCTGAAAGCCATGGGTATTTCCTCTTGATTCTGAGCTCGCTCTCTAGCATTGAGTTCCTGATCGAATTAGCTTTTCAGTCTGTAATTCCCAACTGGTATAACTTCCCAGCCCCTGATTCTGTCCCAAGATCCATATGAGAACTGTTAGTAGCAATTCACAGTTCCTTATGTATGTGGAGCCCCCTGTCTGCAGTCCCTGTTTGTTGATATTTCTCATTTGCAGGTTCAATCCTTACCCTGGTCCAAGGTTCCACAATAGGAAGTGTTGGAGGTGTGCACAGCAACATCTAAATTGCATGCCTTGGCATCCTTCTCCAGATTCTATTCTGGGAACTGTTCTTGGCACCTGCAGTTCTCCATTTGTTTGGAATCAGTCTGCTGATCCTCTGGGTCTGCTGTTTCAGTCCTTTTCCCAGTCTCTAGCTCACTGGTTAATGCTGGTATATTAAGGTGCACATGTTTACTTGGCTCATTTTGTGTAGCTAGAGTCTATTGCTAATGGGAATCTCAGAAGCTGCCACAAAATTGGTGGGCAAGGGTTGAGCATTTAAAAGCTGCCAGACCACTCACCACCTAATTTAAAGACTCCCATGTTAGGATAAGTTGATCACAAAATGAGTTAGATTGACAGTCACCTGCCAACCTCAAGAAAATTTCCGTGCAACAAAGTACACTATAAAATACCATATAATTCCCAGTCACACAGCATATCCCTCTTAGGTAGTAATCTGGTTCCAAGAGACTCAAAAGGCTAGCTAAAAAGATGGGATCTTTAATTTCTAAAGAGTCAAACACACCATCTTTCAGGACAACTGTTTATTTTATATTTAAGAACTGTGGTCCCAAAAGCTGTAGATACGTACAAAATGGCAAAATCTTACTAAAAAGAACCTAGAGTTACAATGGCCATAATGAGGAACATTCCAATTAGACAAGATCATTTAAAAAGTGCACTTTAAAGCAAAGATTCCCAAATCAAACCAACAGAATGGGACACCTATTTTAATTGGCATGCAGAAAACTTTAAAAGGTTTAAAAATTCCATAATAGCTTCACTGAAAGTTTCATTGCAAAGGCTAATGAAAATTTAAAGATATAAAGGTTACTTAGAACAAGATTATAAGACTATGTAACTCCTACTGCTCCCTCTATCCTCCTTTACTTGGGTACTCTGAATTGTTTTTCTGCTTTGACAATAACTATATGACTGTAAAAAAAAAAGGGCACCAAGATAAAGGCCTACAGACACCCCCATATTTATCTTCAAATGGCCCTCCCAGAGTTGGCAGAACTCTGCAAGATTTTCTTGCAAACTGCTATGTTTTACCTTAAACAACTATTAAACATAAATTAAAATTTAAGGGGCGCCTGGGTGGCTCAGTGGGTTAAGCCTCTGCCTTCCGCTCAGGTCATGGTCCCAGGGTCCTGGAATCGAGCCCCGCGTTGGGATCTCTGCTCAGTAGGGAGCCTGCTTCCCCCTCTCTCTCTCTCTCTGCCTGCCTCTCTGCCTACTTGTGATCTCTGTCTGTCAAATAAATAAATAAAATCTTAAAAACATATATATATAAACTAAAATTAAAATTAATAAAAAGGTCTCCCAAATTCTGGTAGATACCAGAGCCTGCAGAGGGAATCCTGGGAAACCTGGTAGAAGCCAGCAAAGATTGAGAATTCTTTTCAGAATCAGTCCTCCCTAATCTCTGGAGTGTCTACTTGAGAAAGGAAAATAAAATTTCATGTCATCCTTTCCTTTCCAAATCCAGACCCATTTGTTATTGATCCCTTTTCTCTCAAGGATAGTTATTGCCTTCTTGCTTCTCTCATTTTGTAGCCTAAGAACTTGGCCTAGTTTTATTACTGCATGGGACATGCAGGTTGTTGATTCTTTCTTTTGGCTATCTTTGGGAGTGACTCCAGATCATGTGGAGATAATATCATTCGTACCTCGAGGACGGCCCTTGGGTTCATAAGGTTCTTTAATATTGCCAGGAATATTTACTGTTTGTTCTGGCTGGAACCTGAAAAATATTTGGAAGGATTTAATAACTCTATGATCACACATTTGGCCAAACTGGAAGCTGATACTCAGAGCCTCATAGGAATTCTTTCAGGCCTTCTCTCCTAATCTAAATGTACCCAGGGGAAGAGAACACATTCCAACATAGATGGATGGATATATGTCAGTCCTTTGATATGCAACTAACCTAGCCTATTTATTTCAAAAGACTTTAAGTATTGAATTCTGACCTTAAAAGAAAAAAGTCCTTTTAGGAGAAGCTACATTCTTTCCTTGTGCCTTGAGTTGTAAATGTTTTACCCAGTCTTCTCTGGCAATTTTTACCTAGCAACTTTAAAATAGTTGCTTTAAAATAGCAACTTAATGGGGTGCCTGGGTGGCTTAGTTGGTTAAGCATCTGTCTTTGGCTCAGATCACGATCCCAGGATTCTGGGATGAAGCCCTGCATAGGGCTCCGTGCTCAGCAGTGAGTCTGTTTCCCCCTCTCTCACTCCCCTTCCACCTGCTTGTTCTCTCTCTCTCAAATAAATAAAGTCTTTTATTTTTTTAAGATTTTATTTATTTATTTGACAGACAGAGATCACAAGTAGGCAGTGAGGCAGGCAGAGAGAGAGAGGAGGAAGCAGGCTCCCCACTGAGCAGAGAGCCCAATGTGGGGCTCAGTCCCAGGACCCTGGGATCATGACCTGAGCCGAAGGCAGAGGCTTTAACCTACTGAGCCACCCAAGTGCCCCTCAAATAAATAGAGTCTTAAAAAAAAAAAAAAAAAAAAAATAAAAAAAAAAAAAAGTCAATGTAAAAAATTAAAAAAAAAAAAAATCAACCCACCAACTTAAGGGAGACATTTATTAATACAGGAAAAACAAAATGGGGAACATTATTTGAAACTTAGGTGAACTTTTTTTAAAAGATTTTATTTATTTATTTATTTGTCAGAGAGAATGAGAGCAGGAGCACAAGCAGGCAGAGGCAGAGAGAGAAGCAGTCTCCCTGCTGAGCAAGGAGCCCGATGCGGGACTCATCCCAGGATGCTGGGATCATGACCCAAGCCAAAGGCAGAGGTTTAACTGACTGAGCCACCCAGGTGTCCCAAAACTTAGGTGAATTAAAAAACAAAAACAAAAACAAAAACAAAACTTAAATGTCTTCTCCACAAATACCCTCATGGTTAAAATTTTAGAATGGAATCTATGTGATCTCTGTGTCTGCCTGTATGTTCCTGTGTGTCTATATTTATATGTCATAAATGTATGGTATTTCCTATTTCTGAATGGTATTGCCAAAATTAACTTGTAAAAGAGCTCTATTTAATTGCTTGAAAGAAAATTAAGCCCTTATATAAATTAAATTCTCAGAAATGTAATAAAAACTAACCCAAATAAATTTCAAGGAAAATATTCTTTGTTAGAGCTAGTTTCAGATTGTTGGTTTAATTAAAAAGGCATATCTTTAGGTTCATCCGCACTAAATATAATACTTTTATTCTACCTGGGTTTACTAATCAAATAAGTTCATGTTATCTCTTACAAAATTTGTCACCAAGAAAAATAGCTTCGTGTGATGGTTGACTTTGTCTACTATTATGAAGCTTGTGTAGGTCATCTAAACATAATTTTTAAGAACAAGTAAATTAAATAGATATAAGTAGGATAAAAAGTTTTTAGGTGAACTCTTAAAATAGTTTCCCCAAATTTTTTTGGTAACCCAAAACCTTTTTGCTAAGTTAAATTAAATGATGGCTAGTCATTGGATTTCTAGATCACTTCCAAATAAGATAAAATACTACAACATTGGGGCACCTGGGTGGCTCAGTGGGTTAAGCCTGTGCCTTCAGCTCAGGTAATGGTCTCAGGGTCCTGGGATTGAGACCCACATCGGGCTCTCTGCTCAGCAGGGAGCCTGCTTCCCCTCTCCCTCTGCCTGCCTCTCTGCCTACCTATGCTCTCTCTCTGTCAAATAAATAAATAAATTTTTTTAAAAAATACTGTAACATTAATTACTGAACATAGGTTTATCCACTTCTGGCTTCCTTTTAGAGAGAAACTAAAATATATATGGGTCTATTAATAAGCATGTTTTATGCCACACTGAAAAATTCACTATGAGAAAGCATATGTTTTAGAAATTATAAAATATATTTATAAATTTGCCAAGCCACATAATGCTAATATTAAAGACAGTTCATAATTGTTTGCCTTTTATTTTCACTAAAAATTAGGGTTTTTAAAGGTCAAAAATACTAATATATATAATTAAAGCTACTAGAAATGATAAGGGAAACATCTCTGTATATAAGAAAAGTCGGGGGGTGCCCTGGGTGGCTCAGTCATTAGGTGTCTTCCTTCGGCTCGCTCACGATCCCAGTGTCCTGAGATCAAGCCCCATATTGGGCTCCCTGCTCAACAAGAAGCCTGCTTCTCCTTCTCCAGCTCCCCTGTGCTTGTGTTCCCTCTCTCATTATCTCTCTGTGTCATACATGAATAAAATCTTTAAAAAAAAAAAAAAGTAGGATAAGAGAAGTTATGAGGAGTAGAGATGCATATTTTTTTTTGAGGGAAAAGAAAATAATTTTGTCCTAAAGTGAAATTGGTTATTTCAGAATGATAAAGAGGAGATTAAAAAACAAATATTGAAAGTTGGGAAGAGAGAGAGAGAATCTAACCTTATGTGGTCAATCTGGCTAAAATCAAATGAATTTATTAAAAGGGTTATAAAATTAAGCTTTAAAATCCGTAATGTACTTATGCCAAACAGGAGCTTAATTTTCTTTCATCTGCTAAAAACAAAATGTCTTCTTATATTTGGTCTGCTTTAGGAGACCAAGTACAGGAGATTATAAAAGGTTTTTCCTTACATTTTAAGTAATCTGCTTAGAAAACAAAGATTTTGTGTCTTGCAAAAGTAATTTCCTATGTTGTCTTTATCAGGTCTTCTGATTAGTTAAGAAGGGTGAGTCTTCTCTATTAAAACAGTAAGTGGTTTTTGTTTGGTTGGTTGGTTTTTTTTTTACAGCTATTAAAATTTCTGTATTTGCCGGCAAAGTTTTAAACTGTGACTATGGTTAAATAGATAACTAAGGATTATTTTATAGTTACCTATGATCCTATTTAACTAGGTGTTTCTGAAGCCTTTGGTATTTTTGACAAAACTTTCCAAAATCAAATTCTAAATGAAGTCTTTTTTATTTCAAACTAACTTTGCAATTTTTCAGAGGGTCCCTGGAATATCTTAAAAGATTTGTTCTGTCTTCTTATAAAAAAAGGAAATGTTAAACTAATTAGGCTTTTTGATAAGTTACATAGGAAGCACTATCAAATAAGAACTAATACTAAGTCTTCTTTATGTTGTATTTGCATAAGTATATATTATAAGTGTTCTAGAAATGGTATGAAATTCCTAGAAATCTGATATGTCTTGGTATAATATTATCAGTCATAATTCTAGTTATTATTTTAAAACATTGTGTGTTAGAGAAATAATCAAATTTCCTAGTCAATTCCCTTATAATGAATTCTCAGTAGAACTTTAACAATGGGTATTTTAAATCTTTGTCATTTATCGGGAGTTTTTGTTCTACTCAGATGCTCTTGCAAAAGTATCCCTGCAATAGTGCTTCATCCTCAAAGACATTCATAGGAAGGACTCTTGGAGAAATAACATGTTTCCGATAACTTTAAGATCATAAAACTGAAATAGGTATTTCAAAAAGTAATAGAAAAAACTGGATTCAGAGGCACCTGGGAGGCTTAGTTGGTTAAGCATCTGTCTTTGGCTCAGGTCATGATCACAGGGTGCTGGAATTGAGCCCCAAGTCAGGCTCCCCACTCAGTGCCCCGCTTCTCCTTCTCCTCCCTGCTCATACTCTCTCTCGCTATCTCTGTCTGTCTCAAATAAATACATCTTTATTTTTTTTTAAGATTTTATTTATTTATTTGACAGAGATCTCAAGTAGGCAGAGAGGCAGGCAGAGAGAGAGAGGAGGAAGCAGGCTCCCTGCTGAGCAGAAAGCCCGATGCAGGGCTTGATCCAGGACCCTGAGATCATGACCTGAGCTGAAGGCAGAGGCTTAACCCACTGAGCCACCCAGGCGCCCCTAAATACATCTTTATTTAAAGAAAAAGAAAAAAACTGGATTCAGGGCACGTAGGTAGCTCAGTCAGTTAAGCGGCTGGCTCTTGGTTTCAACTCAGGTCATGATCTCAGGGTCCTGGGACCAAGTCCTGCATCGGGTTCTATACTCAGTACACAGTCTGCTTGAGATTCTTTCCCCCTCACTGTCCCTCCCCTTCTGTTCCTCTCCCAGTTCGTGTACACTCCCTCCCTCTGTCTCTCTCAAGTAAACAGATTAATAAAATCTTAAAAAAAATAAAAAGAAAAAACTGGATTCAAGCAGAACAAGAGTTAATAACATCAGAGTGAATAAACTGAGGCTGATTATAATTTTCGATGACTTTTTGTCTGAAACATTTCTGATTCCTTAATGTTTTATTTTCCTAAATGTAAGGAAACATTTTCTCTTTTTTTTTTTAAAGAAAGATTTTATTTATTTGAGAGAGAGAGAGAACATGTGCGAGGCAGGGCAGAGGGAGAGGGAGAAGCAGACTACCTACGAAGCAGGGATCGCAGGACCCCAAGATCATGACCTGAGCCAAAGGCAGATGCTTAACCAACTGCGCCACCCAGGCATGCCAGGAAATCCTCACTCTTAAGTTATCTAGGGCTTACAGCAATTTGGTAAAGTATTCCTCTGTAAACAAGATGAAACATTTACTTTTCTCCCTATCTGATCCCCCCAGAATTCAGAAATCCTGGAGTGTTCTTTTAATGGCAATATAATTACTTAATATACATAAGTTCAATAAGAATCTGTCTTAAACATTGGCTCTATTACCAAGGCTTTGACTGGAATGTCATATTTGAGAGAGATGTATATAGACTCAGATATGACCAGACAACTTTAAGGAACTAAGGTTAACTTTATGAAGTCAATAAAGCCTCTTGGGAAAAATCAGCCCAGCACCTTGCTTACAGGGTTTCCAGCAATCTTATCAGCTAGAATCTGATGACAGTCCTTGACTTGGCTTCCTGGCCTCAGAGGCTTTAAGAAAAGGTCAATCTGAGATTCCCTCTTAAAGGTTCCTGCACAACAGTCTTAAAAAGAGCCTATATAATCAGTCACTGTTCTTGCTACACTTATCTAACAAACCAAGCCAAGTTTGTGTAATAAATTAGTTTTACTATGATTATCTTTGGGAAAAAATGGGGCAATTGTAAAGAAGGATACTGTTTTCACCTTTGTCTATATTAGTTTCTGAGGTTTTGAGGTTGTCTCAAGTTTTGTTATATACTTATAAACTGAACTGAATCTTGGATCTTTCTAATTTCCTCAAATATCTGGAAAACTTTCCAAGCTAATGAAGAAGGATAGTTGGAAGAAAGGCAGGCAAGGAAAGAGGCCTCTGCTCTAAGAGGAAGCCACACTTAAAAGGATTTTACACCACCCTGGAAGGAGCCCTCCCTCCTTTTCCATGTGATAGATGACAAAAACCTTATTGGATGACAGGCACAGGAGGGTTAATCAGATTAAAACAGCCTTCCAACTAGCCCATAAAAAAACCTGGATTTAGAAACTCTAATGAAGGGGAGCCTGGGTGGCTCAGTGGGTTAAAGCCTCTGCCTTCCTCTCAGGTCATGATCCCAGAGTCCTGGGATCAAGCCCTGCATTGGGCTCTCTGCTTGGGGAGCCTGCTTCCCCCCTCTTTCTGCCTCCTTCTCTGCCTACTTATGATCTCTGTCTGTCAAATAAATAAATAAAATCTTAAAAAAAAGAAAGAAAGAAACTCCAGTCACAATCCTTTCAGGTTCCCTCCCTCTGTGGGAGCTTTGTATTAACACTTAATAAGCTTTGCTTCACTATGAGTGAACCTTGCTTTGCTGCCCGCCATTCTGCCTGGTCTAACTATTCATTTTTCAAAGTGATGTGACCAAGAACCATGGGCACCAAAGGAAAAATCCTGTAACACTAACACTTCCAATTTTCTCCCACCCTTCTAATTTGGAATTACTAAGAATAAAGACTACCCCCTGGATTGCCTTGGAAGGGATTATACCAAGTCCTCCTCCCTGAACTTCAGGGTCTTGAGCCTTTAGTACATATCTCTCTGCTGAAGAAGCTTCACTGGACATCTGGTCCTGTACAAATGTTGGAAACCTCCAAATCAAATTGACTAGGAAGAGAAGTAGTTAACATTGAAGTAGACTGCTTCCTCCCAAGATGCCAGATGAAGACTTCATACTTTAACTAAACATAAAACCCTTTCCTCTTCTCTTCCTTTCCTTTACTCTGGCATTGGCCTGAGTACACCACTATATACACCACTATGTGTATCTCCAGGCTATTGCTAAGGGGGTGGAAGGTAATCTTTAGAATTAGAACAATGCTCAGCAGGGAGCCTGCTTCCTCCTCTCTCTCTCTCTCTCTGCCTACATGTGATCTCTGTCAAATAAATGAATTTTTTAAAAATCTTGAAAAAAAAAAAAAAAAGACGGGACCTATCATGGAGTATTCATGATTCAAAATTAGCTTCCTTTGATAGATCTCTACTTCCCTAATCAGGAATAAATGTAAATAAGAATATGATCAGGAACCTTTCCTTAATTCTTGAAAATATTTCAGAATCCACTGCTAGGACCATCGCTGTCCAACAAAAATCTTTAGACTCTCTGGTCCAAGTTGTACTCCGTAATAGGATAGCCCTTGATTATCATTTAGCTGAGCAAGGAGGTATCTGTGCTATGGTCAACACCACCTGTTGCACCCGGATTAACACTTCTGGGGAAGTTAAAGCTCAATTACATAAGATCACTGAGGAAGGCATTTGGCTTAAAAAGGTGACTCCTTCAACATATCTTTGACTACTTTGATTTTGATTGGTTTGGGCTGGAAATATACTCCAGACATTGGGTATTATCCTGCTTATAGTAATCATAGTACTCTCCCTGGTGCACTGTCTTCTCTTAAAAGCACGGATGCATGTTCATAGCTGTTAACCACCAAGCAAATGATCTCACTAAGACTGGCATGCCAGGGACACCCGGGTGGCTCAGTCAGTTAAGTGGCTGGCTCTTGATTTCCGCTCAGGTCATGATCTCAGCACCTGGGATAGAGCTCTGAGACCGGAGTTGCGTGCGTGCGTGCGTGTGTGTGTGTGTGTGTGTGTGTGTTCAGCAGGGAGTCGGCTTGGAGATTTTCTCTCTGCCCCTCCCCCTGCTCACGTGTGTGCGCATGCGCGCGCACGCACTCGTGCACATGCGCACACGTGTGTGCTCTAAAATAAATGTTAAAAAAAAGAAAACAAAAAACATTGGTATGTCAGAAAAGGACTGAAGAAAATGACTAGCTAAAAATTGTGAACCTAAAGTCATAATTTATAAACACTACAGGGATTCGGCAAAAAAATCATGACCTGTGAATATCACACAGAGGATAAGTAAAAGCCACAAGAACTACAAAGCAGTAGGTGATCATGGTGTAAATGCCTTCAGTTTTAATCACATCTCTCAATTAGGCTGAGAGTCTGATCAAAAAAAGGGAACTGTTTAAAAAAAGGCACAATAGGCCCAAAATGGAGTCACTTACCCCTATGACAGCAAAACAAGATTTAACTGCAGTTTCAACCTCCTCCAGGAATGTGACCCTTTAACCAGTCAATCTGGAATTCCTGATCGATACTAGTGAGGTAATATGCCTGACCAACCCCTGACCTTCCCTCAGAGAATGGTGTCTTTACCTGAAACAACCCACTCTTTGTAAGAAAACTTCTTTTTCTGTCCCCATCTGTCTATGAAAACCTTACATTTTTGTACAGCAACTTGGAGCTGCTTTCTACTTGCTAGATGGGATGCTGACTGCTTCATAAATCATTGAATAAAGCAAATTAGACCTTCAAATTTACTCACTTGAATTTTAACACCACATTAAGGGAAGAAAAATAAAAGAAAAAAATCAGCAGGAAAATAAATATGCCAAACAGACTTATCAACAAGTTATAACTGGAACACAGGATTTAAGAAAAGCATATTGACATTAATAACTTTATTACTGCCATCAATTGCCCGTATCTTCCTGGAATTCAGAATTTGGACACTAAATTCAGAACTAAAAGTAATAGTAGAAATGTGCAAACCTAAGGCTACAATTTGTTCAGTTATCCAGGAATGAAACTCTTTAATACTATTATGTGACATTGTGATTTATAATGAGAAATGCATATTTTATTTTCTTCCCCATCCCCGACACAGGTCCCCTAAAACCCTTGGAATTTCCTAAGTGATAGGAGTGACAAAGGTGTTTTGATATTCTAATAAGCCCCTTTCAACCACACCTGAGTTCATGTTAATGAGGCGACCTTTGCAAAGCACCTAAGAATGGAGATGGGTTTGGGGCGGGGCGGGGGGCAGGGGGAACCAACCTTGTGACTGAGGGTTGGAACTTTCATTTCCACCTCCCTGGCCTCCTAGGAGAAGAAAGGAGTTGGAGATTGAGTTCCATCACCAATGGCCAATGATTTAATCAATCATGCTGTTATAATGAGGCCTCCATTAAAAAACAGAAAACATGGCTTCAGAAAGTTTCTGGGTTGGTGAACACGAGGAGATTCAGGGAGAGTGGTTTACTCGGAGAGCATGGAAACTCTGTGCCCGTTTCCCCATACCTTGCCCTATGCATCTCTTCCATCTGACTGTTCCTGAGTTACCTTCTTTTGTAATAAACTGATAATCTAGTAAATAAGATGTTTCTGAGTTTTGTGAGCTCTTTTAGCAAGTTAATCAGCCCCAAGGAGGAGGTTGTTGGAACCTCTGATCTATAGCTGATCAGAATGGATTTGAACTGAACATCCTTAGATATTTTGGTAACCAAACGAATTTCTCAGCTACCTTGACTGTACCAGGGATATAATATACACAGTGGAGAAATAACAGGTGACCCACAAATATGCTGCTACTACCATCAGCATCATTTGCAGTGCATGGCAACTGACTTCCCAACAAGGCTTTTCTCTGAAGCATACCCAACACCTTCTCTGAAGGTGTTCTCTGGGGCCATAAAATAGCCTCGCAATTTTTTTAGTTAAAAGGGGACTTTTATTAATTTATGAATATTAACTTATGAAGAGGTAAGCTGAATAGCACAGTGGTTTAAAGCCAGACATCCCCACTTATATATAGTACCGTCAGTAAGAGCAGAATTTGAGGCATGACAGAAGTGGTTTTGAATCCTGACTCTGCCACATCCTAGGCCTTATCCCCTTAAGAAAATTATTTAAACCCCTCTCAAAATCAGGGTCCACAGCCCAAAATGAGAATACCTCGTAGGGATAGGGATTCTTTAAAGACTAAATGAGATAAGTCATGTAAAATACTGTGCCCCAGGGTGCCTGGGTGGCTCAGTGGGTTAAAGCCTCTGCCTTCAGCTCAGGTCATGGATCCCAGGGTCCTGGGATCAAGCCCCATGTCGGGCTCTCTGCTCAGCAGGGAGCCTGCTTCCTCCTCTCTCTCTCTCTCTGTCTGTCTGCCTGCCTCTCTGCCTAATTGTGATCTCTGTCAAATAAATAAATAAAATCTTTAAAAAAATTAAATTAAATTAAATTAAATACTGTGCCCCATTTTTGCTAAAATGTTTACAGTATTATGCTACCATGTGGGCATGCAAGTTCTTTCTCTAGGATAAATGTGGTTATTAATGATGCTTTGCAAAAGAATATGTATATTTAGTACATGATATTAGAAAAAAATGGTAGGTCATATGGAAAAAATTAAGTTTGATTCCTACATCACTCCCTACTACAAAATAAACTCCAGACATAAAAAGATACATTTTTGGGACGCCTGGGTGGCTCAGTCGTTAAGCGTCTGCCTTCAGCTTGGGTCATGATCTCAGGGTCCTGGGATTGAGTCCCGCATCGGGCTCCCTGCTCAGTAGGGAGCCTGCCTCTCCCTCTGCCCTCCACCCTGCTTATGTGCATTCTCTCTCTCTGTCTCTCTCAAATAAATAAATAAAACCTTTTAAAAAAAGATACATTTTTAAAAGGTAGTAGAGAAAAGTGTTTTAAGTCTTATTGAAATAGGAAATGCCTAAATATGACACAAAACCCAAAAAAAATGCCAAAAGTAAAATTGATAAATTCAACTATATAAAAAAATTTTAAATACTGTGCTTATATATAACAATACTGTATTGTGCACTTAAAATTTTATTATGAGGGTAGATCTCGTAAATGTCCTTCCAATGATTTTTTTTAAACCTGCATAACTAAAAACTATTATAAGGAAAAAAATGAAAAATTGGGAATATTTTACAACACATCACAAAGACATAATTTCTTTAAAGAGCCGTAACAATTGAATAAAAAGAAAGACCAGCAATCTAGCAGAAGAAAACATGAACAGACAATTCATTGGAAAAGAATTATAAATGATTCAAGAATTTGAAAAGATGTTCAAATTCTCTCATAATAAAAGAAATCCCCATTTAAACTACAATTGAGGGGCACCTGGATGGCTTAAGTCAATTAAGCATCTGACTCTTTTTTTTTTAAGATTTTATTTATTTATTTGAGAGAGAGCGTGTGAGAGAGAGAGAGAAAGAGAAAGAGAGAGCATGCACAAGCAGGAGAAAAGGTAGAGGGAGAAGCAGACTCCCTACCAAGCAGAGAGTCCGATGTGGGACTCGATCCCAGATCCCTGGAATCATGACCTGAGCCAAAGGCAGTTGCTTAACTGACTGAGCCACCCAGGCACCCCAACATTTGACTCTTGATTTCAGTTGAGGTCATGCTCTTAAGGTCCTGAGATTGAGCCCCACATCAGACTCTGTGCTTAGGGTGGACTCTGCTTAATTAAGATTCTCTTTCTCTCTCTCCCTCTGCCCCTCCCTGTGCTCATGCTCTCTTTCTCTCTCTCAAATAAATAAATAAATAAATAAACTACATTTGAGATACCACTTTTTACCTAGAAGATTGGTTTAAAAAAAAAAAAAGCAAACAAGTTGATTTCACACTATATTGGTGATATGAGATAATAGGCATTCTCATAAATTTCTGAAGGTTATGAAAATTGATGTGACTTTGGGGCGCCTGGGTGGCTCAGTGGGTTAAAGCCTCTGCCTTCGGCTCAGGTCATGATCCCAGGGTCCTGGGATCGAGCCCCACATCGGGTCTCTGCTCAGCAGGGAGCCTGCTTCCCTTCCTCTCTCTCTCTGCCCGCCTCTCTGCCTACTTGTGATCTCTATCTGTCAAATAAATAAATAAAATCTTTAAAAAAAAAATTGATGTGACTTTATTGGGCCATTGTGAAATATCTAAGAAAATTACACATGCATAATCCTTGAACCAACATCTACTTCTAGGAATTTGTCCTTTAAAGATACTTTCACTATATACATAACATACATATGTATACAGATATTCACTGCAGTATTGTTTGTATTAATGAAACATTGGAGAATGTTTAAATAAACTGTGGTATATATGTATATTTTTAAAGAATTTGTTTATTTATTTGACAGACAGAGATCCCAAGTAGGCAGAGAGGCAGGCAGAGGGAGAGAGGAGGAAGCAGGCTCTGGCTGAGCAGAGAGCCCGATGCAGGGCTCAATCCCAGGACCCTGAGATCATGACCTGAGCCGAAGGCAGAGGCTTTAAACAACTGAGCCACCCAGGTGCCCCGTAAACTGTGGTATATTTTTAAAAACAGCATACTATCTAGCCACTACAAGAGAGAAGACTCTATATATACAAATGTTCCTGTTACCTATTGTTGTGTAACAATGCACCCCCAAATTTAGTGACTAAAATATGTAAGTTTGGGCAATTGGAGAGGGCAGTTAGTAAAAAACTGGAGGAGGTAGCTGCTACTTCCAGTGTGAAAACAGCAATATAAAACTTGAGAGAACATGAAGAATCAGGGAAACATGAGACCAGCAAAGAACACAATAATCTTACAGTAACTGTCCCAACTACATGGGTATTTGTGATTTAGCCAATAAAGAATTCAAAATAGCTGTGTGGGTTTTTTAAAGATTTTATTTATTTATTTGTCAGAGAGAGAGAGAGAGCACAGGCAGACAGAATGGCAGACAGAGGCAGAGGGAGAAGCAGGCTCCCTGCCGAGCAAGGAGCCCCATGTCAGACTCCATCCCAGGATGCTGGGATCATGACCTGAGCCGAAGGCAGCCACCTAACCCACTGAGCCACCCAGGTGTCCCTCAAAATAGCTGTGTTTTGTTTGTTTGTTTAAGATTTTATTTATTTATTTGACAGAGAGATAGAGAGAGAGCACAAGTAAGCAGAGTGGCAGGCAAAGGGAGAGAGAGAAGCAAGCTCTCTGCTGATCAGGGAACCAACGTCGGGCTCAGTCCCAGGACCCTGGAATCATGACCAGAGCTGAAGACAGCCGCTTAACCAACTGACCCACCCAGTACCCCGTCAAGTGCACACAGAACATTCTCCAGGGGGAAAAAAAAAGAACATTCTCCAGGATTGACTATGCATTACAATACAAAACAAGTCTTAGCAAATTTAAGATTAAAATCATACTGTCTTTTCTGACCACCATGGTATGAAACTAGAAATCAATAACAAGAGAAACACTGGAAAATTTACAAATATATGAAAATTAAACAAAACACTCCTGAATAAACAATGAGTCAAAAAGAAAAAAGAAAACTAAAAATTATCTTAAAACAAATGAAAATAGAAACAAAAACATACCCCAAAACATATGCAGCAAAGGCAGTACAAAAAGAAAAATGTATAGCAATAAAGAAAACAGATCTCAAATAAACAACCTGATTTTACACCTTAAGGAACTACAAAAACAAACTAAGCCCAAAGTTAGCAGAAAAAAAAAATGAAAGAAAGAAATGACAATGATCATAGCAGAAATAAATTAAATAGAGACGAGAAAAACAATTTAAAAGATCAACAAACTGAAGAGGTACTTTTTGAAAATATAAACAAAATTGAAAAACTTTTACTAGACTAAAAAAAGAAGACTCAAATAAATAAAATCAGAAAAGTAAGAGGAGATATAACTAATACCACAGAAAGACAGTGGGTAAGAGACTACCACAAATAATTGTGCACCAACAAACTGGATAACCAAAAAGAAATGGATAAATTCTTCAAAATGTAAAACCTACCAAGACTGATCATAAAGAACTAAAAAATCCGAACAGACTCATAATGAGTAAGATGACTGAAGCAGTAATCAAAAATCTCCCAATAAGAAAAGCCCAGGGGATGCCTGGGTGGCTCAGTTGGTTGGACGACTGCCTTCGGCTCAGGTCATGATCCCGGAGTCCCGGGATGGAGTCCCGCATCAGGCTCCCAGCTCCATGGGGAGTCTGCTTCTCCCTTTGACCTTCTCCTCACTCATGCTGTCTCTCAATGTCTCTCTCTCAAATGAATAAATAAAATCTTAAAAAAAAAAAAGAAAGAAAAGCCCAGGACCAGATGGTCTCCCTGATAAATTCTACCAAACATTAAAGAAAAATTAGAGCCAATCCTCAAAACTCTTCCAAAAACTGAAGAGGTGGAAAGACTCCCAAACTCATTTTACAAGACCAGCACCACCCTTCTACAAAAGTCAGATAAGGACACCACACACGCAAAAAAGGAAATTATAGGCAAATATCCCTAATGAATATAGATGAAAAATTCTCAACAAAATATTGGCAAATACGAGAATTCAACAGAATATTAAAAGGATTATACACCATGATCAAGAGGCTTTATCCCAGGGTTGTCAGGATGGTTCAACATAAGTGAATCAGTAAGTATGATTTCATTAGTAGAATGAAAGAAAAATTATATGATCACATCCATAGCTTTACAAAAAGCAACTGGCAAAATCCAATATCCTTTCATGATAAAATTTCTCAATAAATTGGGTATAAAAGGAATGGATCTCAACATAATAAAGGCCATATAAGACAAGCTCACAGATAACATCATACTCAGCAGTGAATCACTGAAAGCTTTTCCTCCAAGATCAGAAACAGCAGAAATGTGCCCACTCTCACCATTTGTATTTCACATAGTATTGGAAGTCCTACCCAAAATAGCGGTTGCCGGAGGCTTAGGAGGTGGGGGAAAAGAAATGGGAAGATGTTGATAAAAAGTACAAACTTTCAGTTATAAAATGTCCCAGGGACCTAATGCACAGCATGGTGATGATAGTTAATGATACTGCTGTATATACTTAAAAGTTGCTGAGAGTAGATCTTCAATATTCTAATCAAAAAAGAAATGATAATTATGCGAGGTGATGGAAGAGTTAACTACCCTAAGTCATATTCATTTCATAATATGTAAGTATATCAAATTTAACAGGCTGTACACCTTAAACTTACACATGTTATAGGTTAATTACATCTCAATTAAGCTGGAAAAAATACAAGATTCTAAGACTGATACTGGCTTTTGAAAGAATGCTAATAGCTTTTCAGTTGCTAAGAGGTTTTTTTTATACACACACAAAATGCTGCTACTATTCTTAAGAAGTATTTTGAAGATCTAAAGACAGAACTTTAATTGTAGCTTTTATGCAATGTTGCCATTATTTTTCATGATGCTATTGCCAAAAAGTAGGATAGAGCATATGAGTACTATAAGCTGCCCATGAATCTGCTTGCAACAGAATTTAGAAGAAATGATAAATGTGTGCCACTTAAAGTAAAGGTATTGTGAAAGAAAACTGCAATGTTTTATGACAAAATGGATCCACCAAAATAGGAAAGATTTAAGTTAAATGGAAAAATAGCCTCTCTTAATTTGCCTTGATTCAGTAGTGCATATTTGCTGTTTTTTTATGGCTGTCCAGCATCCTTCCTTCCTGCTTTCTATCACTAGCTCAATCTTCCTATGGATGAAATTCCTTGTTGTGTGTTTTATTAATGTGTGGACTATTCCTGGCACCTATATCCCACTGCTGAGGCTCTCTATGGAAACAGGACCAGACCTTTCCTCCAGCTGCCATTTGGTGCAACTCAGCAGCAGACACAGGGCCTCAAGCAACAAAATGCTCCTTGCCAGAATTTTGCATCTTGAGTGATTGAACCAAAGATGAGGGGCATCTGGGAATCAGGCTGCTCTCAGCAGCAGTAGCATGGTGCTAAAATTGTATACCTCCATGTCTCCCCTGTATTCAGCCTTTTTTCAAAGCCTTCTAGCCTTCTGTCAATTTAGTGAGTCCTTACTGCCTACCTGTATTTTTTTTTATTAAAGTACAGATTACATACAATGTTATGTTAGTTTCACGTGTACAACATAGTGATCAGACAATTCTACACATTGAGCTATGCTCACCTGTCACCATACAATGTTATTACAATATTATAGACTATATTCCCCAGGTTATACTTTTTATCTTCATGACTGACTATTTTAATTCCAGGATAATTAACACACAGAGTTACATTAGTTTTGAGTGTACGATGTAGTAATTCAACAATTATAGACATTACTCAGTGCTCATCACACTAAGTGTACTCTTAATCCCCTTCACTTATTTCACTCAACCACTTCCCCTCTGGTAACCATCAGTTTGTTCTCCAAGAAAATGATGTTTCTCTAACAGTTGTTCTCTACCAAATTGTTAGGAGTCTGTTTTTTGGTCTGTCTCTATTTTCATTTGTTTGCTTTGTTTCTTCAATTCCACATATGAGTGAAATCATATGGTATTCATCTTTATCTGACTTACTTCATTTAGCACCATACCCTCTAGATCCATCTGTGTTGTTGCAAATGGCAAGATTTCATTCTCTTTTATGACTAATATTCCGCTATATCTATCTATCTATCTACCTATCTATCTCACCTCTTCTTTATTGATTAATCTATTGAAAGACATTTAGGCTGCTTCCATAACTTGGCCATTGTAATAAGGCTGTAATAAGCATGTAGATGCATATATCTTTTTGAATAATGCTTTTTATTCTTTGGCTAAATATCCAGTAGTGGAATTACTGGATCATATGGTAAAATTTTTAATTTTTTGAGGAACCTCCACACTGTCTTCCAATGTGGCTGCACTAGTTTGCATTCCCACCAATAGTGCATGAGGGTTCCTTTTTCTCCACAACCTCACCAACACTCGTTTCTTGTACTTTTTATTTTAGCTATTCTGACAGGTGTGATGTGATATCTCATTATGGTTTTGATTTGCATTCCCCTGATGATGAGTGATGTTGACCTTCTTTTCACCCGTTTGGCCATCTGTTGGTCTTTTTTGAAGAAATGTCTGTTCATCTCTTCTGCCCATTTTAATTGGATTATTTTTTCCTGTGTTGAGTCCCATAAGTTCTTTGTGTATTTTGGATTATAACCCTTTATTATTTATGTCATTTGCAAACATCTTCTCCATCCAATAGGTTGTCTTTTTATTTTGTTGATTGTTTTCTTTGCTGTGCAGAAGCTTTTTATTTTGGTATAGCCCAACAGTTTATTTTTGCTTTTGTTTCCCTTGCCTTAGGAGATAGATCTAAAAAAATGTTGCTATGGCCAATGTCAGAGAAATTACTGCCTGTGCTTTCTTCTACGATTTTAATGGTTTCAGGTCTCACATTTAGGCGTTTAATCCATTTTGAGTTTATTTTTGTGTATGGTGTAAGAAGGTGGTCCAGTTTCATTCTCTTGCATGTAGCTATCTGGTTGTCCCATCCCCTTTTGTTGAAGAGACTTTTTCTCATTGCATATATTTTTTTAAGATTTTATTTATTTACCTGACAGATAGAGATCACAAGTAGTGAGGAGGCAAGAATATGCAATGAGAGGGGTGCCTGGTAGCTTAGTGGGTTAGGGCCTCTGCCTTCGGCTCGGGTCATGATCCCAGGGTCCTGGGATCAGGCCCCGTGTCGGGCTCTCTGCTCAGCAGGTAGCCTGCTTCCTCCTCTCTCTCTCTGCCTGCCTCTCTGCCTGATTGTAATCTCTGTCTGTTAAATAAATAAATAAAATCTTTTTAAAAAAATAGGCAATGTAATAGCAAATCATTACTCTATGACAAAAGAGAAGAAAATATTGTTAATATATGCAAATAATATTAATGATAAATATGAAATGACACAATATTTTCCATCATAGTGACACTGGGTAAAATAAAATCATGGAATAAGGACATTTACTGCATAAATTTCTCTAATGGGATGAATTCCTATGTGTAATATAAAGTCACGTGATGTGGGATTAAACTGAAAAGCAAATACTTGAATTAAACATAATAAAGAAACTTCTGTTGAAAGATCTTTATAAGAATAGAATACTGAGGGGCGCCTGGGTGGCTCAGAGGGTTAAGCCGCTGCCTTCGGCTCAGGTCATGATCTCAGGGTCCTGGGATTGAGTCCCGCATCGGGCTCTCTGCTCGGCAGGGAGCCTGCTTCCCTCTCTCTCTCTCTCTGCCTGCCTCTCTGTCTACTTGTGATCTCTCTCTGTCAAATAAATAAACAAAATCTTTAAAAAAAAAAAAAAAAGAAAAAGAATAGAATACTGAGCATGTTACAGACTCTCACTGGGATGGACAGTTACCTAAGATGACTTAATTATGGTTCTGTCTAGAGGCATGAGACTCAGTTGATGATTTCTATGCTGGTATTTTATTGTTCTATTGAAAAAAATATATAAAATCTGCATAATTTTAAATTTAAATTTATTACGAATGCATCCATTTAATGATCAAATTGTTGATTTACAGATGTGAGATCAATATATTACCTGGATTTTATGGAATCCAGGTTCTATGTGGCCTTTATAGAATATCTCTCTATAAAATGCCTGACATAAAAACAATTATAAATTTGATGGTTCTTATCAATCCATTGCTTCCTTCACTTAAAGTATACTACATTGTATTAACATAGGAACATATATAAATTATTTAGGTTGGTCTTTTAACCCAGACGTGAAATTATTAATTAATTTTTTCTTTTCTAAAGATTTTATTTATTTATTTGAGAGAGAGAGAGAGATAAAGAGAGAGAGAACACAAGCAGGGGGAGCAGCAGAGGGAGAGAGAGAAACAGGCTCCCTATAGACCAAGGAGCCCGACATGGGACTTGATCCCAGGACCCCAAGATCCTGACCCGAGCTGAAGGCAGACACTCAACCAACTGCGCCACCCAGGTGCCCTGAAATTATTAATTTAAAAAACTACCCTTTCTAATAAAGCTATGGGAGTGTATCAGAGTTCCCAATTATTCATTCCATTTATACGATTATTTGATGCATGCAAGTAGGTAATCATTTGCAAGTCAATTTCAGATGATAAAATATTCTTAATCATTACATTGCTATAAACAATGAAAAATGCAGAGTCAAAAGAAGTTAAAAAAACTGTTTTATGGGCACTTATTTATGATATTAAAATGCTAGCACAAATGGGTCTGTTTAAGAATCATAAAAATGATATATACACAGTTCATAGAAAGAGAATATACCAAAAATCATTCCAAATCTTTCAAGTGTGAAATAGTATTGTGGTATATTTCTTCCCAGTCAGATAAGTTTTTTACATAAATGTTATGGGAATATTCTTTAAAGGTGTGATTAAAATTCAAGAACCAAGAAATATCTGCTTGTTCAATTAATTCATTCATTCACAAGCTTAAGCCTGTAATTGCCTGCCCTGATCCCAATACATACATAGCACAATATGTGTGTCTAAGCTGTATTTCCTCACTATATTTTGTTCTCTTGCCCTCTGGAAATTGTCTCTTGTTTTTTCCTTCAGAACTTGCCCCTCTGCTCCTCCTCAGGAGGAGCTCCTCCTTCTATTTCATAAGCAGTTTTAAGTTCCACCCTCTCCACTCTGAGCTCTGTCTAGCTGCTGACCTTGACAGAGAGCTGAGAGAAGAGGGTGCGGTAGCTACCTCTTCTTCTGCAGCATACGATCATGGCTAGATCCCAATGGGATGAACTTGCTACTTGAGGTTAAAGATTCAGACTTTTCTGCATGTGCAGGGCAAAAGGACAAAGCTCTTTTCTTTCACCTTCTTTTGGATGGCTCTAAGAGTTTTTGAGAGTGTAAGAAGGTTTTTTTATACCCTTCAACTTATACAAATGCCGTTCCCTAAAGTGTCTTTGAGAGCAGGGTTCACTAGAAGACACCAAGCTGTTGTTACAATCTAGCATCTAGTAATTGTTACTAATCACAATTAAACTATAGAAGTGTTTGAAAGATTTACTCTATATGCTTATGTATATAACCAGTTTACTGAAGAATTTCACCTCAGGGGGTAGAAATCTGAAACTTTTTTCTTTTTTTTCTCATGGGCCCAGCTGTGGAATGTTGAATCTCTTTCTTCCCTTTAAGATCTTGGACAAATTCTGACAACTTTCTGATCCCTATTGAGTATTAAAAGTCTAGCCCTTATTACAAATAAACAAACAACTAGGTCTGGTAAAAACTTCAAACTTAACGGTTATATTTAGAAACATGCAATATTTGGGGCACCTGGGTGGTTCAGTTGGTTAAGCAGCTGCCTTTGGCTCAGATCATGATCCCAAAGTCCTGGGATTGAGCCCCACGTCAGGCTCCTTGCTTAGCAGGGAGTCTGCTTCTCCCTCTCCCTCTGTGCTCTCACTCTCTCTCAAGTAAATAAATAAGATCCTTTTTTTTAAATAAATATTTTATTTATTTATTTGACAGACAGAGATGTAGGCAGAGAGGCAGGCGGAGAGAGAGAAAGAGGAGGAAGAAGGCTCCCTGTGGAGCAGAGAGCCCGATGCGGGACTCGATCCCAGGACCCTGAGATCATGACCTGAGCTGAAGGCATAGGCTTAACCCACTGAGCTACCCAGGCGCCCAATAAATAAGATCTTTTTAAAAAATAATAAACAGGCAATATTTGGGACTTACTTACACTAAAAAGTATTCAACACTTATCTGAAATTCAAATTTAACTAGATATCCTATATTTTTATTTGCAAATCTGGCAGCCCTAATTTTAACTTAGTTCCTCATCTCCCTTCCTTCCCAGGGCAGGCTTGACCCAAAGCTAAAAGGATATGGAGTGGGAAGGAAGCATCATCTGCTTTCCTTCTCTCTCCTCACCTTTCTGGTCCTACTCCCCAGCTACTGGTGTTGGAGGAAGGATGAAAAAGGCCAACATCTCTCTCTCCATTATTTCTTTGGTAAATCCTAACTGGTCAAGGATACTGTGTTAGTACAAGTGGTCCAAGAAGTAGAGGCTACAACAGAGTTAGGAGTACAAGATGCTTACTAAGGAATAATGTCTACCAAAGATAAAGGATAGGGTGGGGGAAACAGAAAGGGAAAACCTCAGACTGGGATGCAGGTCTGACAAAGTCTCAGTCAATCAATAAGCAGCTCTGGAGCAAAGATTGCATAGTAGGGGAGTCTCGCACCAGGCAGAAGTGGCCAGCTTTATACGTCTGCTGTGCTTTGCACTAACTAGGGGACACCCAGAAAAAGCACAGGCCCCAGCTCAAATTCTGCATCTAATCCCAGAGATAGCATAGTTGGAAGCTCTCAGTTAACTGCACTCCATGTGGTTGAAAAGCAAGTTCCTTCTTGAACGGAGATTTGGGTAGCTCACCACCATGACCACCAAAGTATTTTCTGTGAGTCAGGTGTCCAACTGTCCAACTCTTCTAAGGCTACTACGTGGTTTCTATGCAGAGTTTGAAGGGGCCTCACCACAACTCAGTTCTCAGTCTTGAGAGGTCTGGTTCCAGCCTTACTTTTGCCACCTCTGTCCCTGTCTCCTTTAGACTCTTGCTGTTGGGGTACCTTCAGCCAGTGAGTAGCTCTGTGGGACAGGCAGCTGTCTTCTATAGCTCCCGACTCTGGAAAAATGCTCACATCCTTATTCTGATACAGGAAATACAGGCTGCTACACCAAGCCCCGTCCTTGTCTCCATTTCTCTCATATTTATTCTTCCCTCGCTCAGTCAGGCACAGGTGACAGATCAGTGTGCCACCTAAACAGATGTGTGGACATCTGTGATACCAAAATGCCAGGCACTCCTTCTTGCAGGCACCTCCCTCAAAACATAGTTTACTGGAGATCCTCTAAGGATCTCCCACATTACTTGACTTGCTGTGGGGAAGGGCAGGACTCACACTTCACAAACACCACATGGCCCACCAGGCCCACAGCTCTCTCTTCTCCTATGGAGCTCATGAGATCACACCTGTTTTCTTGAATGAAAAACAAAAGGGCAGAGTTTGAGAACACACTCAGGATTGTATGTAACCTCAGTGTAAACTTATATGAAAGTCATTCTTCGTGCATATTGTAGTAGGAAAACAAAGAATTGAAAACTACTGTTTCAGTACGGGAGGTTCCTCAGAAAGCTAAAAGTAGAACTACTCTACAACCCAGCAACTGCACTATTCGGTATTTATCCAAAGGATACAAAAACAGTTATTCAAAGAGGCACATGTACCGCAATGTTTATGGCATTATTATCAACAATAGCCAAATTATGGAAAGAGACCAAATATCCCTCAACTGATGAATGGAGAAACAAGATGTGGTGTAGATATATATAGATAGATAGATAGATAGATAGATATAGATATAGATATAGATATATAGAGATGTGGTGTGTGTGTGTGTGTATATATACACGTGTATAAATATATACACATATATACATATACATATATGTATATATATACACATGTATATATAAAACACAATGGACTATTAATCAGTGATCAAAAGGAATGAAATCTTTCCGTTTGCAAGAAATAAGTCAGTCAGAGAAAGACAAATATCATAAGATTTCACTCACATGTGGAATTTAAGAAAAAAAAAACACATGAAAATATGGAAAGGGAAGGAAAATAAAATAAAAACAGACAGGGAGGCAAACAATAAGAGACTCTTAAATGTAGAGAAAAGAATAAGGGTTGCTAGAGGGGAGGTGGATGAGGGCATAGGCTAAATGGCTGATAGGGGTTAAGGAAGGCACTTGTTGGAATAATCACTGGGTATTGTATGTAAATGATGAATCACTAAAATCTACTCCTGAAACCAATACTACACTATATATTAACTAACTTGAATTAAAAAATAAATAAGACTTTTAAAAACTACTGTTTCAGAGGCAAAATATATAAACAGATCTGGAAATAGTTAAAATCTGGATTTTTTTTTTTTTTTTTTTTTTTTTTTTTTTGGACAGAGAGAGATCACAAGTAGGCAGAGAGTCAGGCAGAGAGGTGGAAGCTGGCTCCCCACTGAGCAGACAGCCTTATGCAGGGCTCCAACCCAGGACTCCGAGATCATGACCTGAGCTGAAGGCAGAGGCTTAACCCACTGAGCCACCCAGGTACCCCCAAATTGGGATCTTAATTTAAAAAAAAGAAAGAAAGGAAGAAAATGGTATCATAAGTACTCTCTTAAACTTTAGGGAGCATATAGATAAGCAAAAGTAGTTAATCAGGGGCGCCTGGGTGGCTCAGTCGGTTAAAGCCTCTGCCTTCAGCTCAGGTCATGGTCTCAGGGTCCTGGGATCTAGCCCCAGATCAGGTTCTCTGCTCCGCGGGGAGCCTGTTTCCTCCTCTCTCTCTGCCTGCCTCTCTGCCTACTTGTGATCTCTGTCTGTCAAATAAATAAATAAAATCTTAAAAAAAAAAAAGTAGTAATCAGAATAGAGGATATTTATAATTTGCTTTTCCAGCATTTATTATTTCTTTTCCAAGTCACAACTTAGGGTTATTGCATACAGCTGCACAGGTTGTACATTGCAAATTTTCAGTGGTTGTACACTGCAATCACATCGCAGACTGTGTGAATTGTGACCCTTAAAGTTGTGCAGTATACAACCCACACAATACTTAGAGGAGACCGGGTCACAGCCCTAATTTTCCTTTGTGATTCACTGCTCACCCCATCACAGTCAACATGATCTGATAAGATACTACCCCTGGGACTGGAGTTAAAGCACACGACCAGGCCTAATGCATCCCATTATCCTGGCCAATGGTGGGCACATGAACAAAACCTAATCAGTCCAAGCCCAGTGGATCTTAAGACTCTTGACAGGAATGTACATTCTCATGCCATAATTTTCCAAATGAAAACCCTGATTTTTTTTTCACTAAACAATAGTACCTAATGAAAACATCAACTATCAATAAAATGTGTCAAAATAAAGGAGTTAACTTTTTTCCCAAGCAATAATGGTATCTTCATTAACATAATGACTCTCTTATCTGATCTCTATTGTGCCCACTTGACACCCCTAAGACTGGGTTGCAAAGGATCTGCTAAATATGGTCTTAGAAAAAAGATTTTCTTTGACCAGAATGGAAACTGAACTGGCATTGCCTTAATCTCTAAGTAACCAGCCAAAGCTAATACAAATAGACATTTATGTATCCAAGACAATGAGTTCCCATCACTACAGGTGATCAAACCTAGGCAGGGTGATTGCTTATAAAGCACATAGTAGAGGAGATTCAAACATCCACTGGGGGTTTGGAATATTACATTGCCAAGGTAATGTCTTCCATGTGGTCTTTTAAATAGTAAAGATATTCAAACATATGCACACAAACAGAAACATGATATTCTGAGAATTAAATAGATTGTGTTATCGATCTAGCTCCAAAATTTTTTGGAAGAACTAGGGTGTGAAGATGCTTTCCTTTACAGGGTATCATTCAACTGAACTGTGATGCCAGTATGTCAAAATTATGAACCAGATTCTTGGGTGATTTTTCTTCACAATTTCGTTGAGATAGTCTAATTCTTTGTGTATTGTGTTATTTTTATGTTACTAATTTTAAATTTTATGAAGTCTTCTCCCATATATTTTCCCCATGTAGCTATCTAAAAAGCAAATACACAACACAATGACTATTTTTTTTTGTCATTTATGTCTTTTGCTTCACTGACTTATTTACAGATTTATAATTCATTGAATTTTAGTTTGGAAATTAATGCTAAATCAATACTTTGTATAAATTATGATTTTGTCATAAATTATTTTGCAATAGGCTGACCGATGTGATGTAAAACTCTATTGTATATAAATGAAAACATTAAGCAAGTTGAAGGCATAAAATCAGTTAGCACCCTAGCATAGCAGCTTGTGAGTGAGAAACTATATAGCATTTTTATGTAGCATATGGGAAAACTGTGCAGCATGGGGGTTTTGAGTATTAATTCTACAGTTGTACTAAATCTAACATGTCAGTCTCTATCTACATTCTAGCCAGATTTAACGTGCTATGTTTTCGCTGTTGCATTGAATGCTGAATTATCTAAGATGGTGGTGTTTGAGGGAGCCCATCTTCATAAAGCAAGTCTAGACCACTTAGCATCTATACATGGAAATCATTTTAATTACCAAGTATTCTAAAATGTAGTTTTTTTTTTTTTTACAAATTTAGGAGTCCTTCCAAATAAAGTATGTATTTTAATTCTACCCTAGTATGGTTAAAGCATTTACTCTCTATGTAATGTGTAATTAGCATCATGGACAATGACACCTTTTTTCTAGGCATGATGGTTGGGAGGCAGGCTACAGTTTTTCAGATATAAGAAAGATATTACATTTTAAAACTTTACAGTAAGACATTGAGAACATATTTAGATCCTTATAGATTTAAGACCCTAACTCAGGAGCATAAAAAATTAATTTCATATCACTAGACTTAATTCCTATTTTGAACCTCCATTCCACCCAATAGCAACTTAATCTCAGTGAATCCAGAATGTCCCCCTCCTGCCTTTCCTGGGCTGTACCTAAGTTCCAGAGGTGGACATGACATTGAGGCCTCTGGGCTGCATCTATTCAAGCTGCCATGTGTTCATTCCTATCTGGGCCCTGCTAGGTATTGGGATGCCTGACTGGTCCTGAGAGTAGGGCCTTTTTGGGTCTGCTGGCCTCTTCAATAAGGTGGGGTCTCTCTCAGGCCTGTTGCCTACACATTTCATGTTTACATTCATGAATGGTCTTCCCTTGTGCCCACATCCTGCTGGGCCCATAAACATTTTATTAGTCCAGAGTGGAGTAAGCAGACTCACCCTTCATCTATTCTTCCAAATCCACTGTTGATGGCATGAACTCCGTATCTTGAATCTTTTAGGCCTTGGGTTTTTCAAACTCAAAAGTTCAGGTTCTTTTAACTCAAAAGCTTTTCACTTTTATCATCCTTTGCTCAAGGAAATGAATGCTGATGATTGCAGAGGAATGGGGAGAAGATGGAAGGGACTACTGTTTCACCATTTAAGTATGCTTCATTCTGTTGCTCCTTTGAACTCCCTTCACAATTTAAAAAACAAAACCAGGGGCATCTGGGTGGCTCAGTGGGTTAAAGCCTCTTCGGCTCAGGTCATGATCCCGGAGTCCTGGGATCGAGCCCCACATCAGGCTCTCTGCTCAGAGGGAGCCTGCTTCCTCCTCTCTTTCAGCCTGCTTCTCTGCCTACTTGTGATCTCTGTCAAATAAATAAATAAAATCTTTAAAAAAATAAAATTAAATTAAATTAAAAAAACAAAACCAACCAAACAAAATCCTTTTACATTACTACTTCAGGCTTACCATGAATACAACTAGATTTATATCAGATTGAATTAAGTGTGAAATTTGTTTAAATTGATAGCTGTTTGTTTTTTCTGACACAGTTTAAAATTCTGAAAGAAAATTCAAAATAGCAAACTACTACTAGCTATCATTTCTATCATTTTTTGAGTACATAGCATATGCTAGTGCTATGCTATAAACACTTGCATATATTTCCTTATTTAATTTCTATAGCAACCTTATGAAGGAGGGTATTAGTCCCTCATTTTATATATAGAAAACTGAGGCACAAAGAGGGGAACTAACTAGCTCAAGTTCACACACAGAACCATATAATACTGCCATGTTATACTATGTCAATGAAGAGGAAGGCTGGAATCTGGCAACTGTGTTATTATGTCTCCATTAAAACATTTAAGTCCAGGAAGAAGTGCTCTTTTGAATAAGAAAAGCCAAGAAGTCCTTAGTATGGCTATCTGGATCCTGGTTCCCACAGCTTATATGAACCAGGACTTACTGTATGAGTAGAATAAACTGGTTGAACTTCGTATAATAATTTCTAAGGTCAATTTGCAACATACAAAATTATATACATGAGGAAAACTACAAAACTCTGATGAACGAAATCAAAGAACTAAATAAATGGAAAGATAGAGTCCATGTTCATAAGTAGAAAAACTCAGTGTTGTCAAGATGCCAGTTCTTCCCAACCTGATCTACAGATCAATCCATCCCAACCCAAACCCTAGGAAATTATGTTGTGGATATTGACAAACTAATTTTGAAGCTCATATGGAGAGGGAAGAGACCCAGAATAGCCAACTCAATATTAAAAGAGAAGGACACAGGGATGCTGGGTGGCTCAGTCAATTGAGCGTCTGACTCTTGATTTTGGCTCGGGTCATGATCTCAGGGTGGAGAGATGGAGACCCGCACTGGGCTCCATGCTGGGTAGGGAGTCTGCTTAAGATTCTCTCTCTCCCTTTCCCGCTGCCCCTTTCCCCATCATTCCCCACTCACTCTCTCACTCTCCCTCTCTTAAGAAAAAAAAAAAAGGAGAGAAAAAGAGGACACAGTCAGAGGACTGACACTACTTGACTTCAAGATTTAATATAAAGCTACAGTAATCAAGACAATGTGGTATTTACAAAAGTATAGACAAATACATCAATCACACAGAATACAGAGCCCAGAACTACAGTCAACTGATAATACTGATAATAATAATTTTAAATAAGGGGCACCTGGATGGCTCAGTCAGTTAAGCAACTGTCTTAGGCTCAGGTCATGATTCCAGGGTCCTGAGATCAAGCCCCGCATTGGGCTCCCTGCTCAGTGGGGAGCCTGCATCTCCCTCTGCCTGCCACTCCCCCGCTTGTGTGTGCGCTCTCTCTCTCTGTCAAATAAATAAATAAAATATTTTTTAAAATAATAATAATAGTAGTAAATAATCATAAAATAAATAAAGCCAACAGATTTTTGACAAAGGAACAAAAGCAATACATTGGAGAAAAGACAGTCTTTTCAAAAAATGGTGCTAGAACAACTGGACATGCACATGAAAAAAAAAGAATCTAGACACCAACCTTATATCCTTCCCAAAATTAATTAAAAATGGATCACAGACCTAAATGTAAAACACAAAACTATAAAACTCCTAGAAAATAACATAGGAGGAAACTTAGATGACTTTGGGTTTGGTGATGACTTTAGTTGCAAGATCAAAGGGATGATCCAAGAAAGAAAAAATTAGTAAGCTGGACTTCATTAAAATTAAAAATTTCTGCTCTGCAAAAGACACTGGCAAGAGAATGAAAAGACAAGCCATATAGTGAGAGAAAGTCTTTGCAAAATGTATTTCAAATAAAGGACTGTTATTCAAAATACATAAAGAACTCTTAAAACTCAACAATAAGAAAACAAACAACCCGATTTAAAAATGGGCCAAAGACCTTACCAGACATCTCACCAAAGAACTCAAATAAGCATATGAAAAGATGCTCTGCATCATATGTCATCAGAGAAATGCAAATTAAAACACTATACAACTTTCAAGCTTTACTACAAAGCTGTGATCACCAAGACAGCATGGTACTGGCATAAAAACAGACACATAGACCAGTGGAACAGAGTAGAGAGCCCAGATATGGACCCTCAACTCTATGGTCAAATAATCTTTGATAAAACAGGAAAAAATATACAGTGGAAAAAAGACAGTCTCTTCAATAAATGGTGCTGGGAAAACTGGACAGCTATATGTAGAAGAATGAAACTCAGCCATTCTCTTACACCGTACACAAAAATAAACTCAAAATGGATAAAAGACCTCAACGTGAGACAAGAATCCTTCAGAATTCTAGAGGAGAACATAGGCAGTAATCTCTTCAATATCAGCCACGGCAACTTCTTTCAAGATATGTCTCCAAAGGCAAAGGAAACAAAAGCCAAAATAAGCTTTTGGGACTTCATCAACATCAAAAACTTCTGCACAGCAAAGGAAACAGTCAACAAAACAAAGAGGCAACCCACGGAATGGGAGAAGATATTTGCAAATGACAGTACAGACAAAAGGTTGATATCCAGGATCTATAAAGAACTCCTCAAACTCAACGCACACAAAACAGATAATCATATCAAAAAATGGGCAGAAGATATGAACAGACACTTCTCCAGTGAAGACATACAAATGGCTATCAGACACATGAAAAAATGTTCATCATCACTAGCCATCAGGGAGATTCAAATTAAAACCATATTGAGATACCACCTTACACCAGTTAGAATGGCCAAAATTAGCAAGACAGGAAACAACATGTGTTGGAGGGGATGTGGAGAAAGGGGAACCCTCTTACACTGTTGGTGGGAATGCAAGTTGGTGCAGCCACTTCGGAGAACACTGTGGAGATTCCTCAAGAAATTAAAAATAGAGCTTCCCTATGACCCTGCCATTGCACTACTGGGTATTTACCCCAAAGATACAGATGTAGTGAAAAGAAGGGCCATCTGTACCCCAATGTTTATAGCAGCAATGGCCACGGTCGCCAAACTGTGGAAAGAACCAAGATGCCCTTCAACGGATGAATGGATAAGGAAGATGTGGTCCATATACACTATGGAGTATTATGCCTCCATCAGAAAGGATGAATACCCAACTTTTGTAGCAACATGGACGGGACTGGAAGAGATTATGCTGAGTGAAATAAGTCAAGCAGAGAGAGTCAATTATCATATGGTTTCACTTATTTGTAGAGCCTAACAAATAGCATGGAGGACAAGGGGAGTTAGAGAGGAGAAGGGAGTTGGGGGAAATTGGAAGGGGAGGTGAACCATGAGAGACTATGGACTCTGAAAAACAATCTGAGGGGTTTGAAGCAGCAGGGGGTGGGAGGTTGGGGGAACCAGGTGGTGGGTAATGGAGAGGGCACGGATTGCATGGAGCACTGGGTGTGGTGCAAAAACAAGGAATACTGTTATGCTGAAAAAAAAAATTAAATTATAAAAAAAAAAAAACACTATACAACTACACCACACAACTATTAGAATGGCCAAATCTGTAATACTGATACCAAATGCTGGCAACAATGTGGAGCAACAAGAACTCTCATTCATCACTTCTGGGACTACAAAATAGTATAGCCACTTTGTAAGGTAGTTTGGCGGTTTCTAACAAAACTAAACATACTCGGGGTGCCTGGGTGGCTCAGTGATTTAAAGTCTCTGCCTTCAGCTCAGGTCATGATCCCAGGGTCCTGGGATTGAGCCCCGCATTGGGCTTTCTGCTCAGCAGCAAGCCTGCTTCCCTTCCTTTCTCTCTGCTGGCCTCTCTCCCTACTTGTGATCTCTGTCTGTCAAATAAATAAAATCTTTAAAAAAAAAAAAAAACTAAACTAAACATCCCCATACCAAACAATCCAGCAATTGGGCTCCTTGTTATATACCCAAAGGAGTTCTGTATGTTAGTGAATGGACAAATAAACTGGAACATTCAAACAATGGAAAAGTATTCAGCACCAAAAAGAAAGTCATGGAGAAAACTTAAATGAATATTACTAAGTGAAAGAAGCTAATCTTCAGACTGCACAATTCCAACCATTTGACATTCTGGAAAAGGTAAACTGTTGAGAGAGTAAAAACATCAGTGTTTGCCAGGGTTTAGCAGGGAGGGAGGGATGAATGGGTGAAGCACAAAGAATTTTTAGGTCAGTGAAGAAGCTACTTTATATGATACTATAATGGTGGGCATATATCATTACACATTTGTCCATACCCATAGAATATAAAACAAGAGTGAACCATAACATAAACTATGGACTCTGGATAATAATGATGTGTAGATTCAGTAATTCAGTGTAATTCAGTGTAGATTCATCAGTTACAACAAATGTACAACTCTATAGAGGGATATTGATAGTGGGGACGGCTATGTATATGTGGGGACGGGGGTACATGGGAATTCTCTGTATCTTCCTCTCAATTTTGCTGTGAATGTAAAACTGCTCTGAAAAATAGTCTTTTATTTAAAAATTTTTTAAAATAGTCTATTTTTTAAAAAAGAAAAATTATATACAAGCAAGCAATTACTGAAACTGCCGAAGGCTATGAACTGAAGCTGATAAAAAGTGTTAAACAATAGGTGATTATACACACATATACACATCTTATATAGCTGACAATCCCAATTGCTTACAGCAACTTGAACAAATATCTGTAATGAAAATTAAGTTTAGTCAATGCCTTCAAAAATAAAGGCAGCTGGTTTATTTAGTATTATCAATGAGAAAGCTTTGATTTAAAAGCATTGGGTAGAATGAAAAGTCATTTTTATTTCACTACTTTAAACTTTTTCATTGAAATAAGGCAACAAATGCCACAGTTTTACATTTTTCGTGTGAGGAAATGAATAACATGAAAATGATATTGCATGTCACCATAAAACTTCCAATGGGTCTACTTTAGCCATTTTTTCTCCATCTCACAAAACTGCTTGCACACTCATGCTCTCTCCCTCTGTACTCAAAAGCGCCTTTTCTCAAATTTCCTTCCCTTTCTCTTGCTTTTCCTTTATGCTTTCCTATTCTTTTCTCAAGTAAAGCAGTCTGTAGGCTTTTCCAGTGTTCAGCCAAAGTAATCCCATATTTGGCTTAGAAAGGTTGGGAGAGCAGGAGCAGCAATGGAAAACACTCATAATTTAACACTTAACATTCCATTTTCCTTCTCACACATATATAGCTATATCTCTTATATGGAGAGTTTTTTTATTCTTTTAATAAAAATAAAAATGGTATTATCCTAAACATTCTGCTTTCTAACTGGCTTTTTTTTTTTTCATTTAATATATGTTAGAAATCTGTTGATGTCAGTATGAACAGGTCTACATTGAGCCCCATGTTGGTATAGAAATTATTTAAATAAAAAAACAAAAAAGAATGTGAAAAACAACTCAGGGAATGGGAGAAAAACTCTTGCATCTAGAATATATAAAGAACCCCTACAATTCCATTTTTAAAAAAGAAGTAACCCAATTTAAAAATAGGCAAAAGATCTGAATAGACATTTCTCCAAAAAAAAATTTACAAATGGCCAATAAGCACATGAAAAAATGCTCAACATCACTTGCCATCAGGGAAACACAAATCAAAACCAAAATGAGATATACTTTCACATGTACTAGAATGGCTGTAATAGAAAAAGATAGATAATAGTAAGTGTTGGAGAGGATGTGGGAAAATTAGAACCCCTATACATTGCTGGTGGGAATGAAAAATGGTATAATTGCTTTGGAAAACAATCTGGGAGTTCCTCAAAGTTTAAACATATAGTTAATACATGACCCAGCAATTCCACTTCTGTGCATATTTCTGAGAGAAATGAAAACATATGTCCATACAAAAACTTATAAATAAATGTCCATAGCAGCATTATTCTTAATACCCCAAAGCAGAAATCACTCAAATACCAAGAAAGTGATGACTGAATAAACACAATGAAGCATATTCATACCATGGAATATCACTGAGTAATAAAAAGGAATGAAGTACTCATACATGCTGTAACACAGATGAACCTTGAAAACATGCTAAGCAAAAGAAGTCAGTCATCTGGGGAAGATGGTGGAGTAAGAGTGCCCTAGTGTCACCTCATCCCATTGATACTATGACCAGGTAAAACTCACATCCGTGTAAATAACCCAGAAAACAACCTGAAGACTGGCAGAACAAACTCCACAACTAAATGTAGAGAAGAAGCCACATCAAAGAAAGTAGGAAGGGCAGAGATGCAGTTGGTAACTAAAGAGACTCATGGGGCTGTCTTTGGAGGGAGGGATGCCAAGGGCACAGAGAGGGGAGAGAAATAGACCCCCGCAGCAGGAAGCAAAATGGGAAAAATGAATCCCCATGACATCTGGCTTTGAAAAGCAGAGAGGCTGAATTTCATAAGTTTTTACAACCAATAGGACTTAAAACTTGGAATTTAGAAAAAATTAGCGGGCTCGGCTCTGGGAGAGACAGAAGGGTAAAAGGAAACTGAGTTCCTGTCCTTAAAGAGACAGTACAATAAACAACCCACAAAGACACAGCATAGAAGCAGTAGTTTTGAAAGGACTTTGGGACGTATGAGAGGGAGTTATTTACTAAACTCAGAGTGTATCCCAGAGGGACAGAATAGCTGGGAGGTCCTTCAGAAACAAAGGAACTGGCGGGTGCCATTTCTCTCCCCACCCTCAGGATAAACACATGGCCACCTGTGAGACTCACTACCTAATGTGCAAGCACTGCCATCCAGCCTCCCTGCACTGTGCTTCTGCCAATCCATCCCTCTGGAAGTCCTGCCTCAGTCCGGGAGCTGCAGAGCCCCTTCCACAGAAAAATGGGGGTGTGCAAAGCTTGCTGGTACCACTGTCCTTCCATATGACTCCACCCCCATGCTGTGCTTCTGTGAAGCTAGACCATTTCAGTCCTCACACTGCAGGGACCCTCCTGCAGAGGACTGGGGGCAGGCAAAGCTTGGTGGCACCCCTTCACCCCAGAACCGCAACCCCCAGTGATGTGCTTCAGCAGAACCACCCTCTCCAATACACTCTTGGCCAGAACCAATAAAAGGTGATGCCACAGGTCTGGCAGTGTACAAGCAGCCTCGAAAGTGGCCAGCACTACTCCAAAGTGACTCCTGCCCCAGAGAGAGGGAAAGATAACACACACCAGTCAGATGGAGATCCCAATAGTAGGCTGGAGGCAGACAACTGGTCTGACTGCAAGCCCCACCCACAAATGGAACCTTCTCAGGGCCAACACAGGGAAAGTGCACTACAGTTTGGCACCACTGCATCTCTGGCAAATGGCTGGTTTGACACAATTCAAGCCCAAGGCATCCCCAGACTGGCCCACTAACACCACAGGGCCAAATGCTACCCACAAAAGGCAGAAAGAGCCACTGCAGACAACTGGACTGAGGGAAAAAGCAGCTCAGCCAGAACAGCAAAGCACATGCATCACATGTAGGACACGTGTAGTGCCAGGTTCTGGTGAACAGGGGACACAGCATGTCAGGGCACTGCGGGACTTCTTCATTAGGCCAGTCAAGTGCAGGAGATGTAGAAGTCTCCTAATACATAGAAACACACACAGAGAGTGAGATAAAATAAAGAGACAGAGGAATATGTCACAAATAAAAGAACAGGACAAAATCATAGTAAGACACCTAGGAGAAACAGAGATATGTAACATGCCTGATAGAGAATTTAAAGTAATAATCATAAAGATGACTCAATGGACTTGAGAAAAGAGTGGAAGACACCACTTTTTAAATGAGATTTAAAAAGAACCAATCAGAGATGAAGAACACAATAAATGAAATTGAAAGTACACTAGGGGCACCTGGGTGGCTCAGTTGTTTAAGGGTCCAACTCCTGATTTTGGCTCAGGTCATGCTCTCAGGGTTATCAAGCTCTGCATCAGGCTCTGCACTCAGCACGGAGTTTGCTTGTTCCTCTCCCAGTACATCTCACCTCTCCTTCTCTCTTCCACTCTCTCCATCTCTCTCAAATAAACAGTCTTTAAAAGAAAATACACTAGGGGTGCCTGGGTGGCTCAGTCAGTAAGCATCCAACTCTTGGCTTCAGCTCAGGTCATGATCTCATGGGTTGTGGGATCAAGCCCCACCTCACACTCCTCATTCAAGCTGGGAGTCTGCTTGGGTTTCTCTACTTCTCTGCCTGCCCCTCCTCCTGCTCTCTCCTTCTTCCTCTCTCTCTCTCAAATAAATAAATCTTTTTTAAAAAACATTTTAAAAAAGAGGGGCACCTGGGGGCTCAGTCATTGAGCATCTGCCTTTTGCTCAGGTCATGATCCCACCTGGGATCAAGCCCCACATCAGGCTCCCTACTTGGCAGGAAGCCTGCTTTCCTCTCCCACTCTCCTTGCTTGTATTCTTGCTCTGCCTCTCTCTGTCAAACAAATAAATAAAATCTTTTTAAAAATGTAAACAAATAAAAATTTTTTAAATGTTTAAAAAAAGAAAATACATTAGATGGAATAAACAGCAGACTCAATGAAGAGGAATAAATCAGTCACCTAGAAAACAGGGTAATGGAAAGTAATCAAGTTGAGCAAGTAAGAAAAAAAATATGCAAAATGAGAAGAGACTTAGGGAAATCAGTGACACCATTAAATGTAATAACATTTATATGATAGGGATCCCAGAAGGAGAAGAAAAAGTAAAGGGGGCAGAAAATTTATTTGAAAAAATAACATTTGAAAACTTCCCAAATCTGAGGAAGGAAACAGAAATCCAGATCCAGGAAGCACAAATATCCCCCTACAAAATCAAGCCAAGGCAGTCCGCACCAAGACACATAGCAATTAAGATGACAATAAATAGTGATACAGAAAGAATTTCAAAAACAGCAAGAGAAAAGAAAGCAGTTAAACACAAGGGAAACCCCATAAGGATATCAGCTGATTTTTCAGCAGAAACTTTGCAGGTCAGAAGACAGTGGCATGTTATATTCAAAGTGCTGAAAGAAAAAAATCTGCAGCCAAGAATACTCTATCCAGCAAGGCTATCATTCAGAATAGGAGAGATAAATAGTTTCCCAGACAAACAAAGTTAAAGGAATTCGTGAGCCCCTACACCAGCTCTACAAGAAATGTCAAAGGGGACCCTTTGAGTGGAAAGGAAAGACCATACCCAAGAGTAAGGAAAGAAGGAAGCACAAAAGCAGTAAAAATAAGCCTATCTGTAAAAATCAGTCAAGGGATTCATAAAATGAAGTAAAGTATGACATATATACCTAAAATGTAGGAGGAGAGGAGTAAAGAATGGGTTCAAATTTAAATGACTATCAACTTAATACAGACTGCTAGATACAGAACATGTTTTACACAAACTGAATGGTAACCACAAATCAAAAAACAATAATAGACATGCAAAAAATAAAGAGAAAGGAATCCAAATATATGACTAAAGAAATCAAACTAATCTCCAGAGAGGAGACCAAAAGAAGAAAAGAGAGAAACTACAAAAACAACCATAAAACAAATAATAAAATGACAATAAATACATACCTGTTAATAATTACTTTGAATGTAAATGGACTAAATGCTCCAATCAAAAAACATAAGGTGATGGAATGGATACAAAAACAATACCCACTTACGTGCTGCCTACAAAAGACTCACTTCAGACCTAAAGACACATGCAGATTAAAAGTGAAGGGGTGGAGAAGCATTTCTCGTGCAAAAAGATGTGAAAAGAAAGCTGGGGTAGCGATACTTATATTGGACAAAATAGACTTTAAAACAAAGGCTGTAACAAGAGACAAAGAAAGATACTATATAAGGGTCAATCCGAAGACATAATAATTCTAAGTATTTATGCATCCAACATGGGAGCACCCAAATCCTTAAAGCAGTTAATAACAAACATAAAGGAAGTATCAATAGTAATACTATAGTAGGGGATTTTAATACCCCACTTACATCAATGGACAGATTATCAAAACAGGAAATCAACAAGGAAACAGTGGCTTTGAATGACACATTGGACCAGATGCATTTAACAGATACAGTCAGAATATTCCTTCCTAAAACAACAGAAAACACATTCATTTCAAATGCACATTGAACACTCTCCAGAATACATCACATAGTAGGTCACAAAACAAGTCTCAACAAATTAAAAAAGACTGAAGTCATTCCATGTATCTTTTCTGACCACAATACTATGAAACTAGAAATCAAGCACAAGAGAAAATCTGGAAAGAGCACAAATACACGGAGGTTAAATAACATGTTACTAAATAATAAATAGGTCAACCAAAAAAATCAAAGAGGAAATCAAAAAGTACATGGACATTGTTAGGTCCCCCAATAATAGGTCCGTGATCAAAGGTGCGAGACTGATACAAAGCAAAGGTAAAGCAAAGCTTTATTTCGAGCCAAGCATCGAGAACCAAACCTACGGGTCAGGGCCATCTCTTACAAAGAAGCGACCCCTCTCTGCCTTACCGACTAGCTTTTAAGGGCAAAGGCCATGTGGTTGGGCCTGGCCATGGACAGGTGGCCAATAAGATTGCAACACACACAGAGAAAGCTGTCCAGTCATGCTAGGTCACACACGAGTGACCAATTGAATTACAATTTACCCTATAGTAGATATTTGAACTGGCCTATCACCTTGGTCAGAACTGGCGCGCAAAAGGCGGGGCCCATACACTTTGGTAGCTAGGGAGACAGTATGTGCCCCCCTCACCCCATTGGATGTCTCCACCTGGCCTGACCCACCCTTGTATTTGGGCTTTGTTACCTGAGACTGGTTTCCGGGACTTGCTTTTAAGTAAGTTCCCTGACGGGGGGCAGGGTCAGTTTAAGTTTTACTGCATAAACAACAAAATCACTGTTTAACCGGATGGCATCGCTCTGGCTAAATAGGCCCTTACAGAGACAAATAAAAATGAAAACACAATGGTCCAAAAATCTCTGGGATGCAGCAAAAGTTGTTCTAAGAGGGAAGTTTGTAGCAATACAGGCCTACATCGAGAAGCAAGAAAAATCTGAAATAAACAACCTCGTCTTACACTTAAAGGGACTAGCAAAGAAAGAACAAACAAAACCCAAAAACAGTAGAAGGAAGGAAATAATATAGAGCAGAAATGAATGAAATAGGGGCAGCTGGGTGGCTCAGTTAAGCATCTGCCTTTGACTCAGGTCATGATCCCAGGGTCCTGGGACTGAGCCCCACATCGGGTTCCTTGCTCAGCAGAGAGTCTGCTTCTCCCTTTCCTCCCTGCTCTTGCTCTCTCTTGCTATATCTCTCTCTATCTCTCAAATAAAAAAATGAGAAAAAAAGAAGAAATGAAAGAAACAGAAACTAAAAGGGCAATAGTACAGATCAATGAAACCAGGAGCTGGTTCTTTGAAAAGATCAACAAACTGAATAAACCCTTAGCTAGACTCATCCAAAAAGAGAGAGAGAGAGAGAGAAAGAGAAAGAGAAAGAGAGAGAGGATTCAAATAAGCAAAATCAGAAATGGGCGAGGAGATACAACAACTAATGAGCGAGGAGATATAACAACTCACAGCACAGAAATACAAAGGACAAGAGAATATCATGAAAAATTATATAGCAACAAATTGGACAACCAAGAAGAAATGGATAAATTCCTAGAAACATATAATCTCCTAAAATTAAACCAGGAAGAAATAGAAAATTTGAATAAACCGATTACCAGCAATGAAATTAAATCAGTAAAAAAACAAAATAAAAACTCCCAACATACAAAAGTCCAGGACCAGATGGTTCCACAGATGAATTCTACCACAAATTTAAAGAAGAATTAATATCTATTCTCAAACTATTCCAAAAAATAGAAGAGAAAGGAAAACTTTCAAAATCATTCTACAAGGCCTGCATTATCCTGATATCAAAACCAGATAAGAAAAGAGAATTAAAGGCCAATATCCGTGATGAACATAGATGCATAAATCTTCAACAAAATATTAGCAAACCAAATCCAACACATTACATTTTTAAAAATCATGTACCATAATCAAATGGAATTTATTACTGGGATGCAAGGTGGTTCACAAATATTCACATTGATTGTGAATATTAATTATATTATATTTTATTATGATATATCATATATTATACATATTATAAATATAAATTAATATATTATAAATATAAGTATATATAAATCATAAAATATATAACATATTGTAAATATATTATAAATAAATACTATAAATAATACATAATATAAATTATAAATATATATTATAAATATAAATAAATATATAATATATTGTAAATATATTGTGTATAAATATGATATATAAAATATGTTATAAATATAGTATATATTATAATATATAAGAATAATGTTATTATATTAATATCATTATTATTTGTGATATTCACAAATCAATAAAGGTGATACATCATATCAATAAGAGAAAGGAAAAGAATCATATGATCATTTCAATAGATGCAGAGTGTTCTTCTCCCTCTCCCTCTGCCTGCCACTCCCCCAGCTTGTGCATGTGCTCTTTCTCTTTCTGTCAAATAAATAAATAAAATCTTAAAAAAAAAAGCAACACGTGTTGGCGAGGATGTAGAGTAAGGGAACAATCATGTACTGTTGATGGGAATGCAAACTAGTAAAGCCACTGTGGAAAACAGTATGGTTTCCTCAAAAATTAAAAATAGAACTACCCTACAGTCCAGTAATAGCTCTACTAGGTATTTCTACCCATCCAGTAATAGCACTACTAGGTATTTATCCCCCAAATACAAAAACACTAATTCAAAGGGATTCATGCATCCCTGTGTTTTTGAAGCATTATTTACAATAGTCAAATTATGAAAGCAGCCCAAGCATCCATCAATAGATGAATGGATTAAGATGTGATAGATATACACAACAGAATATATTCAGCCATAAAAAAGAACAAAATCCTGCCATTTCCAACAACATGGATGGACCTAGAGAGCATAATGCTAAATGAAGTCAGTTAGAAAAAGACAAATACTGTATGATTTCATTCATATGTGGAATTTAAGAAACAAAACAAAGGAATAAAAGAGACAAACCAAGGAACAGACTCTTTTTTAAAAAATATATTATTTATTTATTTGACAGAGAGAGAGATCACAAATAGGCAGAGAGGCAGGCAGAGAGAGAGGGAAGCAGGTTCCCTGCTGAGCAGAGAGCCCAACATGGGCCTGGACCCAGGACCCTGGGATCACGACCTGAACCAAAGGCAGAGGCTTAACCCACTGAGCCACCCAGGCACCCAAGGAGCAGAGTATTACTTATGGAGAACAAACAGTTACCAAGTGGGTGGGAGGATGGGTGAAATAGGTGATGGGAATTAAAGAGTACACTTATCATGATGAGCACTGAGTAATGTATACAATTGTTGAATCACTACATTACACATCTGAAACTAATACAACACTGTATGTTTGCTATAGTGGAATTAAAATAAAAACCTAAAAAAGAAAAGAAGAAATAAATTAATAGAAAAGTAAAAAAGTAAAAAATGCTAGTCACAAAGACTACCTATTTTATTATTCCATTTATATGAAATGTCCAGAATAGGCAAACCCACAGAAAGTAGATCAGAGGTTACTTAGGGTTGGGATATGGACAAAATGGGACTATTAGTGGGAATGGAGCCTCTTTTGGGGGAGTAATAAAATGCTCAAAAATTGATTGTGATGATGGTTGCACAACTCTGTGAACATATTAAAACCCAGTGAATTAAACATTTTAATGGGTGAATTGTATGGTATATGACATACCTCGATAAAGCTGTTACATTTCCAAAATTCTTGTGTCTGGCTTTGTTCTAGGTGGTGCAAATACACTAGTTGACACATATCTTCCATTTACCCTTCCAGATTCACTCCTCAGCCTTCACCACTCTGCACTCTGCTCTTAGAGACTTACCTAACAGTCCATACCAAAAGGGTTCTCATGCTTTGGTTGGGTTTGGCCAACGGCGTTCAGGCAGGAGAACACAGTGGAAAAGAAGATGGGGTTAGGGTATTTAATTCTTTTGGCTTGCTCACTGAAAGGACACATTGGGCCTGCTGTGTCTCTCCAGGGAGAGTTACTGATCTTTCAAGGCAGCCAACTTTGTGTACTATCTCTTTTACATTCTACTAACTACTATAACTATTTTCCAGCCATTTGGGACCTATAGATGGTAACTTCACAAATGCTCCAGGGTTTCCCCATACTTGCCTCTTTGTAAATAACCCCCTAAAAAAAATAACCAGTTTGTAAAAAAAGAAACTTTCTTGGGATTATTCTGTACCATCCATTTTCTATTGAGACCCTTGCTAAACAGACAGGGCCCCTGCTATCCCAGAGCTTTCATTCCAATGATCAAAGGAAAGAAATAAAATAATAAGAATATTCCAAGTAGAGGGAACAGAAAGTATAATGGTGCTGTTCCAGGCAGACATTTGGCATGTTTGCTGTGCAGAAAGACCAGTGTGACCAATGTGCAATGACTTAATGGGGAGTAATAAGAAATTAAGTTAAGTGGTGGGCAGGGCCAAATTATAGTCATATGCATGCTATTAAATTTTTATTTGTCTGATATATTTAACTAAATACAGACAAAACTTAAATAGAAACACAACTTTTAGTATTTATAATGTTATCTAGTATTTGCATCCCTGATTTAAAAATCACTTTGGGGTGCCTGGCTGGCTCAGTCAGTAGTCTTGATCTCAGAGTCATAAGTTCAAGCCCCACATTAGGCATAGAGCTTACTTAAATAAAATTAATAAATAAAAATCCCATGCTTTGTATTAAAGTAGTGCCAACTACCTTCAGGGACTGGAAAAGGCTTAATTTCTGATTCATAAAATACAAATAAATCAGGGACCAAATATATAGCCATGCCATATATACATATATATGTCATTAATAAGAAAAAACAGAAAATAAGATTCATAACAGACTTTCTTTTTCACCATCTACCCTCTTAAATGAGAGATCTTATTTCTTGAGAGCCCTAGGTTTTGTTTCATTTTTTACTTTGTTTTTGAAAAAAAGTGAGTTTAATATTTAAGGAAAGAAATCCTTTGCAAAAGTAGGAAAGTGGAACTGGCCAAGTTGTATGGGGTGCGTAATGAAGGAAATCTTCCTATGACAATGGTAACACTTAAGTTGAAGAAAATTTGCCTATAAAACAAATACTGTCATATATAGACTGATTTTGGGTAGGGGAGTATCTATATCCTATATTCTTATTATAGTTCCTCTCTAATAAAATCTTTTATTAGACATTTATAAGCCTTCTCTCTGAAAATTCCACAGGCAGCCTGGTGACCTTATATTTATATGAAAGCCAAAGAACAAACTAAGAATATATCCAAGATTCAAAGATGGTGAAAAGATTAAGTATCGTAACCACAGAAATCAGTTGAGAATCAGGTTTAAGTATTAAATAAAGCACAAATAACACTTTGTGGGGATACTTGGCTGACTCAGTTGGAAGAGCATGTGACTCTTGATGTCAGGGTCCAGGGTTCGAGTCTCATGTTGGGAGTAGAGATTACTTAGAGCTACCCTATGACCCAGGAATTGCATTACTAGATATTTATCCAAAAGAAACAAACATAGGGATTCAAAGGGACACATGCATCACAATATTTATATAATAATGTCCAAAATAGCCAAAATATGAAAAGAGTCCAGATGTCCATTGACAGACGAATAGTTAAATAAGATGTGGTATATATGAGTGCCAGGCAAGCTCACAAGGCCCAACTGGGAACCGGCACACTGAGTGCTTTGGAAGAAATGAGAGGGCCCGTGTCCAGTGATCTCCCCTGACTTGTGCTATTGCTGCAAGAGTACCTGTGTTTACACAGGACATTTAGCTTTAGAAAGGTCTAGGAACTTCTAGTCTTGAAGCATCCCCAGGGAACACCTGAGACTAGCTCTTACAGGGAAGGGGTATGTTCAGTGCAGCTTCATTTGCACATATCCTGTCTGAACACTTGGTGACAACCCAGCCCTGACTTGTGGGGCCCCTGGTGAGGGGTGGGGATGCCAGAGCAGACAAGCAGAATGCATAGCTGGGGAGAGTGGCGGCTCTTCCTCCCAAAACCAGGGGAGCTTGGCTGGGCTCTCATTGACTTACATACTCACTCTTGCCCCAGAAATGATGGCAACGTTCCCATCTGCCCCCAACTCTGTTCAGGACTTTGGGAGAAGGATGAGGGTCAGATAGACAAGAAGTGTACACACACACATGTGTACACGCACGAGTGTGCATGTGCGCGCGCGCACACACACACACACAGGAATATTACTCAGCCATCAAAAAGAATGAAATCTTGCCATTTGCCACAATGTGGATGGAACTAAAGGGTCTTATGCTAATAAAATAAGTTGGAGAAAGATAAATACCATATGATTCATTCATATGTGGAATTTTTTTTAAAGATTTTATTTAATTATTTGACAGAGAGAGGTCAAAAGTAGGCAGAGAGACAGGTAGAGAGAGAGGGAAGCAGGCTCCCCGCTAAGCAGAGAGCCTGATACGCGGCTCAATCTCAGGACCCTGGGATCATGACTGGAGTCGAAGGCAGAGGCTTTAACCCACTGAGCCACCCAGGCGCCCCTCATATGTGGAATTTAAGAAACAAAACAGATTAACATAGGGAATGGAAAGGAAAAATAAAATAAGATGAAATTAGAGAGGAAGGCAAACCATAAGAGATGCTGAACTCTAGGAAACAAACTGAATTGCTGGTGGGGAGGTGGGTATGAGGAAGGAGTAATTGGGTGAATGGGCATTAAGAAGGGCACTTGATGTTATGAGCACTGGGTGTTAGATGCAACTGATGAATCACTAAATTCTACCCCAGTAACTAATAATACAGTATATGTTAACTAAACAGAATTTAAATGAAGAATGTTTTAAAATTATAAATTTTTAAAAATTTTTTTTAAAAATTAAAAAAAAAGGTGGAGAGAGAAGCTGAATTGAATCAACAAAATTACTTTGTAAATAGCAAAACATAGAGCTCCTCTGTATTCTAAACAATAAAACACATGTGGTGTTGTATTTTGTTGTTATTGTTATTTTTTAATGTGGTGTTATATTTAAAAAAAAAAAACAAAACCAGGGGCACCTGAGTGGCTCAGTTGGTTAAATGTCTCCCTTCAGCTCAGGTCATGATTTCAGGGTCCTGGGATTGAGCCCTGCATCGGGCTTTCTACTCAGAAGCAAGTCTGCTTCTCCCTCTCCCTCTAATCTCTCTCACTTTCACTCTCTCAAATAAGTAAAAAAAAATAATAATAATAATAAAGAAAGAAAGAAATCTTAAAAAAAAACACTTTGTGGAGCAAATATTCATAAAAATAAACATTCTAAATAATTGTTTCTACATATTTTATAAATAAGTTATACAATACCCTGGGTAAAGATTTGAATTAAGAAGTTGCCAGGATGAGAGTCAAGTCTCCAGCATAAAATCACTGAAAAGGGACTGTTGTACAATCTTTCAAAAAATACTAATACTCTATTTACTCTAAATAATAGGGCATACAAAGTCACAATATCTTTGGGCCTTAATTCTTCCATCAGTATATCTGTATAGTATTGGTTTTGACTTACTAAAAATCTAAGTCCTAGCAAGAAATGCTTAATGCACTTCCAGTTTCTGACTGATTAGAGCGCCCTCATGTGTGTCTTTCTTGTAATGTTTTAAATAACTGAAAATTGTTTATCTCACAGCAATACAATTATAATACCTTTATTTTCCCATTTATAATGGTTTCAAGTACCACTCAGTAAATGATAAAGAGTGTGATTAATACTACTACAGTTCACTATCAAGCTTTTCATATACCATATTTTATTCTAAAGTAGTAAAGTTATTGTGCTGGTTTATATTTTAATGACTTAAAGTGTTTTTCCCTTAAAACTTCCAAGATAAGCTTTTCATTACAATATTATTTTATCATGTCTGAAAAAAATATGTAGCCAATGAAGTTGTCAATTATATATGATAGCTTTTTAGGGGTGGAGAACAGCTCAAAGGGACATTTCTAACTCAGTTTTTCCAAATAAAAATTTACTTAAGTCACTGCAGAGATTTCTTCCTACTTGAAAAGATTATATTGCAGGGAGCCACAAGAGAATCTCATTTTTTAAAAAAAACTATACATAAAATTTTAAAATCTCATAAATCCAACCATATTTTAAATGGCATTCATCCAACAAATATTTATTGAGGGGCCCCACTGTGTGCCAGGTATGAGATGTCAAACTGAAGGAACCCAAAGCTACTAAAGTAGAGCAAAAAAGTACTGTTTTTTTCTTACTTCTATAAAATGACTTAATAATAACCGCTTCACCCAAGAGAGTTGCTGTAAAGATCTAATAACATGACATAAGCAACCACATTTTTTAAAGAGAGAAGTGTTATTAAAATGTTTACAAGAGAAACCTTGGTGATTCCAAAGACATATTTTAGGCATTGTTTTGTGTGTGGAAAATCCTTGAATGTGAGGCTCTACTGATTTTAACAAAATTTTTCTTCAAATTTTCATGAGAGAAAGTGGGAAGAGAAAATTATGTCACCTAAGAAAGAAAGTCTAAACTATTCTTCATCGCCTCTTATGCATTTTTTTCTTAGCAACAAGGCATGGATTGGTTGGTGGTTACACCAGCTAAGTCAAGAAGTCAGACTGGCTATAGTGGACTAGCTAGAATGGGGCAGTGATGCTACCCTGGCAGAACCCAGAGTTTTCATCTTACCAAATCCCTGAAACCAACACAAGCAACCCATCTTATTCAAACAAAGGTAGCATATGAAATGATTCTCAATGACTCTCTGATTCTACTCCCCATGGAAAAATGAATAGACTGTTTGTATCCTCCCACCAAGACTTAGAATTCATTTCCTATTTCCAACTTCTTTTCCATCTCTCACATATCCACAGCCTCCCTTCCTGCTATCCTCTTCCCATTCAGAATCCTTCACTGCATCTGGAGAAAAGTTCCACACCTCACAATTCCGTCTTCTCCGTGACCCAGTTTAAGTTGTTTTCATATGGCCTATTGTTTGACTGTTTCCAACCTTTGAAAGTGTCATGATTTTCCCCACCTCCAATTTTTAAATTGTTATGGAAATTACTTAACATATCAAAAAAGTAGATGAAAATGTATAATGAATCCCCCACATACCCATTACCCAGCTTTAACTACTACCAACATACGGGCAATTGTAAGCAGCATAACTTGGTTAAAATATAGCATGAGAGTGGTTAGTGATTAGACAATCAAACAGAATTTCTGAAATGAAAAATATATTTGAAAGTACAAAATCAATGCAAAGATTAAATAGCTGAACAGTTCAGTGGAATAATTACCTAGAAGACAGCCAAAGAAGTTACCTAGAATGTAACACAGACACAAAGAAATGGAAAGGATGAAAAAAAGAAAGTGCCATTGATGATAAAGTGCAAAGGTCCAATGTACATTTGGAGTTCCAGAAGAAGAAAATGGAGAAAATGGAACAGAGGCCATATTTGAAAAATTATGACTGAGAATTTTCCAGAATTAATAAAACTCAAATTCTTAGTTTGAAGAAACTATGATTCCCAATGTAAAGAAATGAAAAGAAATCCACTCAAGATACATCATAGTGAAACTACAGAAAACCAAATAAAAGAAGATCCTGTAACAGCAGAAAGAAAGACAACTTACCTACAAAAAACAAATGAAAGTGATAGGACATTCCAGCAACAGTAGAAGCCAGAAGAGAGTGAAATACACATACTTCATTTTATTGCACTTCACTTTACTGTGTTCCACAAATACTGCATTTTTTTTTTTTAACAAATCGAAGGTTGATAACAATCCTGCACTGAGCAAGTTTATCAGCACCATTTTCTAATAAAATCTTCTTATTTCTTGTCTCTGTGTTACATTTCGGTAATTCTCACAATATGTTAAATTTTCCCACTATTATTATATTTGTTATAGTGATCAGTGTTCTTTGATGTTACTACTGGAGCCTGAAGATGTGGTAAATTGCTGCAATCTCATGATAAAACTTTAGTGAATGAGGACTTCTTTCTTATGGATGAGCAAAGACAGTGGGTTTTTGAGATGGAATCTACTCCTGGTAAAGGTACTGTGAAGACTATTGAAATGACAACAGATGGTTTAGAATATTCATAAACTTAGTCAATCAAACAGTCACAGGGCTTGAGACAATTGAGTCCAAGTTTGAAAGAAGCCCTACTGTAGCTCTATCAAACAGCATCACATATTACAGAGAAATCATCCTATGAAAGGAAGAGTGTCAATCGACATGGCAACAAGCTTCATTGCTCTTTTATGTTAAGAAATTGCCAGTCACCCCAAAGATACAGATGTAGTGAAAAGAAGTGCCATCTGTACCCCAATGTTTATAGCAGCAATGGCCACAGTCTCCAAACTGTGGAAAGAACCAAGATGCCCTTCAACGGACGAATGGATAAGGAAGATGTGGTCCATATACACTATGGAGTATTATGCCTCCATCAGAAAGGATGAATACCCAACTTTTGTAGCAACATGGACGGGACTGGAAGAGATTATGCTGAGTGAAATAAGTCAAGCAGAGAGAGTCAATTATCATATGGTTTCACTTATTTGTGGAGCATAACAAATAGCATGGAGGACAAGGGGAGATGGAGAGGAGAAGAGAGTTGAGGGAAATTGGAAGGGGAGGTGAACCATGAGAGACTATGGACTCTGAAAAACAATCTGAGGGTTTTGAAGGGGTGGGGGGTGGGAGGTTGGGGGAACCAGGTGGTGGGTATTGGAGAGGGCACGGATTGCATGGAGCACTGGGTGTGGTGCAAAAACAATGAATACTGTTATGCTGAAAATAAATTTTAAAATTTTTAAAAAAAAAGAAGAAGGAAAAAAAAAAAAGAAATTGCCACAGTCACCAGCCACCCCAATCTTTAGCAATCGCCACTCTGTTCAGTCCTCAGCCATCAACATGGAGGCAAGACCCTTCACCAGCAAAAAGATTATGACTTACTGAAAACTCAGATGATGGTTAGGATTTTCTAGAAATAAAGTTTTTCTTAGAGAAGGGAGAGGCAGAAGGAGAGATGGAATTTTTATTTACTTATTTTTTAAGATTTTACTTATTTGTCAGAGAGAGAGAGTACAACTAGGGAGAGCGGCAGGCAGAGCAGGCAGAGGAAGAAGCAGACTCCCGATTCGGGGCTCGATACCAGGACCCTGGGATCATGGCCCAACCCATCGGTGGGCGCTTAACTGACTGAGCCATCCAGGCATCCTGAGAGAGAATCTTAAGCAGGCTCCACATCCAGCACAGAGCCCAATGCAGGGCTCAATCCCATGACCCTGAGATCATGACCTGAGCTGAAATCAAGAGTCAGACAGTAAACCAAATGAGCCACCCAGATCCCAAAGTATTTTTTAATTAATTTAATTAATCCTAAAGTATTTTTAAATTAATGTATGCCCATTGTATTTTTAAACATAATGCTATCATACACTTAATTAGCATAAACAAATTTTATATGCACTGGGAAACCAAAAAATTAAATTTACTTGCTTTATTGAGATATTTGCTTTACTGCCAGGGTCTGGAATCAAACCTGCAATATCTCTGAGGTATGTCTGGTTATATCTCTAAAGTCTGAGAGGAAAATATTTGTCAACCTAGAATTATGTCCTAGCAAAACCACCTCAAGAAAGATCTTGAAACAATGATATTTATGGAAGATACCAGCGGCAGGGTCAAATACCCTAAAGGTTAATTCTTTTGTTTAAATTTCTCTAATTTATTTGACAGAGAGAGAGAGAGCCCAAGCTGGGGAGGGAAAAGCAGGCTCCCCACTAAGCAGGGAGCCCAATGTGGGGCTTAATCCCAGGACCTGGGATCATGACCTGAGCCAAAGGCAGAGGCTTAATAACTGAGCCACCCAGGCACCCATCCTAAAAGTAATTCTTGAAGTTTCTAATGAGAAATTCTGAGGAAGTAGGGTTATAAAAGTTATGAACATTCATAGAACACAAATAGACTAAGGGGACAATAGCCCTAGCCACAGCCATCAAAACCTCACCTCAATTTTTACTCTGTGGAACATTTTGGTTATATGTGAGGCATAAGGTTCACTTTTGTAGATTTCAGGGAAGAAAACACTTCTGCTCAGTCTCCTCATGTTACCAACCTATAAAGGCTTTCTTGGGTCCCTTTGTTCTTAGGAGGAGTGGTTAAAGTAATTGGTCAGGGTCCAAGGCATTCACCCGGATCTTACTGCTTCCTCCTGACTTGGAACTCTTTTCTTTTTTGCCTCATACTGGGGCCTCACCTGCTGTGTCATGTTGGTTTCAGGGAGAAGGGAGAAGTTCAACATAACAGAGTTCCCCAGCAGTAATTATTGGATTTTCATTTCATATATGTAGCTCCCTATAATTCCTAGAATACTTGCCTTTTTTGCAAAGTGATTTGCTCTTCCTTCCTGGTGAAGTAAAGTCTTTACCTACTGGAGAGGTTAAATCTATTTCTCTATCCCTTTGAATCCTAGACTTGGCCAGGTGACTTCCTTTGGCCAATGGGAGGGTACAAATGTGGCACAAGCATAAGGTATAATAATTGCATATTGGAACTTGCTCTCTCTCGCTGCTAGGAACCCTTCCACCACTGTGTGAACAAAACCCCAGACCAGCCTCCTGGAGAATGAAAGATCATGTGAAGAAGCCTCTGGTTCTCCCAACCATTCTAGCTGAGGCCCCCAGATACATGACTGAGGCCATCCTAAATCATCCAGTCCCAGCTGAGCTGGCCCAGACTAGAACTACCCTCAGAATTATGAGAAATAGGGGTGCCTGGGTAGCTCAGTGGGTTAGGCCTTTGCCTTCAGCTCAGGTCATGATCTCAGGGTCCTGGGATCAAGCCCCGCATTGGGCTCTCTGCTCAGTGGGGACCCTGCTTCTCCCTTTCTCTCTCTGCCTGCCTCTCTGCCTACTTGTGATCTCTCGCTCTGTCAAATAAATAAAATATTTAAAAGTAAAATAAAATAAAATCCCGATTTCTTTAAAAAAAAAAAAAAAGAATTATGAGAAATAATGTCCGTTGTTTTAAACCACTAAATTTAGATGATTTTGTTTCACAGCAAAAGACAACTGATATACTGGTATAACATACAAACAAATAAAACAAGCTACAAAACCCTGAATGTAATCAGTGGAAAATGGTAAATGAATTTATATCCCTGTTAAAGACTATTATGCAACTATTAAGTATTAGGATCTTCATCTTTTAGTTCAGAGTAATACTGTCCAAAAGAAATTTAATGATATCACATGTGCAATTTTAAGTTTTAAGTAGCTACATTAAGAACAGCAAAAGGAGACACCTGGGTGGCTCAGTGGGTTAAGCCGCTGCCTTCGGCTCAGGTCATGATCCTAGGGTCCTGGGATCAAGTCCCACATTGGGTTCCTTGCTCAGTGGGGAGCCTGCTTCTCTCTCTGCCTCTGCCTGCCACTCTGCCTGTTTGTGCATGCTCTCTCTCTCTGACAAATAAATAATTAAATTAAAAAAAAAGAACAGCAAAAGGAAACAATGAAATTAATTTTTTTAATTTTTTTATTTTTTATAAACATATAATATATTTTTATCCCCAGGGGTACAGGTCTGTGAATCGCCAGGCTTACACACTTCACAGCACTCACCATAGCACATACCCTCCCCAATGTCCATAACCCCACCCCCCCCACCCCTCCTCCCCCCATCAACCCTCAGTTTGTTTTGTGAGATTAAGAGTCACTTATGGTTTGTCTCCCTCCCAATCCCATCTTGTTTCATTTACTCTTCTCCTACCCCCTTAACCCCCCAATGTTTCATCTCCTCTCCCTCCTATCAGGGAGATCATATGATAATTGTCTTTCTCCAAATGACTTATTTCGCTAAGCATGATACCCTCTAGTTTCGCTAAGCATGATACCCTCTAGTTCCATCCACGTCGTCGCAAATGGCAAGATTTCATCTCTTTTGATGGCTGCATAGTATTCCATTGTGTATATATACCACATCTTCTTTATCCATTCATCTGTTGACGGACATCTAGGTTCTTTCCATAGTTTGGCTATTGTAGACATTGCTGCTATAAACCTTCGGGTGCACGTGCCCCTTCGGATCACTATGTTTGTATCTTTAGCATAAATACCCAGTAGTGCAATTGCTGGGTCATAGGGTAGTTCTATTTTCAACAGTTTGAGGAACCTCCATGCTGTTTTCCAGAGTGGTTGCACTAGCTCGCATTCCCACCAACAGTGTAGGAGGCTTCCCCTTTCTCCGCATCCTTGCCAGCATCTGTCATTTCCTGACTTGTTAATTTTAGCCATTCTGACTGGTGTGAGGTGATATCTCATTGTGGTTTTGATTTGTATTTCCCTGATGCCAAGTGATATGGAGCACTTTTTCATGTGTCTGTTGGCCATCTTGATGTCTTCTTTGCAGAAACGTCTGTTCATGTCTTCTGCCCATTTCTTGATTGGATTATTTGTTCTTTGGGTGTTGAGTTTGCTAAGTTCTTTATAGATTTTGGACACTAGCCCTTTATCTGATATGTTGTTTGCAAATATCTTCTCCCATTCTGTCAGTTGTCTTTTGGTTTTGTTAACTGTTTCCTTTGCTGTGCAAAAGCTTTTGATCTTGATAAAATCCCAATAGTTCATTTTTGCCCTTGCTTCCCTTGCCTTTGGCGATGTTCCTAGGAAGATGTTGCTGCAGCTGAGGTTGAAGGGGTTGCTGCCTGTGTTCTCCTCAAGGATTTTGATGGATTCCTTTCTCACATTGAGGTCCTTCATCCATTTTGAGTCTATTTTCGTGTGTGGTGTAAGGAAATGGTCCAATTTCATTTTTCTGCATGTGGCTGTCCAATTTTCCCAACACCATTTATTGAAGAGGCTGTCTTTTTTCTTTTTTTTTTTTTAAAGATTTTATTTATTTGACAGAGAGAGAGAAAGAGAGAGAGATCACAAGCAGGCAGAGCGGCAGGCAGAGAGAGAAGGGGAAGCAGGCTCCCTGCAGAGCAGAGAACCCAATGTGGGGCTCAATCCCAGGACGAGGCTGTCTTTTTTCCATTGGACATTCTTTCCTGCTTTGTCAAAGATTAGTTGACCATAGAGTTGAGGTCTATTTCTGGGCTCTCTATTCTGTTCCATTGATCTATGTGTCTTTTTTTGTGCCAGTACCATGCTGTCTTGATGATGACAGCTTTGTAATAGAGCTTGAAGTCCGGAATTGTGATGCCACCAACTTTGGCTTTCTTTTTCAATATTCCTTTGGCTATTCGAGGTCTTTTCTGGTTCCATATAAATTTTAGGATTATTTGTTCCATTTCTTTGAAAAAAATGGATGGTACTTTGATAGGAATTGCATTAAATGTGTAGATTGCTTTAGGTAGCATAGACATTTTCACAATATTTATTCTTCCAATCCAGGAGCATGGAACATTTTTCCATTTCTTTGTGTCTTCCTCAATTTCTTTCATGAGTACTTTATAGTTTTCTGTGTATAGATTCTTAGCCTCTTTGGTTAGGTTTATTCCTAGGTATCTTATAGTTTTGGGTGCAATTGTAAATGGGATTGACTCCTTAATTTCTCTTTCTTCTGTCTTGTTGTTGGTGTAGAGAAATACAACTGATTTCTGTGCGTTGATTTTATATCCTGACACTTTACTGAATTCCTGTACAAGTTCTAGCAGTTTGGGAGTGGAGTCTTTTGGGTTTTCCACATATAGTATCATATCATCTGCAAAGAGTGATGGTTTGACTTCTTCTTTGCCGATTTGGATGCCTTTAATTTCCTTTTGTTGTCTGATTGCTGAGGCTAGGACTTCAAGTATTATGTTGAATAGCAGTGGTGATAATGGACATCCCTGCCGTGTTCCTGACCTTAACAGAAAAGCTTTCAGTTTTTCTCCATTGAGAATGATATTCGTGGTGGGTTTCTAATAGATGGCTTTGATAATATTGAGGTATGTGCCCTCTATCCCTACACTTTGAAGAGTTTTGATCAGGAAGGGATGCTGTACTTTGTCAAATGCTTTTTCAGCATCTATGGAGAGTATCATATGGTTCTTGTTCTTTCTTTTATTAATGTGTTGTATCACACTGATTGATTTGCAGATGTTGAACCAACCTTGCAGCCCTGGAATAAATCCCACTTGGTCGTGGTGAATAATCCTTTTAATGTACTATTGAATCCTATTGGCTAGTATTTTGGTGAGAATTTTCGCAACTGTGTTCATCAAGGATATTGGTCTGTAGTTCTCTTTTTTGATGGGATCCTTGTCTGGTTTGGGGATCAAGGTGATGCTGGCCTCATAAAATAAGTTTGGAAGTTTTCCTTCCATTTCTATTTTTTGGAACAGTTTCAGGAGAATAGGAATTAGTTCTTCTTTAAATGTTTGGTAGAATTCCCCCAGGAAGCCGTCTGGCCCTGGGCTTTTGTTTGTTTGGAGATTTTTGATGACTGTTTCAATCTCCTTACTGGTTAAAGGGTCTGCTCAGGCTTTCTCTTTCTTCCTGGTTCAGTTGTGGTAGTTTATATGTCTCTAGGAATGCATCCATTTCTTCCAGATTGTCAAATTTGTTGGCGTAGAGTTGCTCATAGTATGTTCTTATAGTTGTCTGTATTTCTTTGGTGTTAGTTGTGATCTCTCCTCTTTCATTCGTGATTTTATTTATTTGGGTCCTTTCTCTTTTCTTTTTGATAAGTCTGGCCAGGGGTTTATCAATCTTATTAATTCTTTCAAAGAACCAGCTCCTAGTTTCGTTGATTTGTTCTATTGTTTTCTGGGTTTCTATTTCATTGATTTCTGCTCTGATCTTTATGATTTCTTTTCTCCTGCTGGGTTTAGGGTTTCTTTCTTGTTCTTTCTCCAGCTCCTTTAGGTGTAGGGTTAGGTTGTGTACCTGAGACCTTTCTTGTTTCTTGAGAAAGGCTTGTACCGCTATATATTTTCCTCTCAGGACTGCCTTTGTTGTGTCCCACAGATTTTGAACCGTTGTGTTTTCATTATTTGTTTCCATGAATTTTTTCAATTCTTCTTTAATTTCCTGGTTGACCCATTCATTCTTTAGAAGGATGCTGTTTAGTCTCCATGTATTTGGGTTCTTTCCAAATTTCCTCTTATGATTGAATTCTAGCTTCAGAGCATTGTGGTCTGAAAGTATGCAGGGAATGATTCCAATCTTTTGATACCGGTTGAGACCTGATTTAGGACCGAGGATGTGATCTATTCTGGAGAATGTTCCATGTTCACTAGAGAAGAATGTGTATTCTGTTGCTTTGGGATGAAATGTTCTGAATATATCTGTGATGTCCATCTGGTCCAGTGTGTCATTTAAGGCCTCTATTTTCTTGTTGATCTTTTGCTTGGATGATCTGTCCATTTCAGTGAGGGGAATGTTAAAGTCCCCTACGATTATTGTATTATTGTCAATGTGTTTCTTTGATTTTGTTATTAATTGGTTTATATAGTTGGCTGCTCCCATGTTAGGGGCATAGATATTTAAAATTGTTAGATCTTCTTGTTGGACAGATCCTTTGAGTATGATATAGTGTCCTTCCTCATCTCTTATTATAGTCTTTGGCTTAAAATCTAATTGATCTGATATAAGGATTGCCACTCCTGCTTTCTTCTGATGTCCATTAGCATGGTAAATTCTTTTCCACCCCCTCACTTTAAATCTGGAGGTGTCTTCGGGTTTAAGATGAGTTTCTTGTAGGCAACATATAGATGGGTTTTGTTTTTTTATCCATTCTGATACCCTGTGTCTTTTGATTGGGGCATTTAGCCCATTCACATTCAGGGTAAGTATTGAGAGATATGAATTTAGTGCCATTGTATTGCCTGTAAGGTGACTGTTATTGTATATTGTCTCTGTTTCTTTCTGATCTACTACTTTTAGGGTCTCTCTTTGCTTAGAGGACCCCTTTCAATATTTCCTGTAGAGCTGGTTTGGTGTTTGCAAATTCTTTCAGTTTTTGTTTGTCCTGGAAGCTTTTAATCTCTCCTTCTATTTTCAATGATAGCCTAGCTGGATATAGTATTCTTGGCTGCATGTTTTTCTCGTTTAGTACTCTGAATATATCATGCCAGCTCTTTCTGGCCTGCCAGGTCTCTGTGGATAAGTCTGCTGCCAATCTAATATTTTTACCATTGTATGTTACAGACTTCTTTTCCCGGGCTGCTTTCAGGATTTTCTCTTTGTCACTAAGACTTGTAAATTTTACTATTAGGTGACGGGGTGTGGACCTATTCTTATTGATTTTGAGGGGGGTTCTCTGAACCTCCTGGATTTTGATGCTTGTTCCCTTTGCCATATTGGGGAAATTCTCTCCAATAATTCTCTCCAATATACCTCTGCTCCCCTCTCTCTTTCTTCTTCTTCTGGAATCCCAATTATTCTAATGTTGTTTCGTCTTATGGTGTCACTTATCTCTCGAATTCTCCCCTTGTGGTCCAGTAGCTGTTTGTCCCTCTTTTGCTCAGCTTCTTTATTCTCTGTCATTTGGTCTTCTGTATCGCTAATTCTTTCTTCTGCCTCATTTATCCTAAAAGTGAGAGCCTCCATTTTTTATTGCACCTCATTAATAGCTTTTTAGATTTCAACTTGGTTAGATTTTAGTTCTTTTATTTCTCCAGAAAGGGCTTTTATATCTCCCGAGAGGGTTTCTCTAATATCTTCCATGCCTTTTTCGAGCCCGGCTAGAACCTTGAGAATCGTCATTCTGAACTCTAGATCTGACATATTACCAATGTCTGTATTTATTAGATCCCCAGCCTTTGGTACTGCCTCTTGTTCTTTTTTTTTGTGGTGAATTTTTCCGCCTTGTCATTTTGTCCAGGTAAGAGTATATGAAGGAGCAAGTAAAATACTAAAAGGGTGACAACAACCCCAGGAAAATATGCTTTAACCAAATCAGAAGAGATCCCAAATCGTGAGGGGGGAGAAAGGGGATAAAAAGAGGTTCAGAAAGGGGAAAAAAAAAAGAAAGAAACAATTAAAAAAAAAGAAAACGAATAAAGAAAAAATATAAAAAAGAAAAAATATATATATTAGATAAACTAGTTAAAAATGTTAAAAAAGGAAAGGGTAAAAGTTAAAAAAATTTTGGCAGAGGAAGAGAAAAAAAAATTGAAAAAGAAAAAAAAATTAAATTAACTGCAAGGCTAAAGAATCATGGGGAGAAAGCCATGAGTTCTGTGCTTTGCTTTCTCCTCCTCTGGAATTCCGCTGCTCTCCTTGGTATTGAAACCGCACTCCTTGGTAGGTGAACTTGGTCCTGGCCGGATTTCTTGTTGATCTTCTGGGGGAGGGGCCTGTTGTAGTGATTCTCAAGTGTCTTTGCCCCAGGCGGAGTTGCACCGCCCTTACCCAGGCGGGTCTGAGTAATCCACTCGGGTTTGCTTTCAGGAGCTTTTGTTCCCTGAGCACTTTCCTTAGAGTTCCCGAGGATGGGAATGAAGATGGCGGCCTCCCAGTCTCCGGCCCGGAGGAGCCAAGAACCAGGGGCCCCACTCCTCAGTGCGCCCTCAGAGAACAGCGCCCAATTATTCCCGTCACCCTGGCCTCCGGCCACGCTCCGAGCTGACCGAGCCTGCGACCAGTTCAAGGTAAACCCGAGCTGAGAGCTCACTCCTCGGCTCTGTCTCTGTAGCCGGCTTCCCCATTCTAATACCTGTAAGCTCTGCGACACTCACACACCCCCGATCCTTCTGTGACCCTGCGGGACCTGACGCCACGCTGACTCCGCGTGGGCTTCACCCCGGTTAAGCCTCTGGAGCGATGTCTCCCTCAGCGGAACAGACTTTTAAAAGTCCTGATTTTGTGCTCCGTTGCTCCGCCGCTTGCCGGGAGCCGGCCCCTCCCCCTGCAGTCTATCTCTCCGTCGCTTTGGATTCACTTCTCCGCCAGTCCTACCTTTCAGAAAGTGGTTGATTTTCTGTTCTAGAATTGCTGTTCTTCTTCTCTTCGATCTCCCGTTGGATTTGTAGGTGTTTGCAATCTTTAGATAAGCTATCTAGCTCATCTCCTGCTACCTGAAGTAGTCTCAGCCTGCTACTTCTCTGCCATCTTGACTCCTCCTGAAATTAATTTTAATAATATATTTTATTTAACTCAATATATCCAAAATGACTATCACTGCAAAATGTAATCAACAAAAAAATAATTTGTGAGATAGTTTACATTTTTTTGTACTAAGTCTTAGAAATCTGGTGTATATTGTATACCTCATTAGCACAATTCAAATTCAAACAAACTACATTTCAGGAGTTGGGTAGTGACATGTGGTTAGTGACTACCATCTTGGATGACAAAGGTCTCAAGGCTAGTTCATCATACATGAAATTACAGATTCAAATATATTATTTCACCCCCTACACATTTTTAATGTTTTTATTGAAGTATAATTGACATATAACATACTGATTTCAGGTATACAACATAACAATTTGATATGTGTATACACTGTGATCACAATAAATCTAGTTACTATCTATTCCCTAGAAAGTTAACTTTTAGAATTTAATCTCCTCCTGACAATCTTCAGGTATGCATACAGTATCATTGACTATACTTACCATGATATATGTTACACCCTTGTGATTATTTATTTTATAACTGGAAGTTTGTACTTCACCCATTTTGCCCAACTTCCCAATCCAACACCCTTCTGGTAAATACCATTCTGTCCTCTGTATCTGAGAGTTTTGTTTCATTTTGTTTGTTCATTTTTTTTTTTTACTCTACATGCAAGTGAAATCATACAATATTTGTCTTTCTCTGACTTATTTTGCCTAGCATGATTTCCTCAAGGTCCATCCATGTTGTTGCAAGTTGTAAGATTTCATTCTTTTTAGTGGCTGAGTAGTATTCCAGTGTGTGTACATACACTATATCTTCTTTATCTATTCATCTACTGATGGACACTTAGGTTGTTTCCATATCTTGACTATTACAAGATGAACAAAGGGATGCACATATTTTTTTGAATTAGGTATTTTTTCCAGATAAATTGCATAAGTGGGATAGCTGGATTATACAGTAATTCTACTTTTAATATTTTGAAGAACTTCCATATTGTTTTCCACAGTGGCTGCACCAATTTTCCTTCCCACCAACAGTGCATGAGGGTCCCCTTAAGATCCTTAATATAGGTCTTTTCCAATTTTAAAGCTCTAACCACTTACTTTTTTATGATTTTTAAAAGTTACTTTTTTTTTTTTTTTTTTTTTTTTTTTAAGTAGGCCCCACACTCAGTGTAGAGCCCAACATGGGACTCAAACTCAGGACTGCAAGATCAAGATCTGAGCTGAGATCAAGAGTCAGACACTCAACCAACTGAGCCACCTACGTACCCCTAAAAGTCACATTTTTATATTAAATATTTGTTTTTAAAAAACTGGAATACTATTTTTTTTTTCACAAGGGTTAGGGACAGAAATTGAGTGGGAAGGGGCATCCATAATCTTTTGGGGGTGATGAAAATGTTCTAGATCTTAAAAAGGATTAGGGTTACACAGGTGAACATATTTGTCAAAACTCATAAGGTACACACTCAAGATCTGTGCATTTTACTTTGTATAAAAAAGTTATTTAAAAAATTGAACGCGGGGCGCCTGGGTGGCTCAGTGGGTTAAAGCCTCTGCCTTCGGCTCAGGTCATGATCCCAGGGCCCTGGGATCGAGCCCCACATTGGGCTCTCTGCTCGGCCGGGAGCCTGCTTCCTCCTCTCTCTCTGTCTGCCTCTCTGCCTACATGTGATCTCTGTCTGTCAAATAAATAAATAAAATCTTCAAAAA